>NC_069506.1:84408624-84757124 GCF_027579735.1 Bombina bombina | reverse complement strand
CTGCCTACTTCACCTAAACAGTTAAGTACCGCACTCTTCACTTTTGACTCTGACAACTCCTTTAGAAATTCTATAAAAGCCCTCTACATCATGCAATCACTGCTTGGAAATTTCTTCTCACGCTGTATCTCTGACAGCCACTCTACGCTACAAGCTTACAACTCACGCTGTATCTCTGACAGCCACTCTACACTACAAGCTTGCTACTCAGCTGCGCTCCAATTACAGCTCCTTGCTCTCCCGGACCTAGCGGTGACGTCACACGGCGACATTCGCGGCCGCGCCGACACAGTCTCCTCTCTGCTCAGTAACAAGAAGCAGCACCTTTCGCCTAAAGTTTTCTTTAGAACTAATTCCACCAGAATTAATTCCGGAGCGTCTCTGTACAAACTAACGTAAGTTAACTTACTCTTACCTACAAAATAGTAATTACATGATCTTGTTCTATCGTTCCAAATACAATCAAGACAATTACTATTCAATCTCTCATTAACAGACAGCAGTTAAACCGCTCAGCACTGCTACTATTTATTCAGACAAACCTAAAGTATTAAATCGTTAATTCACTTCTTAACTAAAGTCTATACCATACTATAGGTATTTAAGTACAAAGTCAGTACTCCAAAATTGTATACAGATTGGAATTGATAACATAACTAATCAGGTGAACATGACAAATACTGAGCTGGACATAAAGTTCAAATATCTCAGCAATTTGTACTGTAGAACCTAATATCAAACTTAAGTGCATTGGCTCACTGCAACCCTGTTGCGCCCATCACTAATTGTAGTTTGCCACATACACTTAAAACAAAACCACTAGGCTGCAGTTGTGGTCCTCATATTAATTATACCTTTTTCTGACTTACAGAAAAAATCTGACAGTAACCTGACAGTAATTTCCAAGCCTGTGTAAGATGGACCCAGCAGCCCTAGTATCACATGTAGATGCTCTGACACTAACAGTTGAAAACCTGTCTAAGGGATTAACTGCACTACAGGCAGAGAACACCTCATTAAGATTATATATTAATGAGCGACTAGATACTATAAAAATATCCCAAAATACACATGAACCACAACCAAACCCTCCACAACCATTCAGTGGAATTAGAAGTGAGTTTAGAGAGTTTAAGAATTCATGCCTTCTTTACTTCCAATTGAAGCCTAAAACTTATACTACTGATCACTTAAAAGTTCTCACTACCATATCTTACCTACGAGGAGAACCCCGTATATGGGCCAATTTGTTCTTCGAATGCAACGACCCCATACTTTACTCCTTGGACCAATTCTTCAAGGCAATGGGACAATTATATGATGACCCATACAAGCAGTTATCAGCTGAGACTGCTATGCGTTCCCTGCGCCAAAACAAAAGGCCAGTGGAAGATTACATAGCAGAATTCAAGAAATGGTCTCCAGACACACAATGGAACGACCTCTCACTCCGAAATCAATTCAGATTGGGTCTCTCAGAAACACTAAAAGATGAGTTAGCAAGACAACCACTCCCAGACACCCTAGACAATCTAATTGACATCAGTATTATTCTAGATAGACGTATCAGGGAGAGACGATCTGAAAGAAACCACCATGACACTAGCCCTAAACACCCCCCACAAAGCACTAGTAGTATTCACTCACATAGACCTCCATCTAGGGCTGCCGAGACTCCCATGGAACTGGGGTTCATTCGAGGACCCCTCACACCTCAGGAGAAACTAAGGAGAAAAACCTTGGACCTCTGCATGTATTGTGGGGGAAGGGTAAGCAACAACCCACTCAATTATGTTTATCTGCTAAACAAGCACACATTAATCATTGTACTCTTCCTGTTCTATTACAGTGGGAACATCACAGAATCCACTCTGAGGAAATCCTAGACTCTGGAGCAAGTCATAATTATATTGATCACCAGTTTGTTGTTAAAAATAAAATACCACTTGTCACTAAAAACACCCCCAGTGTCCTTCGTTTTGTTGATGGCAAGGAGATTACCTCAGGGCCCATTAAGTACCATACTATCCCATTACGGGTAACAACTCACAATTTACATACCGAATTTTTGTGTTTTGATGTCATACCTTCCCCTATGTTCCCTATTATTTTAGGTATCACCTGGTTCAAACAGCATGATCCAAATATAACCTGGTCCACCGCACAGGTAGTATTTAATTCCTCCTACTGTGCTGATACCTGTCTCCATCAGGAACAGATTCTTTTGGATACTGCTACTCCATACCCCCAAGAATATTCATCATTTTCTGATGTTTTCGATAAAAAAGAATCCTCCAATTTACCTCCCCATAGGGTATATGACTGTCCTATTGATCTACTACCCGGGGTTGATATCCCCTACGGTCATATATTCCCTTTATCAGAACCAGAACTTGAACATCTTAAAAACTATATCAATGAGAACTTACAGAAGGGTTTTATCCGCCCTTCCACCTCCCCTGCTGGGGCAGGCATTTTCTTCGTTAAAAATAAAGATCAGTCCCTAAGACCCATAATAGATTATAGGGAACTAAATAAACGTACTATAAAAAACCGTTATCCTCTACCCCTAATACCACAGCTAATTGATAGACTCCGTGGTGCCTCCATTTACACTAAACTCGATCTTACAGGTGCCTACAACCTGGTACGTATTAAACAAGGACATGAGTGGCTAACCGCTTTTCGTACTAGATACGGGTTGTTCGAATACACAGTGATGCCTTTTGGTTTGTGTAATGCACCAGCTACATTCCAATATTTCATTAACGATATTTTCAAGGATTATTTAGACATATTTTTGGTCATATATCTGGATGACATCCTCATATACTCCACAAATCTCCACGAACACATCAAACATGTAACTTTAGTTTTAAAGAGATTAAGAGATAATTCCCTATATGTAAAGCTGGAAAAATGTACCTTTCATACACAACAGATAAAGTTCTTAGGATATTCTATATCACCTACCGGCATTCAGATGGAGGATGACAAGGTTTCAGCCATACTGAATTGGCCTGTACCGAAAAACAAGAGGGATATCCAGAGGTTTATGGGTTTCGCGAACTTCTATAGGAAGTTCATTAAGAACTTCGCTGAACTATCTAGACCACTGACTAACCTAACTAAATCGACTCAACGATTCCGCTGGAATGAAGATTCACAACGAATCTTCGACTTTCTAAAAAAAGCTTTCACAACAGCTCCCATCCTCCGTTATCCTGACCCTTCCCTACAATATGTATTGGAAGTAGACGCCTCAAACTTCGCACTTGGCGCAATCCTCTCCCAGAGAATTGAGCTAACTCAGCCCTTACACCCAGTAGCTTATTATTCTCGCATCCTCACTCCCGCTGAAATCAACTATCCGATTGGAGATAAGGAGTTATTAGCCATCAAAAGCTCCCTGGAACAATGGAGACACTTATTGGAAGGAACCTCACTCCCAATACTGATTTACACAAACCATAAAAATTTGGAATATTTAAAAACAAACCGGACACTAAGCTCACGTCAAGTACGGTGGAACTTATTTCTCTCCAGATTTAATTATCTTATTACATACAGACCTGCTCAAAAAAATAAGAAGGCTGATGCTCTATCCAGACAAATTATAGACCCCATGATACCTCTCATTGAAGCACCTCTAATACCAGCAGATAAGATTTTAGGCCTGACTACAGAACAGACTGCTCATTTCAAGTCCGAACAATTATCTGACATTCAAAAACCCCTTCATAATCTTACCTTACATGATGACGGACTCTACTATTACCAAGAACGAGTTTATGTACCCCCTTCACTCAGAACAACTGTACTCAACACCTTACATGATTCCCATTTGGTGGGACATCTGGGTATAAACAAGACCCAAGAACTGGTACAAAGGTTCTTCTGGTGGCCAAGTCTCCTCCCGGACACAGCTGAATATGTTCAAACTTGTAAAACTTGTACTACAACTAAGACTGGGAAATCCTCCCCGTTCGGACAATTGATACCATTACCAACTCCACACCGGCCATGGACCGATATAGCTATGGATTTCATTGTTGACCTCCCTGAATCACAGAAATGTAATACCATACTCGTTGTAGTGGATCTATTCAGCAAGATGGCTCATTTCCTTCCTTACCATAAATTACCTACCACTACAGACACCGTAACCCTAATGTTTAACCATATCTTCAAATTACATGGACTTCCAAATACTATAACATCTGACAGGGGTACACAGTTCACCAGTAAATTCTGGAAACAGCTTTGCCAGTCACTCAATATTACCAGACGTCTCAGCACCTCTTTCCATCCTCAAACTAATGGACAAACTGAGAGGACAAATCAATGGTTGGAACAATACTTAAGATGTTTTGTCTCTGCGAGACAGGATAATTGGGTTTCACTCCTGCCCTATGCCGAATTCGCTTTTAATAACTCAGTTCATACCTCCACAAAGTCTACATCAACTACGGTTTTCATCCTACCTTCGAATGGGATTCCTCATCCACTACTATGTCCCCCGTAGTGAATGATCTACTTAATACCATATCTGACACATTTACTTTGGTGAAACAGAACATCAACATAGCAAAATCTAGATATAAACTTCATTATGATAAAAGGAGGGTACCATCTCCAACCTATGCTATCGGGGATTATGTCTGGTTATCAACCCGTAATCTGCATCTACCAGTACCCTCTAGGAAATTGACTTCCAAGTTTGTTGGACCATTCCCTGTTGTTAAAGTTGTCAATGCCAATGCAGTCACTCTTGGATTGCCTCCATCTATGAAATCTCACCCCACATTCCATGTCTCCCTCTTGAAGCCTTATAGACAACTACGGCAACATTCTCCTTTGAAACCGATCATCCCTATTCTGCCGGATCCTTCCTTAGAATATGAGGTTCAAGATGTGCTGGATTCCCGACGAGAACTTGGTAGGCTACAATATCTAGTTCACTGGAAGGGATACCCATCCTCTGAGGACTCTTGGGAACCGGCTGCCAACCTCTCTGCCCAGAGGTTGGTGACTCGGTTCCATAATAGGCATCCTGATCGTCCCTCACCTGATCCTCGGTGTTGATCCTTGGGGGGGGGATCCTGTCATATTTCATATGTCTGCCTACTTCACCTAAACAGTTAAGTACCGCACTCTTCACTTTTGACTCTGACAACTCCTTTAGAAATTCTATAAAAGCCCTCTACATCATGCAATCACTGCTTGGAAATTTCTTCTCACGCTGTATCTCTGACAGCCACTCTACGCTACAAGCTTACAACTCACGCTGTATCTCTGACAGCCACTCTACACTACAAGCTTGCTACTCAGCTGCGCTCCAATTACAGCTCCTTGCTCTCCCGGACCTAGCGGTGATGTCACATGCCGACATTCGCGGCCGCGCCGACACAGTCTCCTCTCTGCTCAGTAACAAGAAGCAGCACCTTTCGCCTAAAGTTTTCTTTAGAACTAATTCCACCAGAATTAATTCCGGAGCGTCTCTGTACAAACTAACGTAAGTTAACTTACTCTTACCTACAAAATAGTAATTACATGATCTTGTTCTATCGTTCCAAATACAATCAAGACAATTACTATTCAATCTCTCATTAACAGACAGCAGTTAAACCGCTCAGCACTGCTACTATTTATTCAGACAAACCTAAAGTATTAAATCGTTAATTCACTTCTTAACTAAAGTCTATACCATACTATAGGTATTTAAGTACAAAGTCAGTACTCCAAAATTGTATACAGATTGGAATTGATAACATAACTAATCAGGTGAACATGACAAATACTGAGCTGGACATAAAGTTCAAATATCTCAGCAATTTGTACTGTAGAACCTAATATCAAACTTAAGTGCATTGGCTCACTGCAACCCTGTTGCGCCCATCACTAATTGTAGTTTGCCACATACACTTAAAACAAAACCACTAGGCTGCAGTTGTGGTCCTCATATTAATTATACCTTTTTCTGACTTACAGAAAAAATCTGACAGTAACCTGACACCTACTAGCTATTAATATAGCTTCAATATAACTAATAGTTACATTGTAGCTATTTTAGGATTTATATGTATTTTACAGGCAACTTTGTATTTATTTTAACTAGGTACAATAGTTATTAAATAGTTAATAACTATTTAATAACTACCTAGCTAAAATAAATACAAATTTACCTGTAAAATAAATCATAACCTAAGTTACAATTACACCTAACACTACACTATCATTAAATTAACTAAATAAATGAATCCTATATAAAACTAAAGACTTACCTGTAAAATAAACCCTAATATAGCTGCAATATAACTAATAGTTACATTGTAGCTATTTTAGCATTTATATTTATTGTACAGGCAACTTTGTATTCATTTTAACTAGGTTCAATAGCTATTAAATAGATATTGACTATTTAATAGCTACCTAGTTAAAATAATTACAAAATTACCTGTAAAATAAATCCTAACCTAAGTTACAATTAAACCTAACACTACACTATCATTAAATAAATTAACTACAAGTACCTACAATTAAATACAATTAAAAAAACTAAACTAAAGTACAAATCCCCCACTAAATTACAAAAAATAAAAAAATATTACAAGAATTTTAAACTAATTACACCTAATCTAAGCCCCCTAATAAAATAACAAAGCCCCCCAAAATAAAAAAAATGCCCTAACCTATACTAAATTACAAAAGTTAACAGCTCTATTACCTTACCAGCCCTGAACAGGGCCCTTTGCGGGGCATGCCCCAAAGAAAACAGCTCTTTTGCCTGTAAAAAAAAAACACAATCCCCCCCCCCACATTACAACCCACCACCCACATACCCCTACTCTAACCCAAACCCCCCTTAAATAAACCTAACACTACCCCCCTGAAGATCTCCCTACCTTGAGTCGTGTTCACCCAGCCGGGCCGAAGTCTTCATCCGATGGGGCAGAAGAGGACATCCAGACCGGCAGAAGTCTTCATCCAAGCGGGGCAAGAAGAGGTCTTCCATTCATCAGAAAAGTACAAAAAAACAAACAAACACTAAGGCCTAGATTTAGAGTTCGGCGGTAAAAGGGCTGTTAACGCTCCGCGGGTTTTTTTCTGGCCGCACCATAAATTTAACTCTGGTATCGAGAGTTCAAACAAATGCTGCGTTAGGCTCCAAAAAAGGAGCGTAGAGCATTTTTACCGCAAATGCAACTCTCGATACCAGAGTTGCTTACGGACGCGGCCGGCATCAAAAACGTGCTCGTGCACGATTCTCCCATAGGAAACAATGGGGCTGTTTGAGCTGAAAAAAAACCTAACACCTGCAAAAAAGCAGCGTTCAGCTCCTAACGCAGCCCCATTGTTTCCTATGGGGAAACACCTCCTAAGTCTGCACCTAACACCCTAACATGTACCCCGAGTCTAAACACCCCTAACCTTACACTTATTAACCCCTAATCTGCCGCCCCCGCTATCGCTGACCCCTGCATTACACTTTTAACCCCTAATCTGCCGCTCCGTAAACCGCCGCCACCTACGTTATCCCTATGTACCCCTAATCTGCTGCCCTAACATCGCCGACCCCTATGTTATATTTATTAACCCCTAATCTGCCCCCCACAACGTCGCCGACACCTACCTACACTTATTAACCCCTAATCTGCCGAGCGGACCTGAGCGCTACTATAATAAAGTTATTAACCCCTAATCCGCCTCACTAACCCTATCATAAATAGTATTAACCCCTAATCTGCCCTCCCTAACATCGCCGACACCTACCTTCAATTATTAACCCCTAATCTGCCGACCGGAGCTCACCGCTATTCTAATAAATGTATTAACCCCTAAAGCTAAGTCTAACCCTAACACTAACACCCCCCTAAGTTAAATATAATTTTTATCTAACGAAATAAATTAACTCTTATTAAATAAATAATTCCTATTTAAAGCTAAATACTTACCTGTAAAATACATCCTAATATAGCTACAATATAAATTATAATTATATTATAGCTATTTTAGGATTAATATTTATTTTACAGGCAACTTTGTAATTATTTTAACCAGGTACAATAGCTATTAAATAGTTAAGAACTATTTAATAGTTACCTAGTTAAAATAATTACAAATTTACCTGTAAAATAAATCCTAACCTAAGATATAATTAAACCTAACACTACCCTATCAATAAAATAATTAAATAAACTACCTACAATTACCTACAATTAACCTAACACTACACTATCAATAAATTAATTAAACACAATTGCTACAAATAAATAACATTAAATAAACTATCTAAAGTACAAAAAATAAAAAAGAACTAAGTTACAGAAAATAATAAAATATTTACAAACATAAGAAAAATATTACAACAATTTTAAACTAATTACACCTACTCTAAGCCCCCTAATAAAATAACAAAGCCCCCCAAAATAAAAAATTCCCTACCCTATTCTAAAATACAAATATTACAAGCTCTTTTACCTTACCAGCCCTGAACAGGGCCCTTTGCGGGGCATGCCCCAAGAATTTCAGCTCTTTTGCCTGTAAAAAAAAACATACTATACCCCCCCCCCAACATTACAACCCACCACCCACATACCCCTAATCTAACCCAAACCCCCCTTAAATAAACCTAACACTACCCCCCTGATGATCTTCCTACCTTGTCTTCACCATGCCAGGTTCACCGATCCGTCCTGGCTCCAAGATCTTCATCCAACCCAAGCGGGGGCTAGACATCCACTGAAGAAGTCCAGAAGAGGGTCCAAAGTCTTCCTCCTATCCGGCAAGAAGAGGACATCCGGACCGGCAAACATCTTCTCCAAGCGGCATCTTCTATCTTCTTCCATCCGATGACGACCGGCTCCATCTTGAAGACCTCCAGCGCGGATCCATCCTCTTCTTCCGACGACTAGACGACGAATGACGGTTCCTTTAAGGGACGTCATCCAAGATGGCGTCCCTCGAATTCCGATTGGCTGATAGGATTCTATCAGCCAATCGGAATTAAGGTAGGAATTTTCTGATTGGCTGATGGAATCAGCCAATCAGAATCAAGTTCAATCCGATTGGCTGATCCAATCAGCCAATCAGATTGAGCTCGCATTCTATTGGCTGATCGGAACAGCCAATAGAATGCGAGCTCAATCTGATTGGCTGATTGGATCAGCCAATCGGATTGAACTATATTCTGATTGGCTGATTCCATCAGCCAATCAGAAAATTCCTACCTTAATTCCGATTGGCTGATAGAATCCTATCAGCCAATCGGAATTCGAGGGACGCCATCTTGGATGACGTCCCTTAAAGGAACCGTCATTCGTCGTCTAGTCGTCGGAAGAAGAGGATGGATCCGCGCTGGAGGTCTTCAAGATGGAGCCGGTCGTCATCGGATGGAAGAAGATAGAAGATGCCGCTTGGAGAAGATGTTTGCCGGTCCGGATGTCCTCTTCTTGCCGGATAGGAGGAAGACTTTGGACCCTCTTCTGGACTTCTTCAGTGGATGTCTAGCCCCCGCTTGGGTTGGATGAAGATCTTGGAGCCAGGACGGATCGGTGAACCTGGCATGGTGAAGACAAGGTAGGAAGATCATCAGGGGGGTAGTGTTAGGTTTATTTAAGGGGGGTTTGGGTTAGATTAGGGGTATGTGGGTGGTGGGTTGTAATGTTGGGGGGGGGGTATAGTATGTTTTTTTTTACAGGCAAAAGAGCTGAAATTCTTGGGGCATGCCCCGCAAAGGGCCCTGTTCAGGGCTGGTAAGGTAAAAGAGCTTGTAATATTTGTATTTTAGAATAGGGTAGGGAATTTTTTATTTTGGGGGGCTTTGTTATTTTATTAGGGGGCTTAGAGTAGGTGTAATTAGTTTAAAATTGTTGTAATATTTTTCTTATGTTTGTAAATATTTTATTATTTTCTGTAACTTAGTTCTTTTTTATTTTTTGTACTTTAGATAGTTTATTTAATGTTATTTATTTGTAGCAATTGTGTTTAATTAATTTATTGATAGTGTAGTGTTAGGTTAATTGTAGGTAATTGTAGGTAGTTTATTTAATTATTTTATTGATAGGGTAGTGTTAGGTTTAATTATATCTTAGGTTAGGATTTATTTTACAGGTAAATTTGTAATTATTTTAACTAGGTAACTATTAAATAGTTCTTAACTATTTAATAGCTATTGTACCTGGTTAAAATAATTACAAAGTTGCCTGTAAAATAAATATTAATCCTAAAATAGCTATAATATAATTATAATTTATATTGTAGCTATATTAGGATGTATTTTACAGGTAAGTATTTAGCTTTAAATAGGAATTATTTATTTAATAAGAGTTAATTTATTTCGTTAGATAAAAATTATATTTAACTTAGGGGGGTGTTAGTGTTAGGGTTAGACTTAGCTTTAGGGGTTAATACATTTATTAGAATAGCGGTGAGCTCCGGTCGGCAGATTAGGGGTTAATAATTGAAGGTAGGTGTCGGCGATGTTAGGGAGGGCAGATTAGGGGTTAATACTATTTATGATAGGGTTAGTGAGGCGGATTAGGGGTTAATAACTTTATTATAGTAGCGCTCAGGTCCGCTCGGCAGATTAGGGGTTAATAAGTGTAGGTAGGTGTCGGCGACGTTGTGGGGGGCAGATTAGAGGTTAATAAATATAACATAGGGGTCGGCGATGTTAGGGGTAGCAGATTAGGGGTACATAGGGATAACGTAGGTGGCGGCGATTTGCGGTCGGAAGATTAGGGGTTAATTATTTTAAGTAGCTTGCGGCGACGTTGTGGGGGGCAAGTTAGGGGTTAATAGATATAATACAGGGGTCGGCGGTGTTAGGGGCAGCAGATTAGGGGTACATAAGTATAACGTAGGTGGCGGTCGGCAGATTAGGGGTTAAAAATTTTAATCGAGTGGCGGCGATGTGGGGGGACCTCGGTTTAGGGGTACATAGGTAGTTTATGGGTGTTAGTGTACTTTAGGGTACAGTAGTTAAGAGCTTTATAAACCGGCGTTAGCCAGAAAGCTCTTAACTCCTGCCATTTTCAGGCGGCTGGAATCTTGTCGTTAGAGCTCTAACGCTCACTGCAGAAACGACTCTAAATACCAGCGTTAGAAAGATCCCATTGAAAAGATAGGCTACGCAAATGGCGTAGGGGGATCTGCGGTATGGAAAAGTCGCGGCTGAAAAGTGAGCGTTAGACCCTTTAATCACTGACTCCAAATACCAGCGGGCGCCCAAAACCAGCGTTAGGAGCCTCTAACGCTGGTTTTGACGGCTACCGCCGAACTCTAAATCTAGGCCTAAATTAGCAAAAATAATAAAATATTACAATAATTTTAAACTAATTACACCTAATCTAAGCCCCCTACTAGCTATTAATATAGCTACAATATAACTAATAGTTACATTGTAGCTATTTTAGGATTTATATTTATTTTACAGGCAACTTTGTATTTATTTTAACTAGGTACAATAGCTATTAAATAGTTAATAACTATTTAATAACTACCTAGCTAAAATAAATACAAATTTACCTGTAAAATAAACCCTAACCTAAGTTACAATTACACCTAACACTACACTGTCATTAAATTAACTAAATAAATTAATCCTATATAAAACTAAATACTTACCTGTAAAATAAACCCTAATATAGCTACAATATAACTAATAGTTACATTGTAGCTATTTTAGCATTTATATTTATTGTACAGGCAACTTTGTATTTATTTTAACTAGGTACAATTAGCTATTAAATAGATATTTACTGTTTAATAGCTACCTAGTTAAAATAATTACAAAATTACCTGTAAAATAAATCCTAACCTAAGTTACTATTAAACCTAACACTACACTATCATTAAATAAATTAACTACAAGTACCTACAATTAAATACAATGAAATAAACTAAACTAAAGTACAAAAAAAACAAACACTAAATTACAAAAAATAAAAAAAATTACAAGAATTTTAAACTAATTACACCTAATCTAAGCCCCCTAATAAAATAACAAAGCCCCCCAAAATAAAAAAATGCCCTACCCTATACTAAATTACAAAAGTAATCAGCTCTATTACCTTACCAGCCCTTAAAAGGGCCTTTTGCGGGGGCATGCCCCAAAGAAAACAGCTCTTTTGCCTGTAAAAAAAAACACAATACCCCCCCCACATTACAACCCACCACCCACATACCCATACTCTAACCCAAACCCCCCTTAAATAAACTTAACACTACCCCCCTGAAGATCTCTCTACCGTGTCTTCACCCAGCGGGCCGAAGTCTTCATCCGATCGGGCAGAAGAGGACATCCAGACCGGCAGAAGTCTTCATCCAAGCGGGGCAAGAAGAGGTCTTCCATCCATCAGAAGTCTTGATCCAGGCGGCATCTTCTCTGTTCATCCATCCGGAGCGGAGCGGCAGCATCCTGAAGACATCCCACGCAGAGCTGTACCTTTAAGTGACGTCATCCAAGATGGCGTCCCTTGAATTCCGATTGGCTGATAGGATTCTATCAGCCAATCGGAATTAAGGTAGGAAAAATCTGATTGGCTGATTCAATCAGCCAATCAGATTCAAGTTCAATCCGATTGGCTGATGGAATCAGCCAAACAGATTGACCTCGCATTCTATTGGCTGTTCCGATCAGCCAATAGAATGCGAGCTCAATCTGATTGGCTGATTGGATCAGCCAATCGGATTGAACTTGAATCTGATTGGCTGATTAAATCAGCCAATCAGATTTTTCCTACCTTAATTCCGATTGGCTGATAGAATCCTATCAGCCAATCGGAATTCAAGGGACGCCATCTTGGATGACGTCACTTAAAGGTACAGTCACCTAGTCGTCGGATCAAGAAAGAAGAGGATGCTCTGCGTGGGATGTCTTCAGGATGCTGCCGCTAAAATAAATACCTAGTTAAAATAAATACAAAGTTGCCTGTAAAATAAATATAAATGCTAAAATAGCTACAATGTAACTATTAGTTATATTGCAGCTATCTTAGGGTTTATTTTACAGGTAAGTATTTTGTTTTAAATATGATTCATTTATTTAGTTAATTTAATGATAGTGTAGTGTTAGGTGTAATTGTAACTTAGGTTATGATTTATTTTACAGGTAAATTTGTATTTATTTTAGCTAGGTAGTTATTAAATAGTTATTAACTATTTAATAGCTATTGTACCTAGTTAAAATAAATACAAAGTTGCCTGTAAAATAAATATAAATCCTAAAATAGCTACAATGTAACTATTAGTTATATTGAAGCTATATTAATAGCTAGTCGGGGGCTTAGATTAGGTGTAATTAGTTTAAAATTATTGTAATATTTTATTATTTTTGGTAATTTAGTGTTTGTTTGTATTTTGGTACTTGTATGATGGATGGAAGACCTCTTCTTGCCCCGCTTGGATGAAGACTTCTGCCGGTCTGGATGTCCTCTTCTGCCCCATCGGATGAAGACTTCGGCCCGGCTGGGTGAACACGACTCAAGGTAGGGAGATCTTCAGGGGGGTAGTGTTAGGTTTATTTAAGGGGGGTTTGGGTTAGAGTAGGGGTATGTGGGTGGTGGGTTGTAATGTGGGGGGGGGATTGTGTTTTTTTTTTACAGGCAAAAGAGCTGTTTTCTTTGGGGGCATGCCCCGCAAAGGGCCCTGTTCAGGGCTGGTAAGGTAATAGAGCTGTTAACTTTTGTAATTTAGTATAGGGTAGGGCATTTTTTTTTATTTTGGGGGGCTTTGTTATTTTATTAGGGGGCTTAGATTAGGTGTAATTAGTTTAAAATTCTTGTAATATTTTTTTATTTTTTGTAATTTAGTGTTTGTTTTTTTTTTGTAATTTAGTGGGGGGGTTTTGTACTTTAGTTTATTTAATTGTAGATAATTGTAGGTACTTGTAGTTAATTTATTTAATGACAGTGTAGTGTTAGGTTTAATTGTAACTTAGGTTAGGATTTATTTTACAGGTAATTTTGTAATTATTTTAACTAGGTAGCTATTAATTAGTCAATAACTATTTAATAGCTTTTGTACCTAGTTAAAATAAATACAAAGTTGCCTGTAAAATAAATATAAATGCTAAAATAGCTACAATGTAACTATTAGTTATATTGCAGCTATCTTAGGGTTTATTTTACAGGTAAGTATTTTGTTTTAAATATGATTCATTTATTTAGTTAATTTAATGATAGTGTAGTGTTAGGTGTAATTGTAACTTAGGTTAGGATTTATTTTACAGGTAAATTTGTATTTATTTTAGCTAGGTAGTTATTAAATAGTTATTAACTATTTAATAACTATTGTACCTAGTTAAAATAAATACAAAGTTGCCTGTAAAATAAAAATAAATCCTAAAATAGCTACAATGTAACTATTAGTTATATTGTAGCTATATTAGGGTTTATTTTACAGGTAAGTCTTTAGTTTTAAATAGGATTCATTTATTTAACTATAGTAAACTTATTTCGTTTTATTTAAATTATATTTAAGTTAGGGGGTGTTAGTGTTAGGGTTAGACTTAGGTTTAGGGGTTAATAACCTTATTATAGTAGCGGCGACGTTGGGGGCGGGAGATTAGGGGTTAATAATTGTAGGTAGGTGGCGGCGATGTTAGGGAGGGCAGATTAGGGGTTAATAAAATTTATTATAGTGTTTGCGAGGCGGGAGTGCGGCGGTTTAGGGGTTAATACATTTATTATAGTGGCGGCGATTTGCGGTCGGCAGATTAGGGGTTAATACTTGTAGTTAGATTGTGGCGACGTTGGGGGGAGGCAGATTAGGGGTTAATAACTATAATGTAGGGGTCGGCGGTGTTAGGGACACCAGATTAGGGGTTAATAGCTATAATGTAGGCGGCGGCGATATCGGGTCGGCAGATTAGGGGTTAATACTTGTAGTTAGATTGTGGCGACGTTGGGGGGAGGCAGATTAGGGGTTAATAACTATAATGTAGGGGTCGGCGGTGTTAGGGACACCAGATTAGGGGTTAATAGCTATAATGTAGGCGGCGGCGATATCGGGTCGGCAGATTAGGGGTTAATACTTGTAGTTAGATTGCGGCGACGTTGGGGGGGGGCAGATTAGGGGTTAATAACTATAATGTAGGGGTCGGCGGTGTTAGGGACAGCAGATTAGGGGTTAATAGCTATAATGTAGGCGGCGGCGATATCGGGTCGGCAGATTAGGGGTTAATACTTGTAGTTAGATTGCGGCGACTTTGGGGGAGGCAGATTAGGGGTTAATAACTATAATGTAGGGGTCGGCGGTGTTAGGGACAGCAGATTAGGGGTTAATAGTTATAATGTAGGTGGTGGCGATATCGGGTCGGCAGATTAGGGGTTAATACTTGTAGTTAGATTGCGGCGACGTTGGGGGGGGCAGATTAGGGGTTAATAACTATAATGTAGGGGTCGGCGGTGTTAGGGACAGCAGATTAGGGGTTAATAGCTATAATGTAGGTTGCGGCGATATCCGATCGGCAGATTAGGGGTTAAATAATGTTATTATAGGGTTTGCGATGTGGGGGGGCCTCGGTTTAGTGGTTCATAGGTAGTTTATGGGTGTTAGTGACTTAGTGTACTAAATGGGTGTTAGTGTACTAAAAACATACCGAATTTCGGAACGGAATAGAACCGAATTCAGCCGAATCCGAATAAATCCGAAACGAATTTATTCGGATCCGAATAAATCCGAAACGAATTTATTCAAATTTTGCCGAATCCGATTCGATCCGAAACGAAATTCGAAAAGTCCGAATCGATCCGAACCGAAAACTAACCGAATTTTTTAGCCGTGCACATGTCTAAACATTATATTCTCTTGAATATTTAATTAAAAATAAAATATTTGTGCTGAAATCCCTGTCTTGTGTGTAGTTCAATAATTTTTGGTATCTACACTTTCTATCATTCTCTGTTTTTGCATACTTTTACACTTGTAGGTAATGACCTGACTGGAGATGCACTATGAGCTTCAAAAAACAGAGAAAAGGAAAGGAGAGGAGAAAAGATATTCCAGCAAAGGAAAAACAGAGCTCAGTTTGTAAAAAAGAATGTAAGAGAACAATATCCACAAAACAACCTAAATTTAACCCTCCACCACCTTGCTCCCAAGCACCTCCATCTTACACCAATGAGAATCGGTTTAAAACAATTCAGAGCAAATCTTCAGATTTGCCTTCTGAGGAGTTTCCTCGCCGGACATTGAGACCATTTATAAAAACTCCTGATTGATATGGATTTGGAAATGGTAGTGTAAGATATAGAGGTAAAGGTACAGGGGGCCAGGATAGATATCAGGAGCGTGAAACTCGTTCTATTGAAAGTGGTGACATTTCTGTTACCCCAGCTACTACTAAAAAAGTAGGAAAAATAAAGAAATCCCTACCAGACATCCCAGAGGAGTCTAAAGATGATTGAGGTAAAATTAACAGTAGAATATGGGGGAAAGAGTTACAAGGGGTATTTAGATACACAAGCAGAAATATCTTTAGTACGAACAAATATCTTAAAAGAAGATGTATTAGGCAATATAACTATACAGACTTTAGAGGGGGAAGGTACTTATCCCTCATGTAATGCACAGGTAAATATAAATGGTAAAAGAGTGCACTTAGAATTAGTTCAGCATCCTAAGCTTGATTCTGCTTATTTTATAGATTATAAGGATGTCGCACATTTTATTTCATTGCAACAGGAAGATGAACTTCCTTTAACTACTAGAGTTGATGTAGCAGCATTTATGAAAGTGCAATTAGATAATACTGCAGTATCTGATGTTAGAAACTTACACCTAGATTACGAGTTTGGAGTTAGGGTAAAAAAGCAGCGTTGGCTGGTCCTAACGCTGCTTTTTAATGCCCGCTGTTTCCCTAACGCCACAAAAATATCTGTTAACATCTACCGCGAAAAAAACATCCACAAATAAAAAAAAAAAACATTACACAAACTACACTTACACTCATACAAACACTACACTATATTTATTTTTAAGATTTCATATTTTATGGTCAAAATAGAACGGATCAAAGTTACGAGATCTCGGGTGTTTGAAAAAAAAGCCGCACAAATCCATTCTCTATTGACTTACATAGACAGACGGGAACAGACACTCATATAGCTACATCTATATAATAATAATAATAATAACTAGTATTTATATAGCGCCTTTCTCCCAGTGGGACTCAAAGCGCTTTTCAGCGCTCGCTCTCGGAATTCACCAAATCGGCAGCTGAATAGTAATAGTTGTTATTATAGCTACAAATATTATCACATACATACACTAATCAATACATACAAACAATATACAGCACATTACATACACAAAACAGATTTTTATTAGGAAATAAACACGATTTAGCTACTTTTTCACACAAGACCATGACGTCACTCACTTTACGGTCAAAACAAGTCTTGGATTTTATTTCTACACACATTTTTATCCTCCATTGACTTCTATGGGGAAGGTGTGTTTGTGCACGCGACAGCCAGATTTACCTAACGCACGGAAAAAGCGTAGACAAGAAAACTCGTAATACCAGCGTTAGAATTGTGAAACTAACTCATGTTTTCTTGCGTTAGTCCCGCCATGACAAATAGATCCAAAAATGGCTATTTCCCTATGGAGTTATGGCTTTTACTTCTGTGAAATTCACTACAACATCAAATTGAATACAAATCACCATCAACAATACGAAATATATTTAATAAATTACATCATATTTAAACGGACAGAAAAATAATTTGAACATTTCATTACTCACAAACAGTAGACAATTGGAAACACCTCTCATTTACCTCTATTATAGCATTTCATTTTTTCAACTCATGAACAGCATATCTACATAGGCTTAACACATGATCATTAATGGATGCACATACATTACTTTTATCATTCACTCATACATGTGCATTGATATGATGGGGGAAAAACACATTACATTCTCTCTATGAATCAGGAAACATAAAATAGGGATTTTACTGTCCCTTTAAGATCCCGATTCACTCAGAATATACCGTTAGGAATTACGTACAATAAGAACATCATTAGAACATCATTACAGCTGTCACTTTTTGGGAAGGAACAACAATGCTATACTGCTTTATAGAAGTCAGCATAGGTGGGAGAGAATCACAATACATACGTATATATGTACATAACACGCATCATGCAACCACAAAGCACACATTTATATATATATATATTTTTTTTAAATAATTTTTTATTGAGGTTATGCGTTGAAGAAAATAACATACAGTGGTAAATTTGCAATAATAAATGTGCGTACATCATTTGTCAATAAACAATGTTGAACATTGCAAGGCAACTGAAATCAAGAACAACAGAAATTATAACAATGCCTGAAGATGGACAAGCTTCTCAAACCTCTAATTTTGTGAATATAATAGAGTGACTGGCTGACTAGTTAAAAGGTCTCTTATGAACCCATTAGCTACATGGGAGTGGGATAGCATATGGTAGTCAGATCTGCGGCCTCTATTGGGCCTAAGGGTAGCATATAGTGAAAATATTATGGGGGGGTAATTTCAGCGGGTAAGCACCGCTCATTAAGTAGGGGGCAGGGAGGAGGGACGGAGCCATATAGGGGATCTCCCTTTAAGGAGTAGTTGCGCTTTAAATCTTATTGTCGTAGGGGCAATTATAGAATAGAACAACAGTAAGGGTCATATGACATTAGAGTGCTTGAGAGTTACAAGCCAGTTTACCAAAATATTAAATCTGCTATAGGAATCTAACTGAAACATGAGCACCTACAAGAGCAACACATCCCAACTCATGTTAAATATCAACACAAGAAGTTTATTTTAAACATAGTCGTAGTTACACCTAACAGTGAAGGACCTTGCAATGATACTGGTGCTGCATAAGTTGGTATTAGATCTACAACTACAGTATGGATGTACATAGAATATCATCATAGTAATAAATAAACCTAGTTGCAACAAGATATGTCTAATAATGTAGTTTTTATAAGTATCTTACATTACAGCTATACACAGCGTCTAGCACTGGCTTATGATTAATTATATCAGAGCTAGTGATCATAAATAAACACTAATGGCGTAATAGTGAAGTATAACATAGTTGTGTTGTAAGGTCTAGGCTGCTCAACTAATGAACATCAGGGACAAGTTGTTCATAACAGGTCTAATAGACATAAATATATCCTAATGTCACTATAGTGTAGTATTTCCTGATGTAGGGAGAGGGTAGAGTCAAATAAAGAATGAAGTATTACTCTCATATAATGTTACTAAAAAACTTTGGCTTGGGTAAAGTATAAACAACTAGTGCAAAGTTATCTGCTTACTAGAAGCCCACTTATCTAAGGGGAGAGTACCATAAATAGGTATGTGGGAGGTTTATTTATACATATACAACTTAAGGGGAAATAGGGTATATGAAACACACAGAGCCCCTTTCTGTGTCATTGTGGAAGGGAATATAACTGAGTGACTTATCTGTGATTTTCAACATATGTAGGCCCAGGTTAAAAACGTTAACAGAATCCACCGGGGTTATGTTTAGGCTAAGGAGTATATTATTTACAAGAGGGTCGCTTCAAGCTGTAAAATGGGGCATCTAAATGCAGAAATCTCCGCTAGCAGGCAAAATAGAAACTACTAAGTAAACAGACATCCTTAATAATATTTGGCTGTGGACAGACATACTCTAATAAAATGACAAAACGCTAGTGAACATCTAATATATAATATAAAAATATTATATTAGTCACAGCACCACTGAAAAGTTCTGACTATAATTAACAAATCAAATGAAATGAAAATGAAAAATCCTGTTAATATGTAGGGTACAAGAGTCTAGTAAAACCTCCAATTCTACCATACAATAATTATAACAAAAAAAACTCAGCACACCTGAAATGCAAAAAATACAACAAGATTTTATTATAGAGTATCTAAATACAATTCTAAAACCTGAATCCAACCCTTTCAACCCATCCACTCATGCAAAGCACATTCATTCATAAAACAAACTGATTCGACTCAGGCGTCCCTGGAAGAATCAAAAGAAGGCTCTCACAAAGACACTGCTCTTGTATATTCAAGAGTATATCCTAGAAAGTTCATTTGAAGATGGACAGTCCCGTAAACATACTGAACTTTCAAACTTGTATCCAAATGATTATTCTTTGATGTAAGCTAATAGACAAAGTTGCTGTGAAAATTTCTTTTTACAATTAGAAACATATCCTCTTAAGCATGAGGTTTAATAAGCATTTCCACAGGCTGTGATAATTATGTTTCTTTTAGCAAGTGTAAGCACATCTATATGTTAGTGCATATTGCAAAAAAAATGTCAAAAAGCCGTTAGTTCGTCCAGCATAAGTGTAAAAGTCAATCTGTATTCACTCTCAACCTACTCCAAGGCTCTTTCAAAGTTCCCCTTTATCGAACCACTCATGCGGTAGGGTTATATTCAGCCTGAGTATCGGTATGTGGCAATTCTAACAGTTGATGTCACAACCTATGCGTAACATATGCAGCGTCTCCCAGCACTATTGTGTTAGTATATTAGAGTGTCTCTAATGCAGTGGAAGCTGTAAGTTAAGACAGCATATGTATCACCAATCATCTGTGTGAGCTGGTATTACGTCTGGATTAGTATGGAAACTGGCCAGTTAAAACATGCATGTTAATTAACTTTTATGATACTTGCAGTTCCATGTCCTCTCGAACAGATAGGAGTGCCCCCGACTTTAATCCACTCGTGCGGACGGGAAAACAAACACCACCTGTTATGATTTCATCTCATTGTGGAACAACGGCTCTGTTGGTAATTCTTTGTCTTTAGCATCAAAAGGTCTTGTATCGGGAAGCAGTTCAGTGAGCAGCCTTTACACTCCCAGGAGTTTCAACTGCATTAGAGACACTCTAATATACTAACACAATAGTGCTGGGAGACGCTGCATATGTTACGCATAGGTTGTGACATCAACTGTTAGAATTGTCACATACCGATACTCAGGCTGAATATAACCCTACCGCATGAGTGGTTCAATAAAGGGGAACTTTGAAAGAGCCTTGGAGTAGGTTGAGAGTGAATACAGATTGACTTTTACACTTATGCTGGACGAACTAACGGCTTTTTGACATTTTTTTTGCAATATGCACTAACATATAGATGTGCTTACACTTGCTAAAAGAAACATAATTATCACAGCCTGTGGAAATGCTTATTATACCTCATGCTTAAGAGGATATGTTTCTAATTGTAAAAAGAAATTTTCACAGCAACTTTGTCTATTAGCTTACATCAAAGAATAATCATTTGGATACAAGTTTGAAAGTTCAGTATGTTTACGGGACTGTCCATCTTCAAATGAACTTTCTAGGATATACTCTTGAATATACAAGAGCAGTGTCTTTGTGAGAGCCTTCTTTTGATTCTTCCAGGGATGCCTGAGTCGAATCAGTTTGTTTTATGAATGAATGTGCTTTGCATGAGTGGATGGGTTGAAAGGGTTGGATTCAGGTTTTAGAATTGTATTTAGATACTCTATAATAAAATCTTGTATTTTTTGCATTTCAGGTGTGCTGAGTTTTTTTTGTTATAATCTAATATATAATGATTCCCTTATCTAGAAACCTAGGCGAAGAGCAACCTTATGCCTAGATTTAAAGTTTTGCGTTAGAAGGGGTGCGTTAGCTACGCATCTTTTTTTTCTAACGCACTGTGTTTTTAACGCTGGTATTTAGAGTTTAAAAACAACCTTCTAACGCGACTCCTAACGCGTATATTTCATACGCGTAATTACGCCCCCGTTAGACAGTCTCCCATAGAGATTAATGGCAAATCAAACAAACACGCTTTTTTCACCTAACACTCGATCTCGTGAAAAATACGCACTGCTCTGTCATATGACGTATACCAGATAATGCACAACAATAACACACTGCAAATGTCAGAACAACAATCACAAAACAAAGCACACACACATTACACATTCACAAGCGGGGAAAAAACAAAACAAAAAAAAAAGGAATAAGCATATACGTTACAATACGGAAATACGGAAAATACCAAAAAGGAAAAATAAATGCACACTCATACACAAGCAAAATACTCGCATTCAACATTACGAAATATTAGGACAAACATACATATACAACACTTCACAAATACGACACCATCGCAAATTAACATTAACACATAATACTATTGGACAATGTTATAGAAAATGAGCACTATGACATCATCGCATTCTACACATTCCACAAATTCTAACTCTAAATGAGCATGCGCAAATTCACACAACTAATACACATTGCACACATACTAATTACTAACAAAGCACACCTGAACACAATTTACAACGCAAACCGGTACATCATTATTCATTTACACAGGGTATATAAGCACCACACAAGCATGGCTTCTTTGACTGTGTTGCTGGTGGGTTTTTGGAGATTGTAGATTTGAGATTTAGTGAGTTATTGTGAGAGTTAGTGTGAGTTAGTGTTAGTGTGAGAGAGTCAGTTAGTGTTATTGTGAGTGAGTTAGTGGTAGTGGGAGTTAGTGGGAGTGTGAGTTAGTGGGAGCGTGAGTTAGTGGTAGTGTGAGTTAGTGGTAGTGTGAGTTAGTGGTAGTGTGAGTTTTTGGGAGCGTGAGTTAGTGGTAGTGTGAGTTGTTGGGAGCGTGAGTTAGTGGGAGCGTGAGTTAGTAAGAGAGCGGTAGTGAGCGACAGTTGGTTTGGTCTTTTATTTATATCCCTTTCACACTTTCAGCACTTTTTTGGTCTTTTTATTTATTTATTTTGACCCCCTTTGGGCACAGTCACTTTTTTGTTGGAGTAGTTAGGGCTTAGTTTAGGGAAGAGATGGAAGAGGAGGGCAGGCAGGAGATTAGTCAGGGGAGAGGGAGAGGGAGAGGGGGGAGGAGAGGAACAGGACAGGAAGGGGGGCAGGAAGCGGGGGAGGAAGCGGTGGGTGGACACAGCCACTTGATTCAAGATGAACAAGTGGCTGGGCCCAGTGGCGGACAGAGTAGGGCTTCACAGTCCGGGAAACAGAGGGCACCATCACAGGGGAAGGCCAAGCTGACTAGGGAGGCGAGATTTACTATGGAAGAGAAGGAGGCCCTCGTAAAAGCTTATATGGGCAGGTATAGGAGGCTGCAGGCTCAGAAGACCACCCCGAGTGACAAGAGGAAGCTCTGGTGGGAGATAACGGATGCAGTTAATGCAGTGGGGGGCCGTAACAGAGATATGGAGTCTATTAAACATCGTTACCGGGACTGCAAGATGGAGCTGAAAAAGAAAATAACCAGGGAGTACCAACATGCCACAGGGACCGGTGGCGGGCCTGCACTGACCGTTGAGTACTCCCGATGGGAGGAAATGTTACGTCCCAGCATCTCCGAGGTGGCCATAGTCGGGATCGGAGGAATCGATACCGGGAACCTGCCACTCTCATCTGACGGTAAGCTCATTTAAGAATCTATTAACATCCGAATGTATTTAAGGATAAGATTAATGCTATTATGCTGTTTAACACATTATTACGTAAACGCATTCACAATTACTTTGCGATTACATTAGTATCTAGGCTACAGGTTAGGTGTGCATTTAAACAGACTGAAAACAAACGCTAAAACATTCAGATTGACCAGAGAGATATCACAAACGCGGTTTTGAAAATGCGGAAATCGTATTGATTGTTAGATTTCAAAGTGGATTAATGAGGCTGCATTTGTAATTATATTGTAAGCAAAAGCATTTACATCTTTATTTGGAAATATGCTAATATATACATTTCTTTCTTTTTGCAATATACAGAGTCTGGGGAGGAGGCAGCACACCAACTACAGGCTCCTCCTTTTCCCCGGTATGAGAGTGGTGGGGATGAATCGCCACCTCGGAGAGAAGAGGCCCCCCCCTGCACAAGAAGCAGAGGCCCCCACTGAAGCAGAAGAAGAGGCCCCCACTGAAGCAGAGGAAGAGGCCCCTGAAGCAGAGGAAGAGCCCCCTCAAGCACCAGCAGGCCGCCGTGCACCAGCAGGCCGCTGTGCACCAGCAGGCCGCCGTGCACAACAGGAGGAGATAGCCGAGGTGCGTGTGTTAGTCGACTACATTGAACAGATGCGTACCTCCCGGATTGAAAATATCAAAGGGAGAACTCAGATTATCGAAGAACTTCGTGGCATTAGAGAAGGACAAACACAAATTATAGAGATCCTTACAAGAATCGAACAAGGACAAAACCGGAGTTTCCAGCTACAAGAATCTATGTTCAATTTCTTCAGGGAGGCGCATGCTGGGCCATCTGCTGCTGGGCCATCTGCTGCTGGGCCATCTCCTCCTGGGCCATCTCCTCCATCTCCTCACCTTGGTCATCCCAGTACTCCTCCTTCCCCTCCTCCCACAACGTCTCCGATGAGAACTCGTCGGAGGGGGCAGTTGCCCCCCCGCCCCCCCAGAGCCTCAGCCTCATGGGAAGAGGGGAAGGAAGAGGAAGTATTTTTTTATATGTTTATTTTGTATTTATTTAATGTGTAATGGATAGGTATGTGATGATGTGGTTTTCATACACTTGTGGACCACACTCTGTATATTATCTGCTTCTATGGGACCGGGTCCATGGAGGCAGATTGTTTGCAGAGTGTGGGTTATAAGTGTGTGGACACCACATCATCACATACCTATCCTTGTTCATGATATTGATTGGTTTCTGTGATGTGATGTCCAAACTGTTTCCCTAATCTCTAACAAAATGACCATTACAATTATCCATGATGGCATATTACTGTTTGAATGACAATAACACAGCTTAAGGGGACAGTCAGAACATTATTGTTTACAAAGAAAACACTGTATTACGCATTATCAAGTTTGAAACAAAAACATGGAGAAATACGTGTGACTTATGTGCTTACCCTTGTATCTATGCCTATGAAAACTGACCACTTATTTGTTGTTCTGACATAACAACATTTTAGACAATCAATGATCAATCCAGGGTAAATATGCTGTATGAGCTCAAGGTTTTCTATATCAAAATGCCCTCTAGTGGTCAAAATGCATTCTGGTTACATGCACTCTTCAAGCTCTAAGAAATGAGCACACAAACCTCATAGGTTTAGATAGCAACTAAGAATAACCAGAGAAAAATGATAAATTGGTGAGAAACGTTTGATATAATTTTTATTTTACAAATTGCTTTTTTTAATAATGCAAATCATTATTTGTTTTCTAGACTGTCCCTTTAAAAAATTACATATGCTAACATATACTAATATTTGGTGATTGTTGGTATATCTACATGTACTTGTTCAAACAATAAATATTGGAATAGGATTTCTATTGGCGTGTTAAATAAAGTCTATTTTCTTAAAGAGACATTATTGTGTTTGAATTATTTTAGAAATAAATTTGTTTTAACAAGGAATATGGTTTAAAATCCTTTTATGAGTGAATAAACAAATATATGCTAACAATAATATATTTGGAGATTAACCAATGTGGAACTCATACATGACACAACAATCAACATTTGCATTAAAGGCACAGTATACAATCTTTTTCAGAGAACTGCATGTAATAGACACTACTAGATACCACAAGATTACCACATACTGATATCAAAATCAATATGAAAAAGCTTTAAACACTTTCAAAGAAAATCGGTTTATCTATATTGAAAAGATAGCTGTAAAGCCCATTCCAAGTGTAAAACAAGACATTAGCATATGAAAAGACCCTTTACACAAACAGGAGCAAGCTGGAGAAGGTAGCTGATGGTACTCACATCAAACTTTGAGGCTTGGTGAGGAGTCAGAAAATTACTTAAATGTTATTTGAACATAAGCAAAACTAGACATGTATTTGGTAAAAAATGGACTATATAAATAGAGATAAAAAAACATATTTGGTTTTTAATGTGAGTGTATAATGACCCTTTAATAAAATATACGACAAAATAACATCTAGAAGAAGTCGGCATCTCATATATTTAGCATATGATAAAGATAAATGCATATTGATTACTTGATTCTAATACAATAGCGCATATTTATGAATTCGATATGTTGAAAATTAAACACAACACAGTAATTTTTCATAAAAAGGAACATATTGTTGACAAACATATTAAACAAGATGAACTATATTTAGGGATTTGCACTTGCCTCAAAATATCTTATGCATGAAAACATTTTGCTTTCATTTGTTTATTCAACCAGACATCCATCAAAAGAGAATGTTGTGCTCTTTATCAGCTATGGGTCACAATGTTACATGATGCACACAATCCATACTCGCCATGGTTTTAAACTTGTCTTCTCATTCACAAACGTGGGTTACATGCAAAATCAAATATTGCGGGACTACGTAATACAATCAGACGGTTTTTACACCTTTGCATGTGACTTCTTAATTAACATGGCGCATCCTTGATCGCGTAAAAACGCCATCCAATAAAAGGCGCATCCTTGATCGTGTAAATATGCCATCCAATAAAAGGCCCATCCTTGATTGCGTAAAAACACTATCCAATAAAAGGTGCATCCTTGATCACGTAAAAACGTCAGCCAATACAAGGAATCATTGGACAGCCTGGCAGGTGACGTCTTAAGCAACATGGCACATCCGAGATCGATGAAAAACCTCAGCCAATACAAGGACTCAGTTGATAGCTTGGCATATCAATAAGAAACTTATTTATATTTTAGAAATTAGTATGTGTCTATATTGCTAGCAAGGAATGCCACGCTAGATAACGAAATACTGTGATATATGAAATAGAATACATTATATAAAATAAGGAGATATTTCATTAGAAGCAGAGGATTTTTAACTAAACTATTTAGCAAGCAGCATGTTTTAAGTAGACATGAAAACAATATTTTAAGGTTACACGATTATGTACGACATTGCAATTTGAAATACATTGTAACAATAAATGAAAATCTTTGGATTATTGTGTTTCATGTCCCTTTAACTGAGAATTAATGCTAGGAGATGCATTCGGAAAATAGGGATGTGTTATATATTATATGTTAAAGGGACAGTCAACCCCAGATAATTTGTTGTTTAAAATATAGCTAATCCCTTTATTACACATTACTCATTTTGAACAACAAACACAGTTATATATTAATATACTTTTTACTTCTGTTATTATCTTGTATCTAAGCATATGCTGACTGCCCCATTATTTCTGTTCTTTTGACAGGCATGCAGTTTAGCAATCAATGCTCACTCCTAGGTCACTTTACGTGCATGAGCTCAATGTTATCTATATGAAACATGTGAACTAATGCCTTATAGTAGTCTAAATTTATTCACATTAGAGGCAGTCTTCAAGTTCGAAGAAATTAGCATATGAACCTCCTAGGTTTACCTTTCAAATAAGAATACCAAGAGAACAAAGCAAAATTGTGAATAAAAGTAAATTAGGAAGTTGGTTAAACTCGCATGACCTATTTAAATCATGAATCATCTTTTTGGACTTGACTGTCCCTTTAACTAAAGCTATTGTGTCCATCTTTAACATTTAAAAGGTACACATGATAAATACATATGTCATTGATGTTTTCAGATATGTTTATACTGTTTTTGAATAACAATAATGAACATGTATTGATCAAACGTGTCACTTATTCAAGTTGAATTATGGTCAGCCTACCTATAGCCATATATCGGAGAAGAATTCATTTTTAAAAATATTAATATAAAGATATTCATCATCTAAAATATGCACATTACACACAGTGATTGATTTGGTTACACTACTACAATAAGATATAATTGAAATTGGAATACATGTGCTGTCAACATTCCAATAAGATTTATTTTAAATAAGATTATATGTCCTTGTTCATGTAAAAAGGACAAAAACGCTTTAGAAATGGAGATCCATTCCTTAACAATTGTGGTCAGCATCACTTAAAGGGACATGAAATACCAAATAAAAAAAATAAGGATACACGAGAGAATACTATTTCCATAAAAATATCACTTTACAGAGATTATCTCATTGTATCAATCCTGGGATCATTTGTTAAAGGTGCATCAATTCACGCAGAGTTTACAAATGAACACATGGATGTGAAATTTAAAATATACATATATATATATATATATATATATATATACAAACATCAAGATATATATATATATATATATACATATATAAAATCATTACTATGCTAATCATAATCTTGAAAAGATAAAGCTTTACGAAAACTATATCAAGAAAATGAATCAAATTAAATTGGAGATGTAAATATTAAAGTCATTTACAATTGTATTACATATATGATTCCAGAAAGACCATTATTTGGTTTCAGGTCCCTTTAAGGATTAACCACATAAACTAGAGATTTCAATCAATGACATGAATAAAGAGGACAAAGAATTGTGGAATGACATGTATTTTATTAGTATGTCATAAAACATAAACAACTTTTTTTTTAAAAAAATGTTGAAAGATCATTAAAATTGGAGCCATTTGACAAGGTAAAAGAGTGCATCACAGTCCTTGGAGGGAGTTGGCAAGGGCCAGCACAGCCCCATTGGAGCCATTTGACAAGGTAAAAGAGTGCATCACAGTCCTTGGAGAGAGTTGGCAAGGGCCAGCACAGCCCCATTGGAGCCATTTAACAAGGTAAAAGAGTGCATCACAGTCCTTGGAGAGAGTTGGCAAAGGCCAGCACAGCCCCATTGGAGCCATTTGACAAGGTAAAAGAGTGCATCACAGTCCTTGGAGAGAGTTGGCAAGGGCCAGCACAGCCCCATTGGAGCCATTTGACAAGGTAAAAGAGTGCATCACAGTCCTTGGAGAGAGTTGGCAAGGGCCAGCACAGCCCCATTGGAGCCATTTGACAAGGTAAAAGAGTGCATCACAGTCCTTGGAGGGAGTTGGCAAGGGCCAGCACAGCCCCATTGGAGCCATTTGACAAGGTAAAAGAGTGCATCACAGTCCTTGGAGAGAGTTGGCAAGGGCCAGCACAGCCCCATTGGAGCCATTTGACAAGGTAAAAGAGTGCATCACAGTCCTTGGAGGGAGTTGGCAAGGGCCAGCACAGCCCCATTGGAGCCATTTGACAAGGTAAAAGAGTGCATCACAGTCCTTGGAGGGAGTTGGCAAGGGCCAGCACAGCCCCATTGGAGCCATTTGACAAGGTAAAAGAGTGCATCACAGTCCTTGGAGGGAGTTGGCAAGGGTCAGCACAGCCCCATTTTAGTCATTTGCCAAGGTAAAAGAGTGCATCACAGTCCTTGGAGAGAGTTGTCAAGGGCCAGCACAGCCCCATTGGAGCCATTTGACAAGGTAAAAGAGTGCATCACAGTCCTTGGAGAGAGTTGGCAAGGGCCAGCACAGCCCCATTGGAGCCATTTGACAAGGTAAAAGAGTGCATCACAGTCCTTGGAGAGAGTTGGCAAGGGCCAGCACAGCTCCATTGGAGCCATTTGACAAGGTAAAAGAGTGCATCACAGTCCTTGGAGAGAGTTGTCAAGGGCCAGCACAGCCCCATTGGAGCCATTTGACAAGGTAAAAGAGTGCATCACAGTCCTTGGAGAGAGTTGGCAAGGGCCAGCACAGCCCCATTGGAGCCATTTGACAAGGTAAAAGAGTGCATCACAGTCCTTGGAGGGAGTTGGCAAGGGTCAGCACAGCCCCATTTTAGTCATTTGCCAAGGTAAAAGAGTGCATCACAGTCCTTGGAGAGAGTTGGCAAGGGCCAGCACAGCCCCATTGGAGACATTTGACAAGGTAAAAGAGTGCATCACAGTCCTTGGAGGGAGTTGGCAAGGGCCAGCACAGCCCCATTGGAGCCATTTGACAAGGTAAAAGAGTGCATCACAGTCCTTGGAGAGAGTTGGCAAGGGCCAGCACAGCCCCATTGGAGCCATTTGACAAGGTAAAAGAGTGCAACAGGCACAACAAGAAAGATAAAAGGCCAAATGGCAACAATAACAAACAAATCTGTAACATGTGGACGGAAGAATCTTAAGGCGACCTTGGAGCATCTCCAGATACTCCACTTACTGGGCATCACCTTCATTGTCCGCTTCATGCTCTGCTCCAGATTCAGGCATTGACTGTAAATTCCTTATATGGCGGAGAGTCGAATGCTGAACCTGGAGCAGGGTATGAATGGTGTCATTCATCCTTCCCAGGAACAGCGAGTTCCTCAGCACGGCCTGCTCTATACATGAGAGAGTTTCGAGCATGAGCCATGCTGAGTCACAACCTAAAACAAATAAATAGAATAATCTTAATGTTAATTACACAACATAATATAAATCGAGCAAATATACATTTGAATTTGAAATCAAAATCATTCTTACAATCAAATATTCAATATTTCTTCTCTTCACATGAAATATGTTCTTAATACATAAACTATTTAAAGTTACAGTTTACTTCAAAATGTTATCCCCTGTAATTTGTTGACACTGATCCACTTTTCCAGCTTGAGTCTATGAATATTTTGAACATTATTTCCATTGTCCATACATTGTAAATTTCAATAGTTTATTTATCCTGTGGTATCCACACCTATCCTTAAAGCTTTTTGCCTTGAGTCCAACATGTGTAAACACAGCAAGCAGAAGAAATTACACTCCCAGTGGTTTACAGAAGAGAGAATGTAAGAAAAATTGATATTTCTCTTTTTCAATACAAGTAGTAGTGATTGGTATATGGAGTGAAATGATATTAAAGGGACACTTACCACAAATATTTTAATTTGTGATTCAGATAGACCATTAAAAAATTTTTAAACATTTAATTCACTCCTATTATCAAATCTAATACATTCTCTTTGTATCTTTAATTTAAATGCAACAATGTCATTTTATATTTCGTAGCATTTTTTGTGATCAACCTTGGTTGTCCCTGCTGATTGGTGGATAAATTAATCCAACAATAAAACAGAAACCCACCCACAGTTCACAATATTTGAACAATGTTATGCCTTTTATCATAAAAATAAAGAGACAAAGAGAACTCTTAAAAATTGAAAAGAGGAGTAAATTATCAAGTTGATTAACATTGCATGCTCTATTTGAATTAAATTTAAAATGATTTTTGGTTCACTGTCACTTTAAATATGTTATAATGTTGATTTATAATGATACTTACAGCTGTGCCTGGGAAGGACGATCTGAAACCTCGAACAATGAAGGTTGGGATAGGGGGGAGGGATGGGATATTGGTGGCGAGGGCTTGGATGGGGCTGGCGAGGGCTGGGTGCCGCTCTGGGGGAGCCCGTACAGCTGGGGATTCTTGGGAATGGTGAGTTGGGGACTGGGCAGGTTGGGGAACTGTACAGGCCAAAATACGGGGAGGGCGGCGAACGGGGACAATTCTGGGAGGGACAGGCCTGGAGGAATGGGAAGGGCCGGGAAGGTCTTGTGTCTGGGCAGGGGCTTCTACAGGGGGAGGGGCTTTTACAGAGGGAGGGGCTTCTACAGGGGGAGGGGCCTGGACAGGGGCTTCTACAGGGGGAGGGGGAGGGGCTTCTACAGGGGGAGGGGCCTGGGCAGGGGTGGGAGAATGATGCCCAGAAGTGGAGTGTCCATCTGAAATATATAATAAAATATATATTAAAATCTCATACATCATGATCTCAAAGAAAGGCATTTCAACACGATTAGGTTTTATATATACTTAGAGGTGGTTTACAATTAATTAACAATGATGATATAAGGACATGGTATGCATATAGGCACTCAAATGAATAGCAAGGAGTGTCTGTCCAATAAGAGGATGATTATTGTGGTTTGTCATGGAATATGCAAGTGACATCATGATGTCATTAATTAAAAATCAGACATAAATGAAAACATAATACAAGCATATGTTCATGCTGCATGATATGGAAAGGGGGGCAGTAATGGATTCTAAAAGAAAAGGAATAATCCTTTTTCAAGTGCAAAAGCTGTAGACTTTGAATTTCCTCATGAGAATGTTTACAAACAATAAGACATGTTGGATACATGTTAGATAGCTTTCACATACCATCAGACTCCATGGCCGCCTCTTCCTCTTCCATCCCACATGTTGCATCAATATCTGTAAAACATAACATGTTGTGTACACGTTAATATCAGATATTATAACATATGTTACTGTTGCTACAAGACACACATCAATGTTGCATTAAAGATATACTGATCCAAAGTTATGATTTACATCATTTTGATGGAGCATACAAATGACATTAGATTTGTTATTCTCAATGAGTAAGAATTTAATGTTAGTGTTTGGATTTCATATAATTTAATGTTAGTGTTTGGATTTCATATAAATTCACAAAATAAGAGTACATGCAACATTTGAGAGTTCTCATGTGTGTATCACTTCATGATTGTTTACACAATTTATAAGAAAAACAAACATATGTTATCCATCTTCTGAACAACAAAGGTGTAGACTAAGAAGCTTTGAGATATTAATCTTATTTTCAATATTTAAATAAATTAGAGATATAATCATAGTACTAAATTATATGTTTGATTCAAATGTAATGCTTCATCAGAATCATGATCATAATATAGATTACAAATACACCTTCAATGACATATGAATGAGTCAATGGACTTACCAGAATGCTTGGAAAGCATTTCCAAGACGGTGCTGGATTCCCCGGGCTCCCAACAAGAACTATATCTATGAATGATATAGATATCTATTAGTGAACACAGTTTGGACATCACTAAGTCACATCATTATCGATTTTTACAAAAAATATACTTAGAACTGAGAACAATAGAGCACTAATCTGAAGAATAAATGCATGAGTGAATCCAGGTTATTCTGAATAAAAAGATGTCTTTAACATATGTTTAATTTATTACTATATTAGACACACAAATCATCTCATATGATTATATTGCATATCTAAATATACCCATTGATCAATGTTTTTAAACGAATACACACAAACAACATTTTAAATAAAAACGGGTGATAAATCAAACCAAAGCAATGTGTCATATCGATCCATTTGTGCAATTGATAACAATGCAAAACAGAAGTTATTCATCCAAATATGTAATCATGGGGCTGTTAGGGTATGCTTATATCTATAAAGTAAGTCCAAGACTGAATATGTCATTTAGATATCAATATTGTTTCATCCAAACAATGTAATGAGGAATGAATCAATTGATTATTAAAGGGACACTGACATCAATGTGGTTAAAACATTGATTTTTTAATAAAATGAATGTTTTATTTAATTTGACATTTACTCCTATAATTTTTATGATATTTTATTTTAATGCAGCTTTGACATTTTTAAGTTCATTAAATATTGCTTGTGGAAGGTATGCAACAATCATCAAGAACAACCCAGGTTGGTCACCAAAAATGGACCTGCATCTAAAAGTACATTATTGCTTTTAAAATTAAGATAACAAGAGAATGTTGAAAATATGATTATAGGAGTAAATAAAATATTTGATTGATATTGCATGCTCTATGTGAATGACAACAGAAATAATATGTGGTCAGTGTCCGTTTAAGATTTAAATATATTAATGTGTCAATTTTGCTGTTAATGAATTTTCATAAACATATGTTGATGTAATGAATGGTATTGAGCATGCAATAACAAGAAAAACTGTAATTTAAGAATATCAACAATATTCTTTAATTAGCCTCTCTTAAAGGGACATGACGCGCAAAATGTGTTATTGGATTAATTGGTCAATTAAATCCAGCCTGTGATTTTAAAAATATTATTGAAAATCACGTGTCTAAATCCGTCATTTTTAAATTTTGTTTTCATGTCCCTTAAATGATAACAACCCAAAAACGTATGTAATGTATATCTTTAAAATATTAACATATGCAAAATGTGTGATTGTTGTCAAAATATATAAAAACAATGACAAGCAATACACAGGGGCAGAATATAAATTTGACAGGAAACTAATCTAACAGTAAAATGAACATATCAAAAATAGAAGCGATATATTCAAATTTACATAATTTATGATTTGTACTACAATGTAATCAAAACATGTATTTTTGAATTTTAATTTGAAATAAACACAAAAGATAATTAGAGTATCCATATAAATTTCGACAAATGTGAATGTATTATGTTATGTAATGTTGTGTACATGTTTCAAAGACAAATTGCTATTAAAATGAGACATACCATAGTCTTGAGAACCCTGGCCCGAGGGTCCAGCACCAACATCCATATCTGTAAAATATTCAATGAGGATTGGATATCATTAATAATAATCAGGACATATATCGAAAAAAGATAAAAATACATTTACATTTACTAAATAAGAATATATTTTTATTCACATGAGTTAATTGTTTAATCAATTAATGTCTCAATAAATCGATCCTGTATTCTTTTTTTCTAAACTTTATGTTGTTGACTGTAGCTTTAATTAATTTCTTTAATTTTTGCATTATCATCAATTGATATCTATATTTCCTTGTTTATTCTTTTGATCTTGCTAGTATATTTTGTATAATGTAGAAGATTATAAATAAGGATACTGTATTCTTCCCATATATACTAATTAACGTATACATTTGACCAACATGTGTAAAGCGATGCCAGTTACAGCAAACCCATGTTCACGTGTGTGCGCAATTCTATCTTTCGTAATCATTACACAATTACTCCTAGCGGAATTGCGCATCCGTGATTTGACCAACATGTGTAAAGCGATGCCAGATTCAGCAAACCCATGTTCACGTGTGTGCGCAATTCTATCTTTCGTGATCATTACACAATTACTCCTAGCGGAATTGCGCATCCATGATATAACCAACATGTGTAAAGCGATGCCAGATACAGCAAACCCATGTTCACGTGTGTGCGCAATTCTATCTTTCGTGATCATTACGCAATGATTCTATGCGGAATTGCGCATCCGTGAATCAGAATTAATTTGGATATAGTAGTGTGATGAGTATCATTTCATAACAAATTATGATATATTTTCAATTGGGTGTATTACGAGATGGAAATCGTATATTTGTTAATATTGAACAATAACAAATAATATTTATAACTGGGTTATGATTAGAGAGTCAATCTACGAAATGGTGGATGCTCGGGATTTCACGGATGCGCAATTCCATTTTCACTCTGTGACGCATATTCTGGATAACGCAAGAAACATCACTCCTATAGTGATGTCGCGAACATAAAAATTTTGGTTCACGAATGGCGGACTCGAACTTCCGGTATTGTTCACGAACCGCCATTGACTTCCATAGGCAGGCGAACTTTAAAACCTACAATGACTCTTTCTGTCCACAATAGTGATGGAAAAGTTGTTTCAAGGGGACTAACACCTGGACTGTGGCATGCTGGAGGGGGATCCCTGGCAAAACTCCCATGGAAAATTACATAGTTTATGCATAATCTGCTTTTAACCCATAAAGGGCCTAAATCACCTAACATTCCCAAATTGTTTGCAATAATGTGCTTTAAAACATCAGTTATGATGTCGTATCTATCAGTTAGTGTAAGGGTTACGGCCGCATCACAGTGACAGAGCAAATTCCAAGTTTAACGCACCGCAATCAACCGCAAACAGTCCACTTGCAGAACCACGAGATAGATTTGATAGATAGATACATAGATTACATAGCTCAATCGATGCAATATACATATGATCGATACACTGTACATAGCTCAATAGATGCAATATACATTTGATAGATACGAATTACATCGATCAATAGATGCAATATACATTTGATAGATACGAATGTTATCGAATCAAAGATGCAATATACATTTGATAGATACGAATGACATCACCCAAAATATGTAATATACATTTTATAGATACGAATGACATCGATCAATAGATGCAATCTACATTTGATTGATACGTTTGATAGTTCGATCGATTTGCTATATAAATTAATCGATTTGAAATATATATAATTTCCTTGACAGAGTATAACAATAAGACATGTGGTCTGTGACCCGTGGTGTGTTAAGTAGTACTATTCTTAACATTTTACTACAACCTGGTACTCCCCCTATCGGATGAGGTCTATATGGCCTTCATTTTTGGAACCGGGAGATGGAAGAAGATGATTGTTCTGTCCTTCTACTTCAAATTTGTCAGAAACACAAGTGGCTGTCTCAAAACATCCCGGACAGAAGATAGATCAATAGATAGGATAGATAGATATACATAGATTGATAGTTAGATAGAATCGATAGAATAGAAATAGATAGATTTGTTAGATATATAATTACCCTCATAAAGTCTAATAATTAAACATGTGGTCTTGGACCCAACTAGGTTGTGTTAAGTAGTACTATTCTTCACACTTTCAGCCCTGTAACTCCCCCTATTGGTGGAGGTCTATATAGCGGTTATGATTACCCTGACAAAGTATAACAACAAGACACGCGGTCTGGGACCCATGGTAATTTTGTTGTGTGAAGTAAAACTTTTCTTATCACTTGAATCCCTCTTACCCCCCCCCCTTTTGTTGGAGCTCTATATGGCCTGCATGATTAGCCAGACAAAGTATAATAAGAAAACATCTGGTCTTGGACCCATGGTAATTAGGTTGTGTTTAAGTAGTACTATTCTTAGAACTGTAATCCCTGTTACTCCCCCTATCAAGGGAGGTCTATATGGCCTGCATGATTACCCTGACAAAGTATAACAACAAGACACACGTTGTTGGACCCATGATAACTAGCTTGTGTTAATTAGTACTTTTCTTAGCACTTTAATCCCTGTTACCCCCCCCTATTGGGGGTGGTTTATATGGCCTGCCTGATTACCCTGAAAAAATATAATAATAAGACATGCGGTCTGGGACCCATTTTAACTAGGTTGTGTTTTAAGTAGTACCATTCTTAGCACTTTAATCTCTGTAACTCCCCCTATTTGGTGAGGTCTATATGGCCTGGATGATTACCCATACAAAATATAATAATAAGACATCTGCTCTTGGTCTGTGACCCATGGTAACTATGTTGTGTTAATTAGTAATGTCCTTAGCATTTTAATAGCTGTTACTCATACTCACCCTTTCGGTGGAGGTCTATATGGGCTTCATGATTACCCTTACAAAATATAATAACCAAACATATGCTCTGGGACCCATGGTAACTAGGTTGGGTTAAGTAGTACTGTTCTTAGCAGTTTAATACCTGTTACAACACCGAATGGTGGCAGGTCTATCTGGCCTTCATGATTAGCTGCACCCAAACCCAAAAAAAGCAGAGCGGTCTTAGACTAACACCCATGGCTAACTCGGTTGTTTCAATTAGTACTATTCTTAGCACTTCCATCCCTGTTACTTTCAGGCCTCTTGGGGGTGGTCTACATGGCCATCATGATTAGCCTAACAAAATACTACAATCCAACCTTTGCTCAGTCTTCATAGGCCCTTCATTGGCTGTATTTTGGTAGTACAGTTCTTATTATTTTAATAGCTGATACAACACAGAATGGTGGCAGCTCTATATGGCCTGCATGATTAGCCGCACCCAAACCAAAAAAAAAGCCAAGCGGTCTTGGATTAACACCCATGGCTAACTCGGTTGTTTCAAGTAGTACTATTCTTAGCACTTTCATTTCATCCCTGTTACTTCCAGGACTCTCGGTGGTGGTCTACATGGCCATCATGATTAGCCTAACCAAATACTACAATCCAACCTTGGCTCAGTCTTCATAAGGCCCTTCATTGGCTGTATTTTGGTAGTTCTGTTCTTATTAGTTTAATAGCTGATACAACACCGAATGGTGGCAGCTCTATATGGCCTGCATGATTAGCCGCACCCAAACCAAAAATAAAGCCAAGCGGTCTTTGATTAACACCCATGGCTAACTCGGTTGTTTCAAGTAGTACTATTCTTAGCACTTTCATCTCATCATCCCTGTTACTTCCAGGCCTCTCGGTGGTGGTCTACATGGCCATCATGATTACCCTCACCAAAATATAACAGCAATACGTGCGTGCAGGGAACCATGGTAAGGTTACTTCCTTTCGCAAAATCGAGTATAACAGTTGCAGGCAGAGGTTCTGATCCTGCATTATGGCTGCACCTCAACCTAAAAGAGGCATGCGTTACAGAGTCTGTGGGCATGTATGCAAAGAGCTGGCCTGCCTAAAAAGAGGAGCAAGGCTGTACAGGTCGTTCTCCTTCAGCCGTTTTATACGCTGTCCCACGGCCACGACCCTCAACAGACAAAACAGAATGAAACACCACATATGCCATCCTTTTGAACAATAGAGTACAGGTATGGCATTGATTTTAGTTACACGGCGATATTTATTATGAACCGTGAAATTGAAAACAAAAACATGATTGGACACCCAGTACAGTACAGGTCGTTCTCCTTCGGCCTTTTTAGAAGAGTGTTCTGGACCCTCAACAAAAACAACAGCAGGAAAGAGGACATATGGCATCCTTTTGAACAATAGAGTACAGGTACGTCATTGATTTTAGAAACCCAGAGATAATTTTTGGCAAATGTGAAATAGAAAAAAAATTGATTGGACACCCAGTACACTTCTTTATCCTTAGGCCTTTTTATAAGAGGGTCCCGGAGCCTCAACAGAAACAACAGCATGAAAGAGGACATATGGCATCCTTGTAAACAATTGATTACAGTTAAGGCATTGATTTTAGAATCACAGAGATCATTTATATGAACCGGGAAATAGAAAAAAACATTGATTGGACACCCAGTACAATTCTTTTTCCTTAGGCCTTTTTATAATAGGGTCCCGGAGCCTCCACAGAAATAACAGCATGAAAGAGGACATATGGCATCCTTTTGAATAATAGATTACAGGTAAGACATTGATTTAAGAAGCCCTGAGATAATTTATATGAACCGTGAAATAAAAAAAAAAATGATTGGACACCCAGTACACTTCTTTGTCCTTAGGCCTTTTTATAAGAGGGTCCCGGACCATCAACAGAAACAACTGCATGAAAGAGGACATATGGCATCCTTTTGAACAATTGATTACAGTTAAGGCATTGATTTTAGAATCCCAGAGATAATTTATATGAACCGGGAATTAGAAAAAAACATTGATTGGACACCCATTACAATTCTTTTTCCTTAGGCCTTTTTATAAGAGGGTCCCGGAGCCTCAACAGAAATAACAGCATGAAAGAGATCATATGGCATCCTTTTGAATAATAGATTACAGGTAAGGCATTGATTTAATAATCCCAGAGATAATTTATATGAACCGGGAAATAGAAAAAAACATTGATTGGACACCTAGTACACTTCTTTATCCTTAGGCCTTTTTATAAGAGGGTCCCGGAGCATCAACAGAAACAACAGCATGAAAGAGAACATATGGCTTCCTTTTGAAAAATAGATTACAGGAAAGGCATTGATTTTAGAATCCCAGAGATAATTTATATGAACCGGGAATTAGAAAAAAACATTGATTGGACACCCAGTACACTTCTTTATCATTAGTCATTTTTATAAGAGGGTCCCGGAGCCTCAACAGAAATAACAGCATGAAAGAGGACATATTGCATCCTTTTGAATAATAGATTACAGATAAGGCATTGATTTAATAATCCCAGAGATAATTTATATGAACCGGGAAATAGAAAAAAACATTGATTGGACACCCAGTACACTTCTTTATCCTTAGGCCTTTTTATAAGAGGGTCCCGGAGCATCAACAGAAACAACAGCATGAAAGAGAACATATGCCTTCCTTTTGAAAAAATAGATTACAGGAAAGGCATTGATTTTAGAAACCCAAAGATAATTTGTTGCAACCGGGAAATCTAAAAAAAAATTGAATAGACACCCAGTACACTTCTTTTTCCTTAGGCCTTTTTAGCAGAGGCTCCAGGAACCTCAACAAAAACAAGAGAAGGGAGCTGGGCATAGGAGTACAAGGGAGTGTGACAATAATAATGTGAAGGGGAAGATTGCGGAGTTGTGGCATTTTGAATTTGTTATCATGGGAAGTACTTGCAATGACCTTGCTCTGGTGAATCCATATCGCAAATGTCTTTTTTAAGGCACTGTTTGTCTATTTTTTTAATATTTGCATTTGATAAATGAAGCGCAACTTAAGGCTGATGAGAACCGACCTTTCTTCTGGCTGTTTGAAAATGTTGTGGCTCTGGACAAACATGTGAATAAGGGGCCATCTGCTATATTCTGCACGCAACCCCTTTGATGATTGACACTAAACATGTGTCACCTGCAAGCAGAGCTCGTTACTTCTGTCTAAATCTTCCTGGTATGGACAGGCCACTGTTTCCCACAGCAAGTCAGAAGCTTGAACTACAAGATTGTCTTGAGTATGGTAGAAAATCAAAGTTTATTAAAGTCTGTACTATCACCACAAAAGCTGAACTTCTTGAAGCAAGGAAAATGCCCGCAATTTCCTGTGCTTATGGCACAAGGACGTCCTGTCCTGTGGTGCACAGAGATGGAGAGGATTTTTGGTCTCCCTGTACACTACACAGATGTCTCCAACATCACCAGAAACACAAGACAGCGACTCTTGGGAAGTTCCTGGAGTGTTCCGGAAGCCATCTCTTTGCGCCCGAAAGGAATACTTTATCAGTGTTTTTGTATACATTTGACATCAGATTTGGAGAATGTGGTGACGCACATGTTATTTACTGTTGTTCCAGCTGTGTCAATTTCAATTGGCATGAAAAAGTAAGATTTGGAGACTGGTGACGCACATTTTATGCACGCTGTGGCAATTGCAATTTGCAGTGAAAAGAATCTGCTATCAACCACTGCCTAGGACCACGCCTGACTCCTGAAGTCATGCTTCAGTTAGTAACTCAAGTTAAATTAAATTAATATTTTTTTTATTATTATTATGCTCAGCAGATTCAAAACATACCATGCACATGACATGTCAAAATTCTGCATGGAAAATGGCATTGTGCAAAGTCATAATCTTAGTGAACCTATAAGTGTATTAAATTTTCTAAAATAAACAAAAATACCGAAAAAAAATTAAAAAAAAAAAAGGAAAGAGGACATATGGCATCCTTTTGAACAATAGATTACATTAAAGGCATTGATTTTAGAATCCCTGAGATAATTAATATGAACAGGGAAATAGAAAAAAACATTGATTGGACACCCAGTACACTTCTTTATCCTTAGGCGTTTTTATAAGAGGGTCCCGGAGCATCAACAGAAATAACAGCATGAAAGAGAACATATGGCTTCCTTTTGAAAAATAGATTACAGGAAAGGCATTGATTTTAGAAACCCAGAGATAATGGGTTGCAACCGGGAAATCTAAAAAAACATTGATTATACACCCAGTACACTTATTTATCCTTAGGCCTTTTTAGCAGAGGCTCCAGGGCCCTCAAGAAAACCATCAGCAGGAAAGAGGACATATGGCATCCTTTTGAAAAATAGATTACAGGAAAGGCATTGATTTTAGAAACCCGGAGATAATATTTGCAACCGGGAATTTGAATTAAAAAAATGATTAGATGGACACCCAGTACACTTCTTTCTCCTTAGGCCTTTTTAGCAGAGACTCCAGGACCCTCAAACAAAACACCATCAGGAAAGAGGACATATTGCATCATTTTGAAAAATAGATTACAGGAAAGGCATTGATTTTAGAAACCCAGAGATAATTGGTTGCAACCGGGAAATCTAAAAAAACATTGATTATACACCCAGTACACTTCTTTATCCTTAGGCCTTTTTAGCAGAGGCTCTAGGACCCTCAAACAAAACACCATCAGGAAAGAGGACATATTGCATCCTTTTGAAAAATAGATTACAGGAAAGGCATTGATTTTAGAAACCCAGAGATAATGGGTTGCAACCGGGAAATCTAAAAAAACATTGATTATACACCCAGTACACTTATTTATCCTTAGGCCTTTTTAGCAGAGGCTCCAGGGCCCTCAAGAAAACCATCAGCAGGAAAGAGGACATATGGCATCCTTTTGAAAAATAGATTACAGGAAAGGCATTGATTTTAGAAACCCGGAGATAATTTTTTGCAACCGGGAATTTGAATAAAAAAAATGATTAGATGGACACCCAGTACACTTCTTTCTCCTTAGGCCTTTTTAGCAGAGACTCCAGGACCCTCAAACAAAACACCATCAGGAAAGTGGACATATTGCATCCTTTTGAAAAATAGATTACAGGAAAGGCATTGATTTTAGAAACCCAGAGATAATTGGTTGCAACCGGGAAATCTAAAAAAACATTGATTATACACCCAGTACACTTCTTTCTCCTTAGGCCTTTTTAGCAGAGGCTCCAGGACCCTCAAACAAAACACCATCAGGAAAGAGGACATATTGCATCCTTTTGAAAAATAGATTACAGGAAAGGCATTGATTTTAGAAACCCAGAGATATTTGGTTGCAACCGGGAAATCTAAAAAAACATTGATTATACACCCAGTACACTTCTTTCTCCTTAGGCCTTTTTAGCAGAGGCTCCAGGACCCTCAAACAAAACACCATCAGGAAAGAGGACATATTGCATCATTTTGAAAAATAGATTACAGGAAAGGCATTGATTTTAGAAACCCAGAGATAATTGGTTGCAACCTGGAAATCTAAAAAAACATTGATTATACTCCCAGTACACTTCTTTCTCCTTAGGCCTTTTTAGCAGAGGCTCCAGGACCCTCAAACAAAACACCATCAGGAAAGAGGACATATTGCATCATTTTGAAAAATAGATTACAGGAAAGGCATTGATTTTAGAAACCCAGAGATAATGGGTTGCAACTGGGAAATCTAAAAAAACATTGATTATACACCCAGTACACTTATTTATCCTTAGGCCTTTTTAGCAGAGGCTCCAGGGCCCTCAAGAAAACCATCAGCAGGAAAGAGGACATATGGCATCCTTTTGAAAAATAGATTACAGGAAAGGCATTGATTTTAGAAACCCGGAGATAATTTTTTGCAACCGGGAATTTGAATAAAAAAAATGATTAGATGGACACCCAGTACACTTCTTTCTCCTTAGGCCTTTTTAGCAGAGACTCCAGGACCCTCAAACAAAACACCATCAGGAAAGTGGACATATGGCATCCTTTTGAAAAATAGATTACAGGAAAGTCATTGATTTTAGAAACCCAGAGATAATTGGTTGCAACCGGGAAATCTAAAAAAACATTGATTATACACCCAGTACACTTCTTTATCCTTAGGCCTTTTTAGCAGAGGCTCCAGGACCCTCAAACAAAACACCATCAGGAAAGAGGACATATTGCATCCTTTTGAAAAATAGATTACAGGAAAGGCATTGATTTTAGAAACCCAGAGATATTTGGTTGCAACCGGGAAATCTAAAAAAACATTGATTATACACCCAGTACACTTCTTTCTCCTTAGGCCTTTTTAGCAGAGGCTCCAGGACCCTCAAACAAAACACCATCAGGAAAGAGTACACTTCTTTCTCCTTAGGCCTTTTTAGCAGAGACTCCAGGACCCTCAAACAAAACACCATCAGGAAAGAGGACATATTGCATCCTTTTGAAAAATAGATTACAGGAAAGGCATTGATTTTAGAAACCCAGAGATAATTGGTTGCAACCGGGAAATCTAAAAAAACATTGATTATACACCCAGTACACTTCTTTATCCTTAGGCCTTTTTAGCAGAGGCTCTAGGACCCTCAAACAAAACACCATCAGGAAAGAGGACATATTGCATCCTTTTGAAAAATAGATTACAGGAAAGGCATTGATTTTAGAAACCCAGAGATAATGGGTTGCAACCGGGAAATCTAAAAAAACATTGATTATACACCCAGTACACTTATTTATCCTTAGGCCTTTTTAGCAGAGGCTCCAGGGCCCTCAAGAAAACCATCAGCAGGAAAGAGGACATATGGCATCCTTTTGAAAAATAGATTACAGGAAAGGCATTGATTTTAGAAACCCGGAGATAATTTTTTGCAACCGGGAATTTGAATAAAAAAAATGATTAGATGGACACCCAGTACACTTCTTTCTCCTTAGGCCTTTTTAGCAGAGACTCCAGGACCCTCAAACAAAACACCATCAGGAAAGTGGACATATTGCATCCTTTTGAAAAATAGATTACAGGAAAGGCATTGATTTTAGAAACCCAGAGATAATTGGTTGCAACCGGGAAATCTAAAAAAACATTGATTATACACCCAGTACACTTCTTTATCCTTAGGCCTTTTTAGCAGAGGCTCCAGGACCCTCAAACAAAACACCATCAGGAAAGAGGACATATTGCATCCTTTTGAAAAATAGATTACAGGAAAGGCATTGATTTTAGAAACCCAGAGATATTTGGTTGCAACCGGGAAATCTAAAAAAACATTGATTATACACCCAGTACACTTCTTTCTCCTTAGGCCTTTTTAGCAGAGGCTCCAGGACCCTCAAACAAAACACCATCAGGAAAGAGGACATATTGCATCATTTTGAAAAATAGATTACAGGAAAGGCATTGATTTTAGAAACCCAGAGATAATTGGTTGCAACCTGGAAATCTAAAAAAACATTGATTATACACCCAGTACACTTCTTTCTCCTTAGGCCTTTTTAGCAGAGGCTCCAGGACCCTCAAACAAAACACCATCAGGAAAGAGGACATATTGCATCCTTTTGAAAAATAGATTACAGGAAAGGCATTGATTTTAGAAACCCAGAGATAATGGGTTGCAACTGGGAAATCTAAAAAAACATTGATTATACACCCAGTACACTTATTTATCCTTAGGCCTTTTTAGCAGAGGCTCCAGGGCCCTCAAGAAAACCATCAGCAGGAAAGAGGACATATGGCATCCTTTTGAAAAATAGATTACAGGAAAGGCATTGATTTTAGAAACCCGGAGATAATTTTTTGCAACCGGGAATTTGAATAAAAAAAATGATTAGATGGACACCCAGTACACTTCTTTCTCCTTAGGCCTTTTTAGCAGAGACTCCAGGACCCTCAAACAAAACACCATCAGGAAAGTGGACATATTGCATCCTTTTGAAAAATAGATTACAGGAAAGTCATTGATTTTAGAAACCCAGAGATAATTGGTTGCAACCGGGAAATCTAAAAAAACATTGATTATACACCCAGTACACTTCTTTATCCTTAGGCCTTTTTAGCAGAGGCTCCAGGACCCTCAAACAAAACACCATCAGGAAAGAGGACATATTGCATCCTTTTGAAAAATAGATTACAGGAAAGTCATTGATTTTAGAAACCCAGAGATAATGGGTTGCAACCGGGAAATCTAAAAAAACATTGATTATACACCCAGTACACTTCTTTCTCCTTAGGCCTTTTTAGCAGAGGCTCCAGGACCCTCAAACAAAACACCATTAGGAAAGAGGACATATTGCATCATTTTGAAAAATAGATTACAGGAAAGGCATTGATTTTAGAAACCCAGAGATAATTGGTTGCAACCTGGAAATCTAAAAAAACATTGATTATACACCCAGTACACTTCTTTCTCCTTAGGCCTTTTTAGCAGAGGCTCCAGGACCCTCAAACAAAACACCATCAGGAAAGAGGACATATTGCATCCTTTTGAAAAATAGATTACAGGAAAGGCATTGATTTTAGAAACCCAGAGATATTTGGTTGCAACCAGGAAATCTAAAAAAACATTCGGCTAGATTTGGAGTTTTGTCGGTAACGACCCGAAAATCTAACGCCGGCTTTTTTCTGGCCGCACCATAAAAATAACTCTGGTATTGAGAGTCCACATAAAGGCTGCGTTAGGCTCCAAAAAAGGAGCGTAGAGCATATTTAACGCAGCTTCAACTCTCGATACCAGAGTTGCTTACGCAAGCGGCCAGCCTCAAAAACGTGCTCGTGTACGATTCCCACATAGAAAACAATGGGGCTGTTTGAGCTGAAAAAAAACCTAACACCTGCAAAAAAGCCGCGTTCAGCTCCTAACGCAGCCCCATTGTTTGCTATGCGGAAACACTTCCTACGTCTGCACCTAACACTCTAACATGTACCCCGAGTCTAAACACCCCTAACCTTACACTTATTAACCCCTAATCTGCCGCCCCCGCTATCGCTGACATCTGCATATTATTATTAACCCCTAATCTGCCGCTCCGTAAACCGCCGCTACTTACATTATCCCTATGTACCCCTAATCTGCTGCCCTAACATCGCCGACCCCTATATTATATTTATTAACCCCTAATATGCCCCCCACAACGTCGCCTCCACCTGCCTACACTTATTAACCCCTAATCTGCCGACCGGACCTGAGCGCTACTATAATAAAGTTATTAACCCCTAATCCGCCTCACTAACCCTATAATAAATAGTATTAACCCCTAATCTGCCCTCCCTAACATCGCCGACACCTAACTTCAATTATTAACCCCTAATCTGCCGACTGGAGCTCACCGCTATTCTAATAAATGTATTAACCCCTAAAGCTAAGTCTAACCCTAAAACTAACACCCCCCTAAGTTAAATATAATTTTAATCTAATGAAATTAATTAACTCTTATTAAATAAATTATTCCTATTTTAAGCTAAATACTTACCTGTAAAATAAATCCTAATATAGCTACAACATAAATTATAATTATATTATAGCTATTTTAGGATTAATATTTATTTTACAGGTAACTTTGTATTTATTTTAACCAGGTACAATAGCTATTAAATAGTTAAGAACTATTTAATAGCTAAAATAGTTAAAATAATTACAAAATTACCTGTAAAATAAATCCTAACCTAAGTTACAATTAAACCTAACACTACACTATCAATAAATTAATTAAATAAAATACCTATAATTATCTACAATTAAACCTAACACTACACTATCAATAAATAAATTAAATACAATACCTACAAATAACTACAATGAAATAAACTATCTAAAGTACAAAAAATAAAAAAGAACTAAGTTACAAAAAATAAAAAAATATTTACAAACATAAGAAAAATATTACAACAATTTTAAACGAATTACACCTACTCTAAGCCCCCTAATAAAATAACAAAGCCCCCCAAAATAAAAAAATGCCCTACCCTATTCTAGATTACTAAAGTTTAAAGCTCTTTTACCTTACCAGCCCTGAACAGGGCCCTTTGCGGGGCATGCCCCAAGAAGTTCAGCTCTTTTGCCTGTAAAAAAAAACATACAATACCCCCCCCAACATTACAACCCACCACCCACATTCCCCTAATCTAACCCAAACCCCCCTTAAATAAACCTAACACTAAGCCCTTGAAGATCTTCCTACCTTATCTTCACCATACCAGGTTCACCGATCGATCCAGAAGAGCTCCTCCGATGTCCTGATCCAAGCCCAAGCGGGGGGCTGAAGAGGTCCATGATCCAGCTGAAGTCTTCATCCAAGCGGGGCAGAAGAGGTCTTCCATCCGATTGAAGTCTTCATCCAAGCGGGATCTTCTATGGTCATCCATCCGGAGCGGAGCGGCAGGATCCTGAAGACCTCCGACGCGGAACATCCATCCTGGCCGACGACTGAACGACGAATGACGGTTCCTTTAAATGACGTCATCCAAGATGGCGTCCCTCGAATTCCGATTAGCTGATAGGATTCTATCAGCCAATCGGAATTAAGGTAGGAATATTCTGATTGGCTCAGCCAATCAGAATCAAGTTCAATCCGATTGGCAGACAAGGTAGGATGATCCGATGAAGACAAGGTAGGATGATCTTCAGGGGCTTAGTGTTAGGTTTATTTAAGGGGGGTTTGGGTTAGATTAGGGGTATGTGGGTGGTGGGTTGTAATGTTGGGGGGGGTATTCTATGTTTTTTTTTTACAGGCAAAAGAGCTGAACTTCTTGGGGCATGCCCCGCAAAGGCCCCTGTTTAGGGCTGGTAAGGTAAAAGAGCTTTGAACTTTAGTAATTTAGAATAGGGTAGGGCATTTTTTATTTTGGGGGTCTTTGTTATTTTATTAGGGGGCTTAGAGTAGGTGTAATTAGTTTAAAATTGTTGTAATATTTTTCTTATGTTTGTAAATATTTTTTTATTTTTTGTAACTTAGTTCTTTTTTATTTTTTGTACTTTAGTTAGTTTATTTCATTGTAGTTATTGTATTTAATTAATGTATTGATAGTGTAGTGTTAGGTTTAATTCTAGGTAATTATAGGTATTTTATTTAATTAATTTAATGATAGTATAGTGTTAGGTTTAATTGTAACTTAGGTTAGGATTTATTTTACAGGTAATTTTGTAATTATTTTAACTAGGTAGCTATTAAATAGTTCTTAACTATTTAATAGCTATTGTACCTGGTTAAAATAATTACAAAGTTGCCTGTAAAATAAATATTATTCCTAAAATAGCTATAATATAATTATAATTTATATTGTAGCTATATTAGGATTTATTTTACAGGTAAGTATTTAGCTTTAAATAGGAATAATTTATTTAATAAGAGTTAATTAATTTCGTTAGATTAAAATTATATTTAATTTAGGGGGGTGTTAGTGTTAGGGTTAGACTTAGCTTTAGGGGTTAATACATTTATTAGAATAGCGGTGAGCTCCGGTCGGCAGATTAGGGGTTAATAATTGAAGTTAGGTGTCGGCGATGTTAGGGAGGGCAGATTAGGGCTTAATACTATTTATTATAGGGTTAGTGAGGCGGATTAGGGGTTAATAACTTTATTATAGTAGCGGTGCGGTCCGCTCGGCAGATTAGGGGTTAATAAGTGTAGGCAGGTGGAGGCGACGTTGAGGGGGGCAGATTAGGGGTTAATAAATATAATATAGGGGTCGGCGGTGTTAGGGGCAGCAGATTAGGGGTACATAAGGATAATGTAGGTGGCGGCGCTTTGCGGTCGGCAGATTAGGAGTTAATAAGTGTAGGTAGCTGGCGGTGACGTTGTGGGGGGGCAGATTCGGGGTTAATAAATATAATATAGGGGTCGGCGGTGTTAGGGGCAGCAGATTAGGGGTACATAAGGATAGCGTAGTTGGCGGTCGGCAGATTAGGGTTAAAAAAAATTAATCGAGTTGCGGCGATGTGGGGGGACCTTGGTTTAGGGGTACATAGGTAGTTTATGGGTGTTAGTGTACTTTAGAGTACAGTAGTTAAGAGCTTTATAAACCGGCGTTAGCCCAGAAAGCTCTTAACTACTGACTTTTTTCCTGCGGCTGGAGTTTTGTCGTTAGATGTCTAACGCTCACTTCAGACACGACTCTAAATACCGGAGTTAGAAAGATCCCATTGAAAAGATAGGATACGCAATTGACGTAAGGGGATCTGCGGTATGGAAAAGTCGCGGCTGAAAAGTGAGCGTTAAACCCTTTTTTGAGTGACTCCAAATACCGGAGGTAGCCTAAAACCAGCGTTAGGAGCCTCTAACGCTGGTTTTCACGGCTAACGCCAAACTCCAAATCTAGGCCATTGATTATACACCCAGTACACTTCTTTCTCCTTAGGCCTTTTTAGCAGAGGCTCCAGGACCCTCAAACAAGTTGCGGCGATGTGGGGGGACCTCGGTTTAGGGGTACATAGGTAGTTTATGGGTGTTAGTGTACTTTAGAGTACAGTAGTTAAGAGCTTTATAAACCGGCGTTAGCCCAGAAAGCTCTTCACTACTGACTTTTTTCCTGCGGCTGGAGTTTTGTCGTTAGATGTCTAACGCTCACTTCAGACACGACTCTAAATACCGGAGTTAGAAAGATCCCATTGAAAAGATAGGATACGCAATTGACGTAAGGGGATCTGCGGTATGGAAAAGTCACGGCTGAAAAGTGAGCGTTAGACCCTTTTTTGAGTGACTCCAAATACCGGAGGTAGCCTAAAACCAGCGTTAGGAGCCTCTAACGCTGGTTTTCACGGCTAACGCCAAACTCCAAATCTAGGCCATTGATTATACACCCAGTACACTTCTTTCTCCTTAGGCCTTTTTAGCAGAGGCTCCAGGACCCTCAAACAAAACACCATCAGGAAAGAGGACATATTGCATCCTTTTGAAAAATAGATTACAGGAAAGGCATTGATTTTAGAAACCCAGAGATAATTGGTTGCAACCTGGAAATCTAAAAAAACATTGATTATACACCCAGTACACTTCTTTCTCCTTAGGCCTTTTTAGCAGAGGCTCCAGGACCCTCAAACAAAACACCATCAGGAAAGAGGACATATTGCATCCTTTTGAAAAATAGATTACAGGAAAGGCATTGATTTTAGAAAAACAGAGATAATTGGTTGCAACCGGGAAATCTAAAAAAACATTGATTATACACCCAGTACACTTCTTTCTCCTTAGTCCTTTTTAGCAGAGGCTCCAGGACCCTGAACAGAAACAACAGCATGAAAGAGAACATATGGCATCCTTTTGAAAAATAGATTACAGGAAGGGCATTGATTTTAGAAACCCAGAGATGATTTGTTGCAACCGGGAAATCTAAAAAAACATTGATTATACACCCAGTACACTTCATTCTCCTTAGGCCTTTTTAGCAGAGGCTCCAGGACCCTCAAACAAAATACCACCAGGAAAGAGGACATATTGCATCCTTTTGAAAAATAGATTACAGGAAAAGCATTGATTTTAGAAACCCAGAGATAATTTTTTGAAACCGGGAAATCTAAAAAAAACATTGATTAGACACCCAGTACACTTATTTATCCTTAGGCCTTTTTATAAGAGGGTCCCGGAGCCTCAACAGAAACAACAGCATGAAAGAGGACATATGGCATCCTTTTGAAAAATAGATTACAGGAAGGGCATTGATGTTAGAAACCCAGAGATAATTTGTTGCAACCGGGAAATCTAAAAAAACATTGATTATACACCCAGTACACTTCTTTATCCTTAGGCCTTTTTATAAGAGGGTCCAGGACCCTAAAAAAAAAACACCAGCAGAAAAGAGAACATATGGCATCCTTTTAAACAATAGAGTACAGGTACAGCATTGATTTTACAAACCCAGAGATAATTTTGGGCAAATGGGAAATAGAAAAATACATTGAGTGGACACCCAGTACTCTTCTTTCTCTTTAGGCCCTTTTATAAGAGGGTCCAGGACCCTCAAACAAAACACCAGCAGGAAAGAGGACATTGATATTACAGTACACTTCTTTCTCCTTAGGCCTTTTTATAAGAAGGTCCAGGACCCTCAAAAAAACACCAGCAGAAAAGAGAACATATGGCATCCTTTTAAACAATAAAGTACAGGTACAGCATTGATTTTACAAACCCAGAGATAATTTTGGGCAAATGAGAAATAGAAAAATACATTGAGTGGACACCCAGTACACTTCTTTCTCCTTAGGCCTTTTTATAAGAGGGTCCAGGACCCTCAAACAAAACACCAGCAGGAAAGAGGACATGATATGGCATCCTTTTGAACAATAGAGTACAGGTAAAGCATTGATTTTAGAAAACGGGAGATAATTTTTTGCAACCTGGAATTTGAATCACAAAAAGGTTTGGATGGACACACAGTACACTTCTTTCTGCTTCAGCAATTTTATAACAGGGTCCAGGACCCTCAACAGAAATACCAGCAGGAAAGAGGACATATGGCATCCTTTTGAACAATGGAGTACAGGTAAAGCATTGATTTTAGAAACCCGGAGATAATTTGTTGCAAACGGGAAATTGAACCAAAAAAATGATTGGACACCCAGGACACTTCTTTCTACTTCAGCCTTTTTATAAGAGAGCCCAGGACCCGCATATGAAACAACAGCAGTAAAGAGGACATATGGCATCCTTTTGAACAATAGAGTACTGGTACGGCATTGATTTTAGAAACCCAAAGATAATTGTTTGGAAACGTGAAATTGCCCAAAAAACCATGCTTGGGCACCCATTACAGGTCGTTCTCCTTCAGCCTTTTTATACCATGGGCCACGACCCGCAACAGGCACAACAGCATGAAACACCACATATGCCACCCTTTTGCACAATAGAGTACAGGTATGGCATAGATGGAACAAGGAGATAATTTAGAGCAACCAAGAGATGGATAAAAATGCTTGGTCGGTACTCCTACTTCACATTTGGGGCACTGCGCCTGCAATTTAATGGTCCACCAGATATGAGTGGTGTGTTAAGTTGTACTATTCATAACAGTTTAATCACTGTTATGTGCCTTATGTTTTTATTTGAGTTTTGTACCCACAGAGCAGCAGCAGAGGCCAGAAAAATTAGGAATGTACAAATGACTGAAAAATTTGGGTAATGTTGTAGCAACTGCTGTAGCAGCGGCCAGAAAAATTGATGTTTGTAAAACATTTAGAAAGTGCCCTAAAAGCTTGTGGTTTGAACACTAGTTGTTGGCGGATAAGTCAAGCAAGTCACCCGGCTTTATAAGAAAAAAAAGGCCAGCCTGTGTACTAGTTGTAGCCCAAGCCAGCTCATCTCATCATCAGGCCTTTTTTAATCAAATGTATCGCCCAATGTCAGTCCCTTCGGGATCCAGCCCTCATTCATTTTTATAAAAGTGAGATAGTCAAGGCTTTTTTGACCTAGGCGACTTCTCTTCTCAGTGACAAAACCTCCTGCTGCACTGAAAGTCATTTCAGACAGGACACTTGAAGCGGGGCAGGCCAGAAGTTCCATTGCAAATTGGGATAGCTCAGGCCAAGTCAAGCTTGCACACCCAGTAGTCAAGGGGTCCATCGCTCCTGAGAGTGTCAAGATCGGCAGTTAAAGCTAGGTAGTCTTCTACCTGTCGGTTAAGTCTTTCTCTGAGGCTGGATCCCGAAAGGCTCTGGGGATGCATGGGAGTTAAAAAGGTACGCATGTCCTCCATCAACAAGACATCAGGAAAGCGTCCTGTCCTTGCCGCCGTGTTCGTGGGAGGAGGAGGATTAATTTCATCTCTTCCCCTGTTACATTCCCGTGGTGCTGTGACATCACCCTTATACGCTGTGTAAAGCATAGTTTTTAATTTATTCTTAAAATGCTCCATCCTTTCCGACTTGCAGGAACTTGGTAACATTTCAGGCACTTTATGCTTATACCGGGGGTCGAGGAGCGTCGTGGACACCCAGTACAGGTCGTTCTCCTTCACCTTTTTTATACAAGGGTCCCTCAACAGGCACGGCAGCATGAAAGAACCCATTTGAACAAGGTTGGATGCCGAGCTAATCATGTCCCGTTCCTCTTCCTCAGTGATCTCACTGAGGGTATCTTCTACCCCCCAGCCACGTACAACACCATGGGTACCAGAGAGGTGACAACAACTTGTTGTGCTCGGTCTTCCTCCTCCTCCTCCTCCTCAAAGCCACATTCCTCCTCTGACTCTTCTTCCTCACAATCCTCTTCCTGCGTTGCCGCAGGTCCAGCAAGCGATGCTGATAAGGCTGTTTGTGGGGGTGATGGACACCACAACTCTTCCTCTTCACGCTCATCTACTGCCTGATCCAGCACTCTTCGCAGGGCACGCTCCAGGAAGAAAACAAATGGTAAGATGTCGCTGATGGTGCCTTCGCTGCGACTGACAAGGTTTGTCACCTCCTCAAAAGGACGTATGAGCCTACAGGCATTGCGCATGAGCGTCCAGTAATTTGGCAAAAATATCCCCAGCTCCCCAGAGGCTGTCCTAGCACCCCGGTCATACAAATACTCATTAACAGCTTTTTCTTGTTGGAGCAGGCGGTCAAACATTAGGAGTGTTGAATTCCACTGTGTCGGGCTGTCGCAAATCAAGCGCCTCACTGGCAGGTTGTTTCGACGCTGGATATCGGACAAGTGTGCCATGGCCGTGTAGGAACGCCTGAAATGGTCACACACCTTCCTGGCCTGCTTCAGGACGTTCTGTAAGCCTGGGTACTTATGGACAAATCGTTGTACAATTAGATTACATACATGTGCCATGCACGGCACATGTGTCAACTTGCCCAATTTCAATGCCGCCACCAAATTACTTCCATTGTCAGAAACAACCTTGCCAATCTCCAGTTGGTGCGGAGTCAGCCACTGATCCACCTGTGCGTTCAGGGCGGTCAGGAGTGCTGGTGCGGTGTGACTCTCCGCTTTCAGGCAAGTCAACCCCAAGACGGCGTGACACTGCCGTACACGGGATGTAGCATAGTACCTGGGGAGCTGGGGGGGTGCCATAGATGTGGAGCAAGAAGCAGAAGTTGAAGAGAACTCAGCCGAGGAAGAGGTTAGGGAAGAGGATGGAGTAGGAGGAGTAGAGGAGGTAGCAGCAGGCCTGCCTGCAAGTCGTGGCGGTGTCACCAACTCTTCTGCAGAGCCACGCATTCCATGCTTGTCAGAAGTCAGCAGGTTTACCCAATGCGCAGTGTAGGTGATATACCTGCCCTGACCATGCTTTGCAGACCAGCTATCCGTGGTCATATGGACCCTTGCCCCAACGCTGTGTGCCAGACATGCCATAACTTCCTTTCTCACAACAGAGTACAGGTTTGAGATTGCCTTTTGTGAAAAGAAATTTCTGCCAGGTACTTTCCACTGCGGTGTCCCAATAGATACAATTTTTTTGAAAGCATCAGACTCCACCAGATTGTATGGTAAAAGCTGGCGGGCTAAGAGTTCATACAAGCTAGCTGTCAGACGCCGGGCAAGGGGGTGACTTTGAGAAATTGGCTTCTTACGCTCAAACATGTCCTTGACAGACAGCTGACTGTGGGCAGATGACCAGGAACTGCTACGTAAGAGAGACTGAGTGGAGGATGGTTGAGAGGGGGCAAGGAGGACAGCACTGGTTGACGTGGCTGAAGATGATGGAGCAGGAGGAGGAGGGCGGCTTTCACTTTGTGTGCTGCTTCTACTCATGTGTTCTTCCCATCGGCCTTTGTGATGGGAGACCATGTGCCTTCGCAAAGCAGTTGTACCTAGGTGGGTGTTGGACTTCCCATGACTCAGTTTCTTTTGGCACAGGTTGCAAATGGCATCGCTGTTGTCAGAGGCAGACACACAAAAAAATGTCACACTGCTGAGCTCTGCGATGACGGCATTCTGGTGGTGGCAACAGCATGCGTTGATGGGCGTCGGCGTGCTGTCTGGCTGACCCCGGGTACCGATGCATGCTGTCTGACTATGCCACTAGCTCCTTGAGACGACCTCCCCATGCTTCCAAATCGTCTCCTCCTCCTCCTCCTCTCTGTCTCCTCATCTGAACTTTCCCCCTCTTCTTCTTCTCTTCTAGCAGGCACCCACGTGACATCCACCGACACATCATCATCAACCGCTTCACTTATATCTGACACATCCAGAAAGGAAGCAGCAGCGGGTACAACATCATCATCACACAGTACCTCCATGTCGGTAATGCTGCCTGACTGAGACTGATCACTGTTATCTACATCCTCTGTCAATGATGGTTGTGCATCACTCATTTCTTCCAACTGATGTGTCAATAACTCCTGTGACAGATCAAGTGAAGCGGCTGTGGTGCTAGTGTTGGTGCTGGCAACAGGCGGGCGAGTGGCACTGGTCACTTGAGACCTACCCAAAGCACAGCTGGACGTAGATGGTGCGTCAAGGTTAGGAGGACTAGCAGCGGAAGCTGAAGAAGATTGGGTGTCCTGTGTTAGCCATTCAACTAGGTCCTCCTCAGAACTTTTCCCGTCCCCCCTGGCACCCGGCGTCTGAACAATGTGCATATTTGTAGGGTCTAAAGGAATCACAGCACCACGACCACGACCACGGAAGCTGCGGGGTGGCCTGCCTCTGCCTGTCTTTTTTTTTTAAATGGACACTAACAATACTATTACACCAATTATAGGAGTGGTGGCACTGTGCAAGTGGGCACAGTATACGCTGTGAGACTGACATCAACAAAAAAGACAGATGTTTTAAAAATCACAAATTGTTAATTTTTTAAAATATTAAAAGTACTGTGACAACAAATATGATTGTTGGCACTAGTTGGAAAATGGGCCTGTCTGGCACACACGCTGGGAGAAATGAAACTGCAATTCAATGGCACTAGGAGACTGAAGAATCACAGTCAAAACAGTTATGATTAACAAAAATTCCAATCCTGTTAAAAGAAATATGATTGGTGGCACTAATTGGCTAGTTGGGACTGGCACACAGGCTGGCAGGCAGGAAAAAAGTCAAAACAATTCAATGGCACGAGCAAACTGAGGATTCAATGGCACGAGCAAACTGAGGATTAAGCACAACAATCAAAAAAAATTTATGTTTAATTAGTAGCAATACTGTGACAACAATTATGATTGGTGTAAATAGTTTGCAAACGGCCTGGCACACAAGCTGGCAGGCAGGAGAAAAGTGCAATTCAAGGTAAGGACACTAGGAGACTGAATACTGACAGTCAAAACAGTGATGATTGACAATTTTTGCAATACTTTTAAAAGAAATATGATTGCTGGGAATAATTGGCTAGGTGGGCCTGGCACACAGGCTGCAAGGCAGGAGGAAAGTGCAATTCAATGGCACGAGCAAACTGAGGATTCAGATAAACAATTACCAAAAATTTTAATTCTTAAGAATACTGTGACAACAAATATGATTGGTGTAAATATTTTGAAAGTCGGCCTGGCAAACAGGCTGGCAGTCAAGAGGAAAATGCAATTCAATGGCACTAGGAGACTGAATATTTGCAGTCCAAAAAATTATGATTTTTAATTTTTTATATACTGTTACAAGGATTACAAGAGGATTCAGAACAACAATTACCAAAAATTTTAATTTTTAATTATTAAGAATACTGTGACAACATATACGATTGGTGTAAATATTTTGAAAGTCGGCCTGGCACACAGGCTGGCAGGCAGGAGAAAAGTGCAATTCAATGGAACAAGCAAAATGAGGATTAAGAAAAACAATGAATTTTTTTTAATTTTAATTAGTAACAATACTGTGACAACAATTATGATTGGTGTAAATAGTTGTCAAGATGGCCTGGCACTCAGGCTGGCAGGCAGGAGGTAAATGCAATTCAAGGACACTAGGAGACTGAATACTGACAGTCAAAACAGTGATGATTGACAATTTTTGCAATACTGTTAAAAGAAATATGATTGCTGGCAATAATTGGCCAGGTGGGCCTGGCACACAGGCTGCAAGGCAGGAGGAAAGTGCAATTCAATGGCACGAGCAAACTGAGGATTCAGAACAACAATTACCAAAAATTTTAATTTTTAATTATTAAGAATACTGTGACAACATATATGATTGGTGTAAATATTTTGAAAGTCGGCCTGGCACACAGGCTAGCAGGCAGGAGAAAAGTGCAATTCAATGTTTCAATTCAAGGTTTTATGGACTGATGAAATGAGAGTGAGTCTTGATGGGCCAGATGGATGGGCCCGTGGCTGGATTGGTAAAGGGCAGAGAGCTCCAGTCCGACTCAGACGCCAGCAAGGTGGAGGTGGAGTACTGGTTTGGGCTGGTATCATCAAAGATGAGCTTGTGGGGCCTTTTCGGGTTGAGGATGGAGTCAAGCTCAACTCCCAGTCCTACTGCCAGTTTCTGGAAGACACCTTCTTCAAGCAGTGGTACAGGAAGAAGTCTGCATCCTTCAAGAAAAACATGATTTTCATGCAGGACAATGCTCCATCACACGCGTCCAAGTACTCCACAGCGTGGCTGGCAAGAAAGGGTATAAAAGAAGAAAATCTAATGACATGGCCTCCTTGTTCCCCTGATCTGAACCCCATTGAGAACCTGTGGTCCATCATCAAATGTGAGATTTACAAGGAGGGAAAACAGTACACCTCTCTGAACAGTGTCTGGGAGGCTGTGGTTGCTGCTGCACGCAATGTTGATGGTGAACAGATCAAAACACTGACAGAATCCATGGATGGCAGGCTTTTGAGTGTCCTTGCAAAGAAAGGTGGCTATATTGGTCACTGATTTGTTTTGTTTTGTTTTTGAATGTCAGAAATGTATATTTGTGAATGTTGAGATGTTATATTGGTTTCACTGGTAAAAATAAATAATTGAAATGGGTATATATTTGTTTTTTGTTAAGTTGCCTAATAATTATGCACAGTAATAGTCACCTGCACACACAGATATCCCCCTAAAATAGCTATAACTAAAAACAAACTAAAAACTACTTCCAAAACTATTCAGCTTTGATATTAATGAGTTTTTTGGGTTCATTGAGAACATGGTTGTTGTTCAATAATAAAATTAATCCTCAAAAATACAACTTGCCTAATAATTCTGCACTCCCTGTATAGTTAGTCTATATGTTGTAACTGTACATAATTAATCAGGAAGGCTCAGACATCTGGGCCGCAGACGTCCAAGCCCCCACACACACACATAAGACCAAAAGCATCACAAGAGTATATATCCGGGTATGTAACTAGTAGTGCCAGAGCAAATATTTTTATACACTTCTGAGTCAATTGTTAGCGTAAGCCTAGCTGAATGTAAATAGTGCATTGTAAACTGGCATATAAAGGAGAACTGGTATTTAGGCAGTTGTGAAATACTATCAGATAAAATCAAATGCTGGGCTGTAAAAAATTTTCCTCCAGGAGGAATAGTAGATATTAACAACTTTCATATTAGGCATATACATTGGCAAACATGAATTAGTAAAACAGCTTTAGAAATAGTACATGTCTTATAGAGGGTGAACTCCGCAAGAAGTTATATGAGCGCCCAATATACTAATACAAACATACTCAAAGACATAATATAAATATGAAGGGTTAGACTTCTCTAAGGGGGAGAGAGAATGTGCATATAATCTAATATTTCCACACACTGCAAACAATAACAACTGGGTACCTAATTAGTCTTATAAGTATATAGCATATATCAGACCTGGGATTACTAAAATATAACACAAAAGTGAAGAATACAGCTAACATATTGGTTCTATGTTTGAGTTTTAAGGTATCAGGGGTCACCTATTGTTGATATATATAGTTGTGCAGAAACAGTCACAAAGTTAGCTCATATTAATGAGAATGTCCAGGAGATTTCAACATTGGACAGATCATATAATACACCCTGACAGCACATAGATTATTGGACAAATCGCTCCTGAGATTTATCTATTATTCTAAAAGGAAACAGAGGCCTGTGGAGAAGTTAAAAAACAGACAAACCAAAAAAAAAAACAAAAACGTTAAACCCTAAACACTGTCTGCATATCTGTATAAAGCAAGCAATAGGATATATAGTCTAAGCATATTTTCTGCAGTATATTATACGAGGTATAACAGGTTGGGCACTTTTTTCAAGCAGTTTGTATCTTTTGTTTTTTGTTTCTCCTATTAAAAAGACATAGGGGGTATCAAGCATGGTGAAGTGAACCGCAACCATGATAAATATGCTAAGCCGGAAACCCTGAATAATTAAAGCATGGCTCTAGAAACATAGCAGCAGCAAAGATGACAGTATTATTTTGTTATGTAGAATAAAGGGCTTAATAGTCAGTGTCATTAAGCTTACAAGTTCTAATATACTAAATAAAAAGGGGAAAGGTCACTACAGGGTCTGCCCGATCAAAGTATACATTGAAGGTTCATCCTATACCCTTTTGATACTTGCTCAGTGAACAGGGCTCAGCACACGCAATGTCCAGTTCGTAGCAGTCTGTGAGAGCTGGTTTGAAACATGAGGCTGCTGCACCTGCATAGTTGTAATGCACTACATCAGCGCAAACCTGACTGGATGGCGGAGGAAAGTCAGAAATCCATGTCCAAGTCCCCGACTGCAGAGAAAGTGCAAGCTCTGGGTTCTCCTTACACCGGAACAACAGCTCTCCAGAATCAGGGGGCATGCTGAGTTGTTTCACTACCAAAAGGGGACCGATCTCAGCATGTCGGTAGCACTCTGTGTTCTGCGGGTCCTGTTCTGGTGATGATGCGACACCCATAGAAGTGACTGTGTAATCCAAATCCAAATCTAACTCCGGGTGTATGTGGGACATGCTCTGAGACCTTGTATGTGTGTGTTCCGTTAGTAATAGGGATCTTGCCACCGGAGGAGCAGGCTGTGTATTCTGCAGCACTTCCATAGCCGACTGCTCTGTTAAGGGCCCTGTTGTCGCGTTAGAGAGGTCTTGAGTCAGAGCGTTCTGATCCAATGCGCTGAGACTCCTCTTACCGCTGGGGACTAGCTTATCCTCATAAGACCCATTAGGGTAAACACTGATCTTGCTGTTACAAGCTGTAAGGAGGTCCATATGGCAAAAGTCCATCTGATCTGCTAGCTTTTTGAGTGCTGCTTGCAGAGTGGCGTAGTTTCCTTCCATGTTGAGTGTTTTCATAAAGCCGCGTGGCTTTCTTCCTATGAATGTATATAGCACCTCAACAGAGTGGTCAATCAGCTCCTAAATAGCACACACTTAGGCTGGGGTGTTCTAGTTGCTGTTAGGAATCAATTATAAGGTGATATAAGTGCTATTTAGATGGCATCTAATGTCTGCCGTTTCCAGGTTATCAGAGCTCTGTGATTTAGCAGCCATCCATGTTGGCAGTTGGCTCCGCCCCCAAAATTTTAAATTTTTAATTATTAAGAATACTGTGACAACAAATATGATTGGTGTAAATATTTTGAAAGTCGGCCTGGCACACAGGCTGGCAGGCAGGAGAAAAGTGCAATTCAATGGCACGAGCAAACTGAGGATTAAGAACAACAATTAACAAAAATTTTAATTTTTAATTATTAAGTAGTGATGTCCCGAACTGCTTGCCCACGAACGGTTCCCAGCGAACATAGCTTGTTCGCGTTTGCGGCTGCGGGCGAACACATGGCGATGTTCGATCCGCCCCCTATGTGTCATCATTGAGGAAACTTTGACCCTGTATGTCACAGCCGTCTGACACATTAGAGCCAATCAACATCAGACACTCCCTCACAGACCCTCCTAGCTACTCGGAATCCGCCATTTTAGACTCATAACGACCTTGCTTTCTTAATGAGAGGACGTGTTGTGTTTTTGCTCCTGACATTAATAGGAAATACATAGCTAGGCTAGTGTATTTAGGGTCCACTACAGTCCAGAAGGACTCCACTCATCTCTGCTGCAAGGACAGCACCCCAAAAAGCACTTTTTAGGGCTATATTTCGTGCCGTTTTTTTTTCCGTATTTTTTTTATTAGCATTTGCCTGGCTTTCAGCCTGTGTGTTTAAGGCTCACAGCATATGCTGTGATTACTGCCACCACTGATATCTACCTAACAACATTAGTTTAAATTTAACTAACCAAAAATTTTAATTATTTTGCTAGTGTAATTTTTTTTTCATTTTCTATCAGGCCTGTGTCACACAGCATATACTCTGGTTCATTGCTCTGTGCCATCCACCAGTGTTAATATCCATTTATAACATTATTTTAAATTTTAAAAAAAAATTAAATAATTTTGCTAGTGTAATCTAATTACATTTTCTATCAGGCCTGTGTCTGTCAGGCTCACACAGCATTAATATACCTCATTTTTTTCAGTCTTTTGGTTAATTGATCTGTGCCAGGCAGCCACCACTCATATCTTCTTCACCTTAATTTAACTATAAAAAAAAAAGTTAAAATTTTTTTGATAGTGTAATCTAATATAATTTTCTATCAGGCCTGTGTGTTTTGCAGACATACAGAGCCTACTGTGTTTACTTGCTGCCCTCCCTAGTCTATTTCCCCCCAAAAAAATAATTAAAATCGTTTTTCTAGTTTAATCTAATAGTATTTTCTATCAGGCGTGTGTGTTTATCTGACTTACAGATCGTACTGTTTTTAATAGCTGCCCTTCCAAGGCTATCAGCCACGACTCATATGTATGTGCTTAACCTTTTTCTTTAAATTGCCAAAAAAAAGTATTTAAATCATTATGCTAGTGTAATCTATTTTTATTTTCTATCAGGCCTGTGTCTAACTGTCTATCTGACTTACACAGCATACTGTTGTTAATTGCTGCCCTACTTAGCAGCCAGCCAGTGCGACCACTCATATGTGCATTGCACTTCTTAACATTATTTTAATATTAAAATCTAAAATTTTAAAATATTTTGCTAGTGTAATCTAACTTAATTTTCTATCAGGCCTGTGTTTTTGTCACTTACACAGCATACTGTGTTAAATTGCTGCCCTACCTACCATCCATGACTCATATCTGCCAGCCTGTGTGCCAGGCCCAACTAGCCAATTAGTTGCACCAATCATAATTCTTGTAACAGTATCAAAAAAATTAAAATTCATAATTGTTTGGAGTGCAAATATTCAGTCTACTAGTGCCATTGAATTGCAGTTTCCTCCTGCCTGCCAGCCTGTGTGCCAGTCACAAACTAGCTAATTAGTGCAACCAATTCTAGTTGTTGTAAAAGTATTGTTAATCTTTAAAATTCCAAATTGATCGCTTGTGATTCATCAGTTTGCTTGTGCCATTGAATTGCACTTTCCTCCTGCCTGCCAGCGTGTTTTCCAGGCCCAACTAGCCAATTAGTGGCACCAATCATAATTCTTGTAACAGTATATAAAAAATTAAAAATCTCCTAGTGGCATTGAATTGCATTTTCCTCCAGCCTGCCAGCCTGTGTGCCAGGCCGAATTTCAAAATATTTACACCAATCATATTTGTTGTCATAGTATTCTTAATAATTAAAAATTAAAATTTTTGGTAATTGTTGTTCTGAATCCTCAGTTTGCTCGTGCCATTGAATTGCACATTCCTCCTGCCTTGCAGCCTGTGTGCCAGGCCCACCTAGCCAATTATTGCCAGCAATCATATTTCTTTTAACAGTATTGCAAAAATTGTTAATCATCACTGTTTTGACTGTCAGTATTCAGTCTCCTAGTGTCCTTGAATTGCATTTACCTCCTGCCTGCCAGCCTGTGTGCCAGGCCGTCTTGACAACTATTTACACCAATCATAATTGTTGTCACAGTATTGTTACTAATTAAAATTAAAAAAATTTGGATTGTTGTTCTTAATCCTCCTATTGCTCGTGCCACTGAATTGCACTTTTCTCCTGCCTGCCAGCCTGTGTGCCAGGCCGACTTTCAAAATATTTACACCAATCATATTTGTTGTCACAGTATTCTTAATAATTAAAAATTTAAATTTTTGGTAATTGTTGTTCTGAATCCTCAGTTTCCTCGTGCCATTGAATTGCACTTTCCTCCTGCCTGCCAGCCTGTTTTCCAGGCCCAACTAGCCAATTAGTGGCACCAATCATAATTCTTGTAACAGTATATAAAAAAGTAAAAATTATAATTTTTTGGACTGCAAATATTCAGTCTCCTTGTGCCATTGAATTGCATTTTCCTCCTGCCTGCCAGCCTGTGTGCCAGGCCGACTTTTAAAATATTTACACCAATCATATTTGTTGTCACAGTATTCTTAAGAATTAAAATTTTTGGTAATTGTTTATCTGAATGGCCCACCTAGCCAATTATTCCCAGCAATCATATTTCTTTTAACAGTATTGCAAAAATTGTCAATCATCACTGTTTTGACTGTCAATACTCAGTCTCCTAGTGTCCTTGAATTGCATTTACCTCCAGCCTGCCAGCCTGTGTGCCAGGCCGTCTTGCCAACTATTTACACCAATCATATTTGTTGTCACACTATTCTTAATAATAGTGATGTCGCGAACATTAAAATTTCAGTTCGCGAACGGCGGACTCAAACTTCCGGTATTGTTCGCGAACCTGCGAACCGCGCGAACCGCCATTGACTTCAATAGGCAGGCGAACTTTAAAAAATACAACAACTCTTTCTGTCCACAATAGTGATGGAAAAGTTGTTTCAAGGGGACTAACACCTGGACTGTGGCATGCTGGAGGGGGATCCCTGGCAAAACTCCCATGGAAAATTATATAGTTTATGCATAATCTGCTTTTAACCCATAAAGGGCCTAAATCAACTAACATTCCCAAATTGTTTGCAATATCGTGCTTTAAAACATCAGTTATGATGTCGTATCTATCAGTTAGTGTAAGGGTTACGGCCGCATCACAGTGACAGAGCAAACTCCAAGTTTAACGCACCGCAATCAACCGCAAACAGTCCACTTGCAGAACCACGAGATAGATTTGATAGATAGATACATAGATTACATAGCTCAATCGATGCAATATACATATGATCGATACACTGTACATAGCTCAATAGATGCAATATACTTTGATAGATACAAATTACATCGATCAATAGATGCAATATACATTTGATAGATACGAATGTTATCGAATCAAAGATGCAATATACATTTGATAGATACGAATGACATCACCCAAAATATGTAATATACATTTTATAGATACGAATGACATCGATTAATAGATGCAATCTACATTTGATTGATACATTTGATAGTTCGATCGATTTGATATATAAATTAATCGATTTGAAATATATATAATTTCCCTGACAGAGTATAACAATAAGACATGTGGTCTGTGACCCGTGGTGTGTTAAGTAGTACTATTCTTAACATTTTACTACAACCTGGTACTCCCCCTATCGGATGAGGTCTATATGGCCTTCATTTTTGGAACCGGGAGATGGAAAAAGATGATTGTTCTGTCCTCCTACTTCAAATTTGTCAGAAACACAAGTGGCTGTCTCAAAACATCCCGGACAGAAGATAGATCAATAGATAGGATAGATAGATATACATAGATTGATAGTTAGATAGAATCCATAGAATAGAAATAGATAGATTTGTTAGATATATAATTACCCTCATAAAGTCTAATAATTAAAGATGCGGTCTTGGACCCAACTAGGTTGTGTTAAGTAGTACTATTCTTCACACTTTCAGCCCTGTAACTCCCCCTATTGGTGGAGGTCTATATGGCGGTTAAGATTACCCTGACAAAGTATAACAACAAGACACGCGGTCTGATACCCATGGTAATTTTGTTGTGTTAAGTAAAACTTTTCATATCACTTGAATCCCTCTTACCCCCCTTTTGTTGGAGCTCTATATGGCCTGCATGATTAGCCAGACAAAGTATAATAAGAAAACATCTGGTCTTGGACCCATGGTAATTAGGTTGCATTTAAGTAGTACTATTCTTAGAACTGTAATCCCTGTTACTCCCCCTATCAAGGGAGGTCTATATGGCCTGCATGATTACCCTGGCAAAGTATAACAACAAGACACACGTTGTTGGACCCATGATAACTAGCTTATGTTAATTAGTACTTTTCTTAGCACTTTAATCCCTGTTACCCCCCCTATCGGGGGTGGTCTATATGGCCTGCCTGATTAACCTGAAAAAATATAATAATAAGACATGCGGTCTGGGACCCATTTTAACTAGGTTGTGTTTTAAGTAGTACCATTCTTAGCACTTTAATCTCTGTAACCCCCTATTTGGTGAGGTCTATACGGCCTGGATGACTACCCATACAAAATATAATAATAAGACATCTGCTCTTGGTCTGTGACCCATGGTAACTATGTTGTGTTAATTAGTAATGTCCTTAGCATTTTAATAGCTGTTACTCATACTCACCCTATCGGTGGAGGTCTATATGGGCTGCATGATTACCCTTACAAAATATAATAACCAAACATATGCTCTGGGACCCATAGTAACTAGGTTGGGTTAAGTAGTACTGTTCTTAGCAGTTTAATACCTGTTACAACACCGAATGGTGGCAGGTCTATCTGGCCTTCATGATTAGCTGCACCCAAACCCAAAAAAAAGCCAAGCGGTCTTAGACTAACACCCATGGCTAACTCGGTTGTTTCAATTAGTACTATTCTTAGCACTTTCATCCCTGTTACTTTCAGGCCTCTTGGGGGTGGTCTACATGGCCATCATGATTAGCCTAACAAAATACTACAATCCAACCTTTGCTCAGTCTTCATAGGCCCTTCATTGGCTGTATTTTTGTAGTACAGTTCTTCTTATTTTAATAGCTGATACAACACAGAATGTTGGCAGCTCTATATGGCCTGCATGATTAGCCGCACCCAAACCAAAAAAAAAGCCAAGCGATCTTGGATTAACACCCATTGCTAACTCGGTTGTTTCAAGTAGTACTATTCTTAGAACTTTCATCTCATCCCTGTTACTTCCAGGACTCTCGGTGGTGGTCTACATGGCCATCCTGATTAGCCTAACCAAATACTACAATCCAACCTTGGCTCAGTCTTCATTAGGCCCTTCATTGGCTGTATTTTGGTAGTTCTATTCTTATTAGTTTAATAGCTGATACAACACCGAATGGTGGCAGCTTTATATGGCCTGCATGATTAGCCGCACCCAAACCAAAAATAAAGCCAAGCGGTCTTGGATTAACACCCATGGCTAAATCGGTTGTTTCAAGTAGTACTATTCTTAGCACTTTCATCTCATCCCTGTTACTTCCAGGACTCTCGGTGGTGGTCTACATGGCCATCATGATTAGCCTAACCAAATACTACAATCCAACCTTGGCTCAGTCTTCATAAGGCCCTTCATTGGCTGTATTTTGGTAGTTCTGTTCTTATTAGTTTAATAGCTGATACAACACTGAATGGTGGCAGCTCTATATGGCCTGCATGATTAGCCGCACCCAAACCAAAAATAAAGCCAAGCGGTCTTTGATTAACACCCATGGCTAACTCGGTTGTTTCAAGTAGTACTATTCTTAGCACTTTCATCTCATCATCCCTGTTACTTCCAGGCCTCTCGGTGGTGGTCTACCTGGCTGTTACAAACTGCTATTTGTAACTGGCCCTTTAAATGGAAAATTGCCCTGCTTCCCTGGATTGTGGAGAAGCCTATTTGCCAGCCTCCTTCCTCATGACTATGGCCCCTGGAATATTGTGCCCCTGAAAACGTATTAACTTTTATTGGGTGTGTATGGCCCTTTAAGAACCGTCTGGGGACATATTGTGACTTTGGTGAACAATGCCCCTTTAAGACTATGTCCCCAGACCTGTAAAATAACTTGTCCCTGGCTTCTCCCACTTGGTTCAGTAAATAGGGCTTACTGAACCAAGTACCACACAGGCAGAGTGTTCCACAGAAAGAGAGCACTGTTACAAAAGCATTAGTTTTCATTGTGTGCCATTAAGTGCTATGTGACAGACCCTTCGGTCAGAACTAAAGAGTTAACTTTGTTCAGCTTCAAGAAGCTATTTTCTAAATACAAGTTTGCTGGCATCAGCTTTAATTAAGTTTAGTGATAAACATTCCCATTGTCTAATCACCTCCAGAGTCAGACTGCTAGTTGATAAGATGGACTGCATTGTTTTCTTGTGTGTAACTTGTTATCTGCTGAAGTAATGTAATTCTATTGTGGCCTGTCAAAGTGCGTTGTCTCTCTATCTAAATGTACCAAATGTGTGATTGGGGATTTTATGCCTCCCCCTGAGTGTCCTTTTTAGCATATAACCTCAATAAAAAGCAGGCTGGGTGTTCCAGCACCTGAGACCACTTCTGACCCTCTAACATGCAGCCTTGACTCATGTTTGTAGGGGACAGCTATAATCACTACAGGGATTGCTATGCTCTTCATACTCCCTTAGCTACTGAGCTCTTGTAAGAGCTCTTGTTCCTGATCCTGCTTCGCTCTACAGAAGGAAGAGGTTCACCTACTGGAGCCTGGTCTTAGGTCCAGGGCACAGAGCAGACGGCGAGATACCAGCCCAGCAGCGGTGGTTCGTAGAGTCTGCATTACTTATGGTGGCTACGCAGTAGTTATGGTGTCTACGGTGCTGATGATCCTTTGGTGAGCGCTAGGAGCATCATTTTCTACGGTCCAACTTCCAGCCAGCCTGGAGGCAACCGTAACAATGGCCATCATGATTACCCTCACCAAAATATAACAACAATACGTGCGTGCAGGGAACCATGGTAAGGTTACTTCCTTTCGCAAAATCGAGTATAACAGTTGCAGGCAGAGGTTCTGACCCTGCATTATGGCTGCACCTCTCCCTAAAAGAGGCATGCATTACAGAGTCTGTGGGCATATATGCAAAGAGCTGGCCTGCCTAAAAAGAGGAGAACAGGTCGTTCTCCTTCAGCCACGACCCTCAACAGACACAACAGAATGAAACACCACATATGCCATCCTTTTGAACAATAGAGTACAGGTATGGCATTGATTTTAGTTACACGGCGATATTTATTATGAACCGTGAAATTGAAAACAAAAACATGATTGGACACCCAGTACAGTACAGGTCGTTCTCCTTCGGCCTTTTTAGAAGAGTGTTCTGGACCCTCAACAAAAACAACAGCAGGAAAGAGGACATATGGCATCCTTTTGAACAATAGAGTACAGGTACATCATTGATTTTAGAAACCCAGAGATAATTTTTGGCAAATGGGAAATAGAAAAAAAATTGATTGGACACCCAGTACACTTCTTTATCCTTAGGCCTTTTTATAAGAGGGTCCCGGAGCCTCAACAGAAACAACAGCATGAAAGAGGACATATGGCATCCTTGTGAACAATTGATTACAGTTAAGGCATTGATTTTAGAATCACAGAGATCATTTATATGAACCGGGAAATAGAAAAAACATTGATTGGACACCCAGTACAATTCTTTTTCCTTAGGCCTTTTTATAATAGGGTCCTGGAGCCTCCACAGAAATAACAGCATGAAAGAGGACATATGGCATCCTTTTGAATAATAGATTACAGGTAAGGCATTGATTTAAGAAGCCCTGAGATAATTTATATGAACCGTGAAATAAAAAAAAAAAATGATTGGACACCCAGTATACTTCTTTATCCTTAGGCCTTTTTATAAGAGGGTCCCGGACCATCAACAGAAACAACTGCATGAAAGAGGACATATGGCATCCTTTTGAACAATTGATTACAGTTAAGGCATTGATTTTAGAATCCCAGAGATAATTTATATGAACCGGGAATTAGAAAAAAACATTGATTGGACACCCATTACAATTATTTTTCCTTAGGCCTTTTTATAAGAGGGTCCCGGAGCCTCAACAGAAATAACAGCATGAAAGAGGACATATGGCATCTTTTTGAATAATAGATTACAGGTAAGGCATTGATTTAATAATCCCAGAGATAATTTATATGAACCGGGAAATAGAAAAAAACATTGATTGGACACCCAGTACACTTCTTTATCCTTAGGCCTTTTTATAAGAGGGTCCCGGAGCATCAACAGAAACAACAGCATGAAAGAGAACATATGGCTTCCTTTTGAAAAATAGATTACAGGAAAGGCATTGATTTTAGAAACCCAGAGATAATTTGTTGCAACCGGGAAATCTAAAAAAAAATTGAATAGACACCCAGTACACTTCTTTTTCCTTAGGCCTTTTTAGCAGAGGCTCCAGGACCCTCAACAAAAACAAGAGCAGGGAGCTGGGCATAGGAGTACAAGGGAGTGTGACAATAATAATGTGAAGGGGAAGATTGCAGAGTTGTGGCATTTTGAATTTGTTATCGTGGGAAGTACTTGCAATGACCTTGCTCTGGTGAATCCATATCGCAAATGTCTTTTTTAAGGCACTGTTTGTCTATTTTTTTAATATTTGCATTTGGTAAATGAAGCGCAACTTAAGGCTGGTGAGAACTGACCTTTCTTCTGGCTGTTTGAAAATGTTGTGGCTCTGGACAAACATATGAATAAGGGGCCATCTGCCATATTCTGCACGCAACCCCTTTGATGATTGACGCTAAACATGTGTCACCTGCAAGCAGAGCTCGTTACTTCTGTCTAAATCTTCCTGGTATGGACAGGCCACTGTTTCCCACAGCAAGTCAGAAGCTTGAACTACATGATTGTCTTGAGTATGGTAGGAAATCAAAGTTTATTAAAGTCTGTACTATCACCACAAAAGCTGAACTTCTTGAAGCAAGGAAAATGCCCGCAATTTCCTGTGCTTATGGATGACAAGGACGTCCTGTCCTGTGGTGCACAGAGATGGAGAGGATTTTTGGTCTCCCTGTACACTACACAGATGTCTCCAACATCACCAGAAATACAAGACAGCGACTCTTGGGAAGTTCCTGGAGTGTTCCGGTAGCCATCTCTTTGCGCCCCAAAAGGAATACTTTATCAGTGTTTTTGTATACATTTGACATCAGATTTGGAGAATGTGGTGACGCACATGTTATTTACTGTTGTTCCAGCTGTGTCAATTTCAATTGGCATGAAAAAGTAAGATTTGGAGACTGGTGATGCACATTTTATGCACGCTGTGGCAATTGCAATTTGCAGTGAAAAGAATCTGCTATCAACCACTGCCTAGGACCACGCCTGACTCCTGAAGTCAAGTTAAATTAAATTATTTTTTTTATTATTATTATGCTCAGCAGATTCAAAACATACCATTCTTCTAGTCATATCACACGACATGTCAAAATGCTGCATGGAAAATGGCATTGTGCAAAGTCATAATCTTAGTGAACCTATAAGTGCATTACATTTTCTAAAATAAACAAAAATACCGAAAAAAAAATTAAAAAAAAAAAAGGAACGAGGACATATGGTATCCTTTTGAACAATAGATTACATTAAAGGCATTGATTTTAGAATCCCTGAGATAATTAATATGAACAGGGAAATAGAAAAAAACATTGATTGGACACCCAGTACACTTCTTTATCCTTAGGCATTTTTATAAGAGGGTCCCGGAGCATCAACAGAAATAACAGCATGAAAGAGAACATATGGCTTCCTTTTGAAAAATAGATTACAGGAAAGGCATTGATTTTAGAAACCCAGAGATAATGGGTTGCAACCGGGAAATCTAAAAAAACATTGATTATACACCCAGTACACTTATTTATCCTTAGGCCTTTTTAGCAGAGGCTCCAGGGCCCTCAAGAAAACCATCAGCAGGAAAGAGGACATATGGCATCCTTTTGAAAAATAGATTACAGGAAAGGCATTGATTTTAGAAACCCAGAGATAATTTTTTGCAACCGGGAATTTGAATAAAAAAAATGATTCGATGGACACCCAGTACACTTCTTTCTCCTTAGGCTTTTTTAGCAGAGGCTCCAGGACCCTCAAACAAAACACCATCAGGAAAGAGGACATATTGCATCCTTTTGAAAAATAGATTACAGGAAAGGCATTGATTTTAGAAACCCAGAGATACTTGGTTGCAACCGGAAAATCTAAAAAAACATTGATTATACACCCAGTACGCTTCTTTCTCCTTAGGCCTTTTTAGCAGAGGCTCCAGGACCCTCAAACAAAACACCATCAGGAAAGAGGACATATTGCATCCTTTTGAAAAATAGATTACAGGAAAGGCATTGATTTTAGAAACCCAGAGATAATTGGTTGCAACCTGGAAATCTAAAAAAAACATTGATTATACACCCAGTACACTTCTTTCTCCTTAGGCCTTTTTAGCAGAGGCTCCAGGACCCTCAAACAAAACACCATCAGGAAAGAGGACATATGCATCCTTTTGAAAAATAAATTACAGGAAAGGCATTGATTTTAGAAACCCAGAGATAATTGATTGCAACCTGGAAATCTAAAAAAACATTGATTATACACCCAGTACACTTCTTTCTCCTTAGGCCTTTTTAGCAGAGGCTCCAGGACCCTCAAACAAAACACCATCAGGAAAGAGGACATATTGCATCCTTTTGAAAAATAGATTACAGGAAAGGCTTTGATTTTAGAAACCCAGAGATAATTGGTTGCAACCGGGAAATCTAAAAAAAACATTGATTATACACCCAGTACACTTCTTTCTCCTTAGGCCTTTTTAGCAGAGGCTCCAGGACCCTCGAACAAAACACCATCAGGAAAGAGGACATATTGCATCCTTTTGAAAAATAGATTACAGGAAAAGCATTGATTTTAGAAACCCAGAGATAATTTTTTGAAACCGGGAAATCTAAAAAAAACATTGATTAGACACCCAGTACACTTATTTATCCTTAGGCCTTTTTATAAGAGGGTCCCGGAGCCTCAACAGAAACAACAGCATGAAAGAGGACTTATGGCATCCTTTTGAAATATAGATTACAGGAAGGGCATTGATGTTAGAAACCCAGAGATAATTTGTTGCAACCGGGAAATCTAAAAAAACATTGATTATACACCCAGTACACTTCTTTATCCTTAGGCCTTTTTATAAGAGGGTCCAGGACCCTAAAAAAAACACCAGCAGAAAAGAGAACATATGGCATCCTTTTAAACAATAGAGTACTGGTACAGCATTGATTTTACAAACCCAGAGATAATTTTGGGCAAATAGGAAATAGAAAAATACATTGAGTGGACACCCAGTACACTTCTTTCTCCTTAGGCCTTTTTATAAGAGGGTCCAGGACCCTCAAACAAAACACCAGCAGGAAAGAGGACATATGGCATCCTTTTGAACAATAGAGTACAAGTACAGCATTGATGTTAGAAACCCAGAGATAATTTGTTTCTAATGGAAATTTGAATAAAAAAAATGATTCGATGGACACCCAGTACACTTCTTTCTCCTTAGGCCTTTTTATAAGAGGGTCCAGGACCCTCAAACAAAACACCAGCAGGAAAGAGGACATATGGCATCCTTTCGAACAATAGAGTACAGGTACAGCATTGATTTTACAAACCCAGAGATAATTTGGGGCAAATGGGAAATAGAAAAATACATTGAGTGGAAACCCAGTACACTTCTTTCTCCTTAGGCCTTTTTATAAGAGGGTCCAGGACCCTCAAAAAAAAAAAAGCAGAAAAGAGAACATGTGGCATCCTTTTAAACAATAGAGTACAGGTACAGCATTGATTTTACAAACCCAGAGATAATTTTGGGCAAATGGGAAATAGAAAAATACATTGAGTGGACACCCAGTACACTTCTTTCTCCTTAGGCCTTTTTATAAGAGGGTCCAGGACCCTAAAAAAAAACACCAGCAGAAAAGAGAACATATGGCATCCTTTTAAACAATAGAGTACAGGTACAGCATTGATTTTACAAACCCAGAGATAATTTTGGGCAAATGGGAAATAGAAAAATACATTGAGTGGACACCCAGTACACTTCTTTCTCCTTAGGCCTTTTTATAAGAGGGTCCAGGACCCTCAAACAAAACACCAGCAGGAAAGAGGACATGATATGGCATCCTTTTGAACAATAGAGTACAGGTAAAGCATTGATTTTAGAAAATGGGAGATAATTTTTTGCAACCTGGAATTTGAATCACAAAAAGGTTTGGATGGACACACAGTACACTTCTTTCTGCTTCAGCAATTTTATAACAGGGTCCAGGACCCTCAACAGAAACACCAGCAGGAAAGAGGACATATGGCATCCTTTTGAACAATGGAGTACAGGTAAAGCATTGATTTTAGAAACCCGGAGATAATTTGTTGCAACCGGGAAATTGAACCAAAAAAATGATTGGACACCCAGGACACTTCTTTCTACTTCAGCCTTTTTATAAGAGAGCCCAGGACCCGCATATGAAACAACAGCAGTAAAGAGGACATATGGCATCCTTTTGAACAATAGAGTACTGGTACGGCATTGATTTTAGAAACCCAAAGATAATTGTTTGGAAACGTGAAATTGCCCAAAAAACCATGCTTGGGCACCCATTACAGGTCGTTCTCCTTCAGCCTTTTTATACCATGGGCCACAACCCGCAAAAGGCACAACAGCATGAAACACCACATATGCCACCCTTTTGAACAATAGAGTACAGGTATGGCATGTATGGAACAAGGAGATAATTTAGAGCAACAAAGAGACAGATAAAAATGCTTGGTCGGTCCTCCTACTTCACATTTGGGGCACTGTGCATGCAATTTAATGGTCCACCAGATATGGGTGGTGTGTTAAGTTGTACTATTCGTAACAGTTTAATCACTGTTATGTGCCTTATGTTTTTATTTGAGTTTTGTACCCACAGAGCAGCAGCAGAGGCCAGAAAAATTAGGAAATGACTGAAAAATTTGGGCAATGTTGTAGCAACTGCTGTAGCAGCGGCCAGAAAAATTGATGTTTGTAAAACATTTAGAAAGTGCCCTAAAAGCTTGTGGCTTGAACACTAGTTGTTGGCGGATAAGTCAAGAAAGTCATCCGGCTTTATAAGAAAAAAAAAAGGCCAGCCTGTGTACCAGTTGTAGCCCAAGCCAGCTCATCTCATCATCAGGCCTTTTTTAATCAAATGTATCGCCCAATGTCAGTCCCTTCGGGATCCAGCCCTCATTCATTTTTATAAAAGTGAGATAGTCAAGGCTTTTTTGACCTAGGCGACTTCTCTTCTCAGTGACAAAACCTCCTGCTGCACTGAAAGTCCTTTCGGACAGGACACTTGAAGCGGGGCAGGCCAGAAGTTCCATTGCAAATTGGGATAGCTCAGGCCACAAGTCAAGCCTGCACACCCAGTAGTCAAGGGGTCCATCACTCCTGAGAGTGTCGAGATCCGCAGTTAAAGCTAGGTAGTCTGCTACCTGTCGGTTGAGTCTTTCTCTGAGGCTGGATCCCGAAAGGCTCTGGGGATGCATGGGAGTTAAAAAGGTATGCATGTCCTCCATCAACAAGACGTCAGGAAAGCATCCTGTCCTTGCTGCCATGTTCGTGGGAGGAGGATGAGGATTAATTTTATCTCTTCCCCTGTTACATTCATGTGGTGCTGTGACATCACTCTTATACGCTGTGTAAAGCATAGTTTTTCATTTATTCTTAAAATGCTCCATTCTTTCCGACTTGTGGGAATTTGGTAACATTTCAGGCACTTTATGCTTATACCGGGGGTCGAGGAGCGTGGACACCCAGTACAGGTCGTTCTCCTTCAGCTTTTTTATACGAGGGTCCCTCAACAGGCACGACAGCATGAAAGAACCCATTTGAACAAGGTTGGATGCCGAGCTAATCATGTCCCGTTCCTCTTCCTCAGTGATCTCACTGAGGGTATCTTCTTCCCCCCAGCCACGTACAACACCACGGGTACCAGAGAGGTGACAACAACGAGCACCCTTGGATGCCTGTTGTGCTCGGTCTTCCTCCTCCTACTCCTCCTCAAAGCCACATTCCTCCTCTGACTCCTCTTCCTCACAATCCTCTTCCTGCGTTGCTGCAGGTCCAGCAAGCAATGCTGATAAGGCTGTTTGTGGGGGTGATGGACACCACAACTCTTCCTCTTCCTCTTCATGCTCATCTACTGCCTGATCCAGCACTCTTCGCAGGGCACGCTCCAGGAAGAAAACAAATGGTATGATGTCGCTGATGGTGCCTTCAGTGCTACTGACAAGGTTTGTCACCTCAAAAGGATGCATGAGCCTACAGGCATTGCGCATGAGAGTCCAGTAATTTGGCAAAAATATCCCCAGCTCCCCAGAGGCTGTCCTAGCACCCCGGTCATACAAATACTCATTAGCAGCTTTTTCTTGTTGGAGCAGGCGGTCAAACATTAGGAGTGTTGAATTCCACCATGTCGGGCTGTCGCAAATCAAGCACCTCACTGGCAGGTTGTTTTGACGCTGGATATCGGACAAGTGCGCCATGGCCGTGTAGGAACGCCTGAAATGGCCACACACCTTCCTGGCCTGCTTCAGGACGTCCTGTAAGCCTGGGTACTTATGGACAAATCGTTGTACAATTAGATTACACACATGTGCCATGCACGGCACATGTGTCAACTTGCCCAATTTCAATGCCGCCACCAAATTACTTCCATTGTCAGAAGCAACCTTGCCAATCCCCAGTTGGTGCGGAGTCATCCACTGATCCACCTGTGCGTTCAGGGCGGTCAGGAGTGCTGGTGCGGTGTGACTCTCCGCTTTCAGGCAAGTCAACCCCAAGACGGCGTGACACTGCCGTACACGGGATGTAGCATAGTACCTGGGGAGCTGGGGGGGTGCCATAGATGTGGAGCAAGAAGCAGAAGTTGAAGAGGACTCAGCCGAGGAAGAGGTTAGGGAAGAGGATGGAGTAGGAGGAGTAGAGGAGGTAGCAGCAGGCCTGCCTGCAAGTTGTGGCGGTGTCACCAACTCTTCTGCAGAGCCACGCATTCCATGCTTGTCAGAAGTCAGCAGGTTTACCCAATGCGCAGTGCAGGTGATATACCTGCCCTGACCATGCTTTGCAGACCAGCTATCCGTGGTCATATGGACCCTTGCCCCAATGCTGTGTGCCAGACATGCCATAACTTCCTTTCTCACAACAGAGTACAGGTTTGGGATTGCCTTTTGTGAAAAGAAATTTCTGCCAGGTACCTTCCACTGCGGTGTCCCAATAGATACAAATTTTTTGAAAGCATCAGACTCCACCAGCTTGTATGGTAAAAGCTGGCGGGCTAAGAGTTCAGACAAGCCAGCTGTCAGATGCCGGGCAAGGGGGTGACTTTGAGAAATTGGCTTCTTACGCTCAAACATGTCCTTGACAGACAGCTGACTGTGGGCAGATGAATAGGAACTGCTACGTAAGAGAGACTGAGTGGAGGATGGTTGAGAGGGGGCAAGGAGGACAGCACTGGTTGACGTGGCTGAAGATGCCGGAGCAGGAGGAGGAGGGCAGCTTTCACTTTGTGTGCTGCTTCTACTCATGTGTTCTTCCCATCGGCCTTTGTGATGGGAGACCATGTGCCTTTGCAAAGCAGTTGTACCTAGGTGGGTGTTGGACTTCCCACGACTCAGTTTCTTTTGGCACAGGTTGCAAATGTCATCGCTGTTGTCAGAGGAAGACACACAAAAAAAATGCCACACTGCTGAGCTCTGCGATGACGGCATTCTGGTGGTGGCAACAGCATGCGTTGATGGGCGTCGGCGTGCTGTCTGGCTGACCCTGGGTGCCAATGCATGCTGTCTGACTGTGCCACTAGCTCCTTGAGATGACCTCCCCATGCTTCCAAATTGTCTCCTCCTCCTCCTCTCTGTCTCCTCATCTGAACTTTCCCCCTCTTCTTCTTCTCTTCTAGCAGGCACCCACGTGACATCCACCGACACATCATCATCAACCGCTTCACTTGTATCTGACACATTCAGAAAGGAAGCAGTTGCGGGTACAACATCATCATCATCACACCGTACCTCCATGTCAGTAATGCTGCCTGACTGAGACTGATCACTGTTATCTACATCCTCTGTCAATGATGGTTGCGCATCACTCATTTCTTCCAACTGATGTGTCAATAACTCCTGTGACAGATCAAGTGAAGCGGCTGTGGTGCTAGTGTTCATGGTGGCGACAGGCGGGCGAGTGGCACTGGTCACTTGAGACCTGCCCAAAGCACAGCTGGACGTAGATGGTGCGTCAAGGTTAGGAGGACTAGCAGCGGAAGCTGAAGAAGATTGGGTGTCCTGTGTTAGCCATTCAACTAGGTCCTCCTCAGAACTTTTCCCGTCCCCCCTGGCACCCGGCGTTTGAACAATGTGCATATTTGTAGGGTCTAAAGGAATCACAGCACCACGACCACGGAACCTGCGAGGTGGCCTGCCTCTGCCTGTCATTTTTTTTTAAATGGACACTAACAATACTATTACACCAATTATAGGAGTGGTGGCACTGTGCAAGTGGGCACAGTATACGCTGTGAGACTGACAACAACAAAAAAGACAGATGTTTTAAAAAATCACAAATTGTTAATTTTTTAAAATATTAAAAGTACTGTGACAACAAATATGATTGTTGGCACTAGTTGGAAAATGGGCCTGTCTGGCACACACGCTGGGAGAAAGGAAACTGCAATTCAATGGCACTAGGAGACTGAAGAATAACAGTCAAAACAGTTATGATTAACAAAAATTCCAATCCTGTTAAAAGAAATATGATTGGTGGCACTAATTGGCTAGTTGGGACTGGCACACAGGCAGGCAGGCAGGCAGGAGGAAAATGCAATTCAAGGGCACTAGTAGAATGCAGATTGACAGTCAAAACAGTGATGATTGACAATTTTAGCAATACTGTTAAAAGAAATATGATTGCTGGCACTAATTGGATAGTTGGGCCTGGCACACAGGCTGGCAGGCAGGAGAAAAGTGCAATTCAATGGCACGAGCAAACTGAGGATTAAGCACAACAATCAAAAAAAATGTATGTTTAATTAGTAACAATACTGTGACAACAATTATGATTGGTGTAAATAGTTTGCAAGACGGCCTGGCACACAGGCTGGCAGGCAGGAGAAAAGTACAATTCAAGGTAAGGACACTAGGAGACTGAATACTGACAGTCAAAACAGTGATGATTGACAATTTGACAATATGATTGCTGGGAATAATTGGCTAGGTGGGCCTGGCACACAGGCTGCAAGGCAGGAGGAAAGTGCAATTCACTGTCACGAGCAAACTGAGGATTCAGAGCAACAATTACCAAAAATTTTAATTTTTAATTATTAAGAATACTATGACAACATATACGATTGGTGTAAATATTTTGAAAGTCGGCCTGGCACACAGGCTGGCAGGCAGGAGAAAAGTGCAATTCAATGGCACAAGCAAAATGAGGATTAAGAACAACAATCAAATTTTTTTTAATTTTAATTAGTAACAATACTGTGACAACAATTATGATTGGTGTAAATAGTTGTCAAGACGGCCTGGCACTCAGGCTGGCAGGCAGGAGGTAAATGCAATTCAAGGACACTAGGAGACTGAATACTGACAGTCAAAACAGTGATGATTGACAATTTTTGCAATACTGTTAAAAGAAATATGATTGTTGGCAATAATTGGCTAGTTGGGCCTGGAAAACAGGCTGGCAGGCAGGAGGAAAGTGCAATTCAATGGCACGAGCAAACTGAGGATTCAGAACAACAATTAACAAAAATTTAAATTTTTAATTATTAAGAATACTGTGACAACAAATATGATTGGTGTAAATATTTTGAAAGTCGGCCTGGCACACAGGCTGGCAGGCAGGAGAAAAGTGCAATTTAGTGGCACGAGCTATAGGAGGATAAAGAACAATAATCCAAAAAATTAAAATTTTAATTAGTAACAATACTGTGACAACAATTATGATTGGTGTAAATAGTTGTCAAGATGGCCTGGCACACAGGCTGGCAGGCAGGAGGTAAATGCAATTCAAGGACACTAGGAGACTGAATACTGACAGTCAAAACAGTGATGATTGACAATTTTTGCAATACTGTTAAAAGAAATAAGATTGCTGGCAATAATTGGCTAGGTGGGCCTGGCAAACAGGCTGCAAGGCAGGAGGAAAATGCAATTCAATGGCACGAGCAAACTGAGGATTCAGAACAACAATTACCAAAAATTTTAATTTTTAATTATTAAGAATACTGTGACAACAAATATGATTGGTGTAAATATTTTGAAAGACGGCCTGGCACACAGGCTGAAAGGCAGGAGAAAAGTGCAATTCAATGGCACGAGCAAACTGAGGATTAAGAACAACAATTACCAAAAATTTTAATTTTTAATTATTAAGAACACTGTGACAACAAATATGATTGGTGTAAATAGTTGTCAAGACGGCCTGGCACACAGGCTGGCAGGCAGGAGGGAAATGCAATTCAAAGACACTAGGAGACTGAGTACTGACAGTCAAAACAGTGATGATTGACAATTTTTGCAATACTGTTAAAAGATATATGATTGCTGGGAATAATTGGCTAGGTGGGCCTTGCACACAGGCTGCAAGGCAGGAGGAAAGTGCAATTCAATGGCACGAGCCAACTGAGGATTCAGATAAACAATTACCAAAAATTTTAATTCTTAAGAATACTGTGACAACAAATATGATTGGTGTAAATATTTTGAAAGTCAGCCTGGCACACAGGCTGGCAGGCAGGAGGAAAATGCAATTCAATTGCACTAGGAGACTGAATATTTGCAGTCCAAAAAATTATGATTTTTACTTTTTTATATACTGTTACAAGAATTATGATTGGTGCCACTAATTGGCTAGTTGGGCCTGGAAAACAGGCTGGCAGGCAGGAGGAAAGTGCAATTCAATGGCACGAGCAAACTGAGGATTCAGAACAACAATTACCAAAAATTTAAATTTTTAATTATTAAGAATACTGTGACAACAAATATGATTGGTGTAAATATTTTGAAAGTCGGCCTGGCACACAGGCTGGCAGGCAGGAGAAAAGTGCAATTCAGTGGCACGAGCAATAGGAGGATTAAGAACAACAATCCAAATGTTTTTAATTTTAATTAGTAACAATACTGTGACAACAATTATGATTGGTGTAAATAGTTGTCAAGACGGCCTGGCACACAGGCTGGCAGACAGGAGGTAAATGCAATTCAAGGACACTAGGAGACTGAATACTGACAGTCAACACAGTGATGATTGACAATTTTTGCAATACTGTTAAAAGAAATATGATTGCTGGCAATAATTGGCTAGGTGGGCCTGGCACACAGGCTGTAAGGCAGGAGGAAAGTGCAATTCAATGGCACGAGCAAACTGAGGATTCAGAACAACAATTACCAAAAATTTTAATTTTTAATTATTAAGAATACTATGACAACAAATATGATTGGTGTAAATATTTTGAAAGTCGGCCTGGCACACAGGCTGGCAGGCAGGAGGTAAATGCAATTCAAGGACACTAGGAGACTGAGTACTGACAGTCAAAACAGTGATGATTGACAATTTTTGCAATACTGTTAAAAGATATATGATTGCTGGGAATAATTGGCTAGGTGGGCCTTGCACACAGGCTGCAAGGCAGGAGGAAAGTGCAATTCAATGGCACGAGCAAACTGAGGATTCAGATAAACAATTACCAAAAATTTTAATTCTTAAGAATACTGTGACAACAAATATGATTGGTGTAAATATTTTGAAAGTCGGCCTGGCACACAGGCTGGCAGGCAGGAGGAAAATGCAATTCAATTGCACTAGGAGACTGAATATTTGCAGTCCAAAAAATTATGATTTTTACTTTTTTATATACTGTTACAAGAATTATGATTGGTGCCACTAATTGGCTAGTTGGGCCTGGAAAACAGGCTGGCAGGCAGGAGGAAAGTGCAATTCAATGGCACGAGCAAACTGAGGAATCAGAACAACAATTACCAAAAATTTAAATTTTTAATTATTAAGAATACTGTGACAACAAATATGATTGGTGCAAATATTTTGAAAGTCGGCCTGGCACACAGGCTGGCAGGCAGGAGAAAAGTGCAATTCAGTGGCACGAGCAATAGGAGGATTAAGAACAACAATCCAATTTTTTTTAATTTTAATTAGCAACAATACTGTGACAACAATTATGATTGGTGTAAATAGTTGTCAAGACGGCCTGGCACACAGGCTGGCAGACAGGAGGTAAATGCAATTCAAGGACACTAGGAGACTGAATACTGACAGTCAAAACAGTGATGATTGACAATTTTTGTAATACTGTTAAAAGAAATATGATTGCTGGCAATAATTGGCTAGGTGGGCCTGGCACACAGGCTGCAAGGCAGGAAGAAAGTGCAATTCAATGGCACGAGCAAACTGAGGATTCAGGACAAAAATTACCAAAAATTTTAATTTTTAATTATTAAGAATACTATGACAACAAATATGATTGGTGTAAATATTTTAAAAGTCGGCCTGGCACACAGGCTGGCAGGCAGGAGGAAAATGCAATTCAATGCCACTAGGAGATTTTTAATTTTTTATATACTGTTACAAGAATTATGATTGGTGCCACTAATTGGCTAGTTGGGCCTGGAAAACACGCTGGCAGGCAGGAGGAAAGTGCAATTCAATGGCACGAGCAAACTGATGAATCACAAGTGATCAATTTGGAATTTTAAAGATTAACAATACTTTTACAACAACTAGAATTGGTGGCACTAATTAGCTAGTTTGTGACTGGCACACAGGCTGGCAGGCAGGAGGAAACTGCAATTCAATGGCACTAGTAGACTGAATATTTGCACTCCAAACAATTATGAATTTTAATTTTTTTGATACTGTTACAAGAATTATGAATGGTGCCACTAATTGGCTAGTTGGGCCTGGCACACAGGCTGGCAGATATGAGTCGTGGATGGTAGGTAGGGCAGCAATTTAACACAGTATGCTGTGTAAGTGACAAAAACACAGGCCTGATAGAAAATTAAGTTAGATTACACTAGCAAAATATTTTAAAATTTTAGATTTTAATATTAAAATAATGTTAAGAAGTGCAATGCACATATGAGTGGTCGCACTGGCTGGCTGCTAAGTAGGGCAGTAATTAACAACAGTATGCTGTGTAAGTCAGATAGACAGTTAGACACAGGCCTGATAGAAAATAAAAATAGATTACACTAGCATAATGATTTAAATACTTTTTTTTGGCAATTTAAAGAAAAAGGTTAAGCACATACATATGAGTCGTGGCTGATAGCCTTGGAAGGGCAGCTATTAAAAACAGTACGATCTGTAAGTCAGATAAACACACACGCCTGATAGAAAATACTATTAGTTTAAACTAGGAAAACTATTTTAATTATTTTTTTGGGGGGGAAATTAAAAAAAGGTTAAACACATATGAGTCGTGGCTCATAGACTAGGGAGGGCAGCAAGTAAACACAGTAGGCTCTGTATGTCAGCAAAACACACAGGCCTGATAGAAAATTATATTAGATTACACTATCAAAAAAAAATTAACTTTTTTTTTATAGTTAAATTAAGGTGAAGAAGATATGAGTGGTGGCTGCCTGGCACAGACCAATTAACCAAAAGACTGAAAAAAATGAGGTATATTAATGCTGTGTGAGCATGACAGACACAGGCCTGATAGAAAATGTAATTAGATTACACTAGCAAAATTATTTTTTTTTTTTTTTTTAAATTTAAAATAATGTTATAAACGGATATTAACACTGGTGGATGGCACAGAGCAATGAACCAGAGTATATGCTGTGTGACACAGGCCTGATAGAAAATGAAAAAAAATTACACTAGCAAAATAATAAAAATTTTTGGTTAGTTAAATTTAAACTAATAGTTGTTAGGGAGATATCAGTGGTGACAGTAATCACAGCATATGCTGTGAGCCTTAAACACACAGGCTGAAAGCCAGGCAAATGCTAATAAAAAAAAACGAAAAAAAAAAAAAAATGGCACGAAATATAGCCCTAAAAAGGGCTTTTTGGGGTGCTGTCCTTGCAGCAGAGATGAGTGGAGTCCTTCTGGACTGTAGTGGACACTAAATACACTAGCCTAGCTATGTATTTCCTATTAATGTCAGGAGCAAAAACACAACACGTCCTCTCATTAAGAAAGCAAGGTCGTTATGAGTCTAAAATGGTGGATTCCGAGTAGCTGGGAGGGTCTGTGAGGGAGTGTCTGATGTTGATTGGCTCTAATGTGGCAGACGGCTGTGACATACAGGGTCAAAGTTTCCTCAATGATGACACATAGGGGCGGATCGAACATCGCCATGTGTTCACCTGCAGCCGCGAACGCGAACAAGCTATGTTCGCTGGGAACCGTTCGCGGGCGAACAGTTCGGGACATCACTAGTCTACATTGACTTTCCTATGGTTTTGTACCTTGCCCACCACCTAAAAGGTAGCACGGCAAAAATAACGAGGTGGGAGCGGAAAATGTAGCGAGCGGACAAATAGATTTTTTAGTACATTCGTTTATGGCGAGTTGGTGGTCAAATTTGTCTACTTACAGTGAAAAATGGAGAGGTAGCGAGGTTTGGCGGATAAGTACGCTCGCAATTTTAAATATGCGGGTTTGAACTTAGTTGACAACTTTGTACATATCAGTTTGCGAGTTCTGACGCAAAATTTTTTGCGGGTAGCTCGCTGACTGCTTAGTACATGGAGCCCTAGATCTCTGGTTAATTTTCTAAAGGTGCCCCAAAATTAGACCTGTGCAATTTGTTTCAGCTGAATTTCGTTTTCGGCCAAATTTTGGCTCATTCAGAGATTCAGTTATATCTGAATTTCCGAATTGGCACCATAACTAAAATTCTGAAAATGAATAAATCAGTTTCTGAATTTTCGGATCCATTCTTTATTCATATTCAGAATTTTTAATTGTTCATCTAACTGCAGTTCCCAAACATCACCAACACTAACTAAAACACTAAATAAAGCTATTAACCCCCAAACCACCGTCCCCAACATTGAAGACATTAATTAAACCTATTAACCCCTAAACCACCGTCCCCTGACATTGCCGACACTAACTAAACCCATTAACCCCTAAACCAGCGTTCCTCGACATCTCCAACACTAACTAAACCTATTAACCTCTAAACCGCCGTTCCCTGACATCGCCGACACTAACTAAACCTATTAACCTCTAAACCGCTGGCCCCCCACATCGCCAACACTAACTAAAACTATTAACCTCTAAACTGCCGCCCCCCCACATTGCCAACTCTAACTAAATCTATTAACCTCTAAACCATCATTCCCTGACATCACCGACATTAACTAAACCTATTAACCTCTAAACCGCCGTTCCCTGACATCGCCACATCGCCAACACTAACTAAAACTATTAACCTCTAAACTGCCGCCCCCCCACATCACGAACTATAACTAAAACTATTAACCTCTAAAACTGCCGCCCCCCCACATCGCCAACTCTAACTAAACTTATTAACCTCTAAAACCATCATTCCCTGACATCGCTGCTATTAACTAAACCTTTTAACCTCTAAACCGCCGTTCCCTGACATCACCACATCGCCAACACTAACTAAAACTATTAACCTCTAAACTGCCGCCCCCCCACATCACCAACTCTAACTAAACCTATTAACCTCTAAACCATCATTACCTGACATCGCCGACATTAACTATAACTAAACCTATTAACCTCTAAACCGCCGTTTCCTGACATCGTCAACACTAACTAAACCTATTAACCCCTAAACCGCCGCCCCCACATCGCCAACACTAACTAAACCTATTTAACCCTAAACCGCCGCTCCCCCACACTGCAAACACTAACTAAACCTATTAACCTCTAAACATGTAACCCGACATTGCCAACACTAACTAAACCTATTAACCCCTAAACTGCCGCCCCCATATCACCAACACTAACAAAACCTATTAACCTCTAAACCGCCGTTCCCCGACATCACCCACACTAACTAAACCTATTAACCCCTAAACTGCTCCCCCACATCGCCAACACTAATTAAACCTAATAATAGGTTAACACTAACTTAACCTGTTAACCTCTAAACCGCCATTCCCTGACATCGCCACATCGCCAACACTAACTAAAACTATTAACCTCTAAACTGCCGCCCCCCCACATTGCCAACTCTAACTAAAACTATTAACCTCTAAACTGCCGCCCCCCCACATCACCAACTCTAACTAAAACTATTAACCTCTAAAACTGCCGCCCCCACATCGCCAACTCTAACTAAATTTATTAACCTCTAAAACCATCATTCCCTGACATCGCTGCTATTAACTAAACCTTTTAACCTCTAAACCGCCGTTCCCTGACATCACCACATCGCCAACACTAACTAAAACTATTAACCTCTAAACTGCCGCCCCCCCACATCACCAACTCTAACTAAACCTATTAACCTCTAAGCCATCATTACCTGACATCGCCGACATTAACTATAACTAAACCTATTAACCTCTAAACCGCCGTTTCCTGACATCGTCAACACTAACTAAACCTATTAACCCCTAAACCGCCGCCCCCACATCGCCAACACTAACTAAACCTATTTAACCCTAAACCGCCGCTCCCCCACACTGCAAACACTAACTAAACCTATTAACCTCTAAACATGTAACCCGACATTGCCAACACTAACTAAACCTATTAACCCCTAAACTGCCGCCCCCATATCACCAACACTAACAAAACCAATTAACCTCTAAACCGCCGTTCCCCGACATCACCCACACTAACTAAACCTATTAACCCCTAAACCGCTCCCCCACATCGCCAACACTAATTAAACCTAATAATAGGTTAACACTAACTTAACCTGTTAACCTCTAAACCGCCATTCCCTGACATCGCCACATCGCCAACACTAACTAAAACTATTAACCTCTAAACTGCCGCCCCCCCACATTGCCAACTCTAACTAAAACTATTAACCTATAAACTGTTGCCCCCCACATAGCCAACTCTAACTAAACCTATTACCCTCTAAAACCATCATTCCCGGACATCGCCGACATTAACTAAACCTATTAACCTCTAAAACGCCGCCCCCCCCACATCGCCAACTCTAACTAAACCTATTTAACCCTAAACCGCTGCTCCCCCACACTGCAAACACTAACTAAACCTATTAACCTCTAAACCGCCGTTTCCTGACATCGCCGACACTAACTAAACCTATTAACCCCTAAACCGCCGCCCCCATATCGCCAACACTAACTAAACCTATTTAACCCTAAACCGCCGCTTCCCCACACTGCAAACACTAACTAAACCTATTAACCTCTAAACATGTAACCCGACATTGTCAACACTAACTAAACCTATTAACCCCTAAACCGCCGCCCCCATATCACCAACACTAACTAAACCTATTAACCCCTAAATCGCCCATCCCACATTGCCATCATAACTAAACCTAATAATAGGTTAACACTAACAACTTATAAACCTCTAAACCGTCATTCCACGACATTGCCGACACAAAATAAAGCTATTAACTCCTAAACCACTGCCCCCCACATCGCCAAAACTAACTAAACCTAATAGTCTCTAAACCACCGCCCCCCCCCCCACATTGCCAAAACTAAATAAACCTATTAACCCCTAAACGGTCGTCCCCCCACATCGAAAACACTAAATAAAATAATTAACCTCTAAACCTAACACCTCCTAACTTTAACATAATTAAAATACACCTAAAGTAAAGTTACAATTATTAACTATCTGTTTAAAAATAAATACAAACTTACCTGTGAAATAAAAATAAAACCCAAGCCTAAACTAAAGAAAAACCTAATATTAATTGGTTAAAAAAATCTAATAATACGAAAAATAAAAAAACTAACATGACTAAAAATTATAAAACCTAACATTACTAAAAGTAATAAATACTAAAATTACAAAAAAATAAAAAAATACCATTACAAAAAATAACAAATTAAATTATTCGACATCGTCAAAACATTAATTTTTCATTGTTCATCTAACTGCAGTTCCCAAACATCACCAACACTAACTAAAACACTAAGGCCTAGATTTAGAGTTTGGCGTTAGCCGTGAAAACCAGCGTTAGAGGCTCCTAACGCTGGTTTTAGGCTACCGCCGGTATTTGAAGTCACTCAAAATAGGGTCTAACGCTCACTTTCCAGCCGCGACTTTTCCATACCGCAGATCCCCTTACGTCAATTGCGTATCCTATCTTTTCAATGGGATTTCTCTAACTCCGGTATTTAGAGTCGTTTCTGAAGTGAGCGTTAGACATCTAACGACAAAACTCCAGCCGCAGGAAAAAAGTCAGTAGTTAAGAGCTTTCTGGGCTAACGCTGGTTTATAAAGCTCTTAACTACTGTGCTCTAAAGTACACTAACACCCATAAACTACCTATGTACCCCTAAACCGAGGTCCCCCCACATCGCCGACACTCGAAAAAAATTTTTTAACCCCTAATCTGCCGACCGCCACCTACGTTATCCTTATGTACCCCTAATCTGCTGCCCCTAACACTGCCGACCCCTATATTATATTTATTAACCGCTAATCTGCCCCCCACAACGTCGCCTCCACCTGCCTACACTTCTTAACCCCTAATCTGCCGACCGGACCTGAGCGCTACTATAATAAAGTTATTAACCCCTAATCCGCCTCACTAACCCTATCATAAATAGTATTAACCCCTAATCTGCCCTCCCTAACATCGCCGACACCTAACTTCAATTATTAACCCCTAATCTGCCGACCAAATCTCGCCGCTATTCTAATAAATGTATTAACCCCTAAAGCTAAGTCTAACCCTAATACTAACACCCCCCTAAGTTAAATATAATTTAAATCTAACGAAATTAATTATCTCTTATTAAATAAATTATTCCTATTTAAAGCTAAATACTTACCTGTAAAATAAATCCTAATATAGCTACAATATAAATTATAATTATATTATAGCTATTTTAGGATTTATATTTATTTTACAGGTAACTTTGTATTTATTTTAACCAGGTACAATAGCTATTAAATAGTTAAGAACTATTTAATAGCTAAAATAGTTAAAATAATTACAAATTTACCTGTAAAATAAATCCTAACCTAAGTTACAAATAAACCTAACACTAGACTATCAATAAATTAATTAAATAAACTACCTACAATTACCTACAATTAACCTAACACTACACTATCAATAAATTAATTAAATACAATTGCTACAAAGAAATACAATTAAATAAACTAGCTAAAGTACAAAAAATAAAAAAGAACTAAGTTACAAAAAATAAAAAAATATTTACAAACATTAGAAATATATTACAACAATTTTAAACTAATTACACCTACTCTAAGCCCCCTAATAAAATAACAAAGCCCCCCAAAATAAAAAAATGCCCTACCCTATTCTAAATTACTAAAGTTCAAAGCACTTTTACCTTACCAGCCCTGAACAGGGCCCTTTGCGGGGCATGCCCCAAGAAGTTCAGCTCTTTTGCCTGTAAAAGAAAAAATACAATACCCCCCCAACATTACAACCCACCACCCACATACCCCTAATCTAACCCAAACCCCCCTTAAATAAACCTAACACTAAGCCCCTGAAGATCATCCTACCTTGTCTTCACCATACCAGGTTCACCGATCGGTCCAGAAGAGCTCCTCCGATGTCCTGATCCAAGCCCAAGCGGGGGGCTGAAGAGGTCCATGACCCGGCTGAAGTCTTCATCCAAGCGGGCCAGAAGAGGTCTTCCATCCGATTGAAGTCTTCATCCAAGCGGCATCCATCCGGAGCGAAGCGGCAGCATCCTGAAGACCTCCACCGCGGAACATCCATCCTGGCCAACGACTGAACGACGAATGACGGTTCCTTTAAATGACGTCATCCAAGATGGCATCCCTCAAATTCCGATTGGCTGATAGGATTCTATCAGCCAATCGGAATTAAGGTAGGAATATTCTAATTGGCTGATGGAATCAGCCAATCAGAATCAAGTTCAATCTGATCAGCCAATCAGATTGAGCTCGCATTCTATTGGCTGTTCCGATCAGCCAATAGAATGCGAGCTCAATCTGATTGGCTGATCGGATCAGCCAATCGGATTGAACTTGATTCTGATTGGCTGATTCCATCAGCCAATCAGAATATTCCTACCTTAATTCCGATTGGCTGATAGAATCCTATCAGCCAATCGGAATTTGAGGGACGCCATCTTGGATGACGTCATTTAAAGGAACCGTCATTCGTCGTTCAGTCGTCGGCCAGGATGGATGTTCCGCGGTGGAGGTCTTCAGGATGCTGCCGCTTCGCTCCGGATGGATGCCGCTTGGATGAAGACTTCAATCGGATGGAAGACCTCTTCTGGCCCGCTTGGATGAAGACTTCAGCCGGATCATGGACCTCTTCAGCCCCCCGCTTGGGCTTGGATCAGGACATCGGAGGAACTCTTCTGGACCGATCGGTGAACCTGGTATGGTAAAGACAAGGTAGGATGATCTTCAGGGGCTTAGTGTTAGGTTTATTTAAGGGGGGTTTGGGTTAGATTAGGGGTATGTGGGTGGTGGGTTGTAATGTTGGGGGGGGGGTATTGTATTTTTTCTTTTACAGGCAAAAGAGCTGAACTTCTTGGGGCATGCCCCGCAAAGGGCCCTGTTCAGGGCTGGTAAGGTAAAAGAGCTTTGAACTTTAGTAATTTAGAATAGGGTAGGGCATTTTTTTTATTTTGGGGGGCTTTGTTATTTTATTTGGGGGCTTAGAGTAGGTGTAATTAGTTTAAAATTGTTGTAATATATTTCTAATGTTTGTAAATATTTTTTTATTTTTTGTAACTTAGTTCTTTTTTATTTTTTGTACTTTAGCTAGTTTATTTAATTGTATTTCTTTGTAGCAATTGTATTTAATTAATTTATTGATAGTGTAGTGTTAGGTTAATTGTAGGTAATTGTAGGTAGTTTATTTAATTAATTTATTGATAGTCTAGTGTTAGGTTTATTTGTAACTTAGGTTAGGATTTATTTTACAGGTAAATTTGTAATTATTTTAACTATTTTAGCTATTAAATAGTTCTTAACTATTTAATAGCTATTGTACCTGGTTAAAATAAATACAAAGTTACCTTTAAAATAAATATAAATCCTAAAATAGCTATAATATAATTATAATTTATATTGTAGCTATATTAGGATTTATTTTACAGGTAAGTATTTAGCTTTAAATAGGAATAATTTATTTAATAAGAGATAATTAATTTCGTTAGATTTAAATTATATTTAACTTAGGGGGGTGTTAGTATTAGGGTTAGACTTAGCTTTAGGGGTTAATACATTTATTAGAATAGCGGCGAGATTCGGTCGGCAGATTAGGGGTTAATAATTGAAGTTAGGTGTCGGCGATGTTAGGGAGGGCCGATTAGGGGTTAATACTATTTATGATAGGGTTAGTGAGGCGGATTAGGGGTTAATAACTTTATTATAGTAGCGCTCAGGTCCGGTCGGCAGATTAGGGGTTAATAAGTGTAGGCAGGTGGAGGCGACGTTGAGGGGGGCAGATTAGGGGTTAATAAATATAATACAGGGGTCGGCGGTGTTAGGGGCAGCAGATTAGGGGTACATAGGGATAATGTAAGTAGCGGCGGTTTACGGAGCTGCAGATTAGGGGTTAATAATAATATGCAGGGGTCAGTGATAGTGGGGGCGGCAGATTAGGGGTTAATAAGTGTAAGGCTAGGGGTGTTTAGACTCGGGGTACATGTTAGAGTGTTAGGTGCAGACGTAGGAAGGGTTACCGCATAGCAAACAATGGGGCTGCGTTAGGAGCTGAACGCGGATTTTTTGCAGGTGTTTGGGTTTTTTTCAGCTCAAACAGCCCCATTGTTTCCTATGGGAGAATCGTGCACGAGCACGTTTTTGAGGCTGGCCGCGTCCGTAAGCAACTCTGGTATCGAGAGTTGAAGCTGCGTTAAAAATGCTCTACGCTTCTTTTTTGGAGCCTAACACAGCCTTTATGTGGACTCTTGATACCAGAGTTATTTTTATGGTGCGGCCAGAAAAAAGCCGGCGTTAGTTTTTCGGGTCGTTACCGACAAAACTCCAAATCTAGGCCTATATAAAGCTATTACCCCCCAAACCACCGTCCCCCAACATCGCAGACATTAATTAAACCTATTAACCCCTAAACCACCGTCCCCTGACATTGCCGACACTAACTAAACCTATTAACCCCTAAACCGGCATTCCCCGACATCGCCAACACTAACTATACCTATTAACCTCTAAACCGCCATTCCCTGACATCACCAACACTAACTAAACCTATTAAACTCTAAGCCGCCACCCCCCAAATCACCAACTAAAACTATTAACCTCTAAACTGCCGCCCCCCCCACATCGCCAACCATAACTAAACCTATTAACCTCTAAACCATCATTCCCTGACATCGCCAACATTAACTTAACCTATTAACCAACCTCTAAACCGCCGTTCCCTGACATCGCGGACACTAACTAAAACTATTAACCCCTAAACCGCTGCCCCCCACATTGCCAACACTAACTAAACCTATTTACCCCTAAACCGCCGCTCCCATTTCACCAACACTAACAAAACCTATTAACCTCTATACCGCCGTTCCCCGACATCACCCACACTAACTAAACCTATTAAACCCCTAAACCGCCCCCCACATTGCCAACACTAACTTAACCTATTAACATCTAAACCGTCGTTCCCCGACATCGCCAACACAAAATAAAGCTATTAACCCCTAAACCACCGCCCCCCACATCGCCAACACTAACTAAACCTAATAGCCTCTAAACCACCGCCCCCCCCCCACATCACCAAAACTAAATAAACCTATTAACCCCTAAACCGCTGTCCCCCCACATCAAAAACACTAAATAAAATAATTAACTTCTAAACCTAACACCTCCTAACTTTAACATAATGAAAATACACCTAAAGTAAAGTTACAATTATTAACTATCTATTTAAAAATAAATACAAACTTACCTGTGAAATAAAAATAAAACCCAAGCCTAAACTAAAGAAAAACCTAACATTAATTGGTTAAAAAAAATCTAATAATACCAAAAATAAAAAACCTAACATGACTAAAAATTATAAAACCTAACATTACTAAAAGTAATAAACACTAAAATTACAAAAAAATAAAAAAACTACCATTACAAAAAATAACAAATGAAATTATTCAACATTGTCAAAACTAAATAACACTATTAACCTCTAAACCGCCGCCCCTCCATATCGCAAACACTAAATAAAATAATTATCCTCTAAACTGCCATCCCTTCACATCGCAACTAGCTAAATTGAACTATTAACCCCTAAACCTAACACCCCCTAACTTTAACATAATTAAAATACACCTTAAGTCATATTCTGTTTGTTATTTTTTGTAATGGTAGTTTTTTATTTTTTGTAATTTTAGTACTAGTGTTGGCGATGTGGGGGGGGGGGGCGGTGATTTAGGGGTTAATAGCTTTATTTATCGTCAGCGATGTCAGGGATGTGGGGGCGGCGGTTTAGGGGTTAATAGGTTTAGTTAGTGTTGGCGATGTGGGGGGTGGTGATTCAGGGATTAATAGGTTAAGTTAGTGTTGGCGATGTGGGGGGCGGCGGTTTAGAGGTTAATAGCTTTATTTAGTGCTGTAGAACGGCAGTTTAGATAATTTTGTTTTAGCAAATTAGTTATGTGTTAAGTTAAATTGTTTTTCGATCCATTCGTTATTTCAGATTCATTCTTTATTCATATTCATTATTCTAATGTAAACTTTAGAATAGAATAATGAATATGAATAAAGAATGGATCCTAAATAAGGAACATATCCGAAATAACGAATGGATCCGAAAAACTATTTAACAACATAATTAATTTGCCAAAACGAAAATAATTTTTTTAACTTAATAAGTTAAGTTCCCGAAACGAACTTATTTATTTAACTAATGAAAACTAAACAAAGCTAAACACATTTTTTAGCGTTGCACATGTCTACCTCAAATGCCCTCAAAATAGAGGGCATTGTTGTTTTTAATAAAAAAAAAATAACATTTTTTAAAATTAAAAATAACGGCACTATGCAGTTTTTGGGGTCTAAAGTTGGTGGGAGTGGGGTGTTAAAAAAATAGCACTGAAAATTTACGTAAATCGCAATACACTCACAAGAACAGGCTTCCACAGGCTCCTATGGGTGCCTCGTTCTGATGCTGTCACAGACAACATCAGAACCTCAGGTAACGAAAAGGTAAGTAGCGCAGCAAAGGGCAGCATTTTTAAATATATGTATATGCTTATATACATATATATTTATGTGTTAATATGTGTATATACATATTATATATACACGTGCAAGGCACTAACTGTTGGTACTGGCAGTGAAGCTGTTTTCTTCTTAACTCCTTTTCAACAGTTAAATCACATTTTCTTCCATAGTACTACACACTTCGCTTACTGATCATCATTTTTGAGGACTCACGGTAATGACTCTTGCAGCTTCCGTGTAACTCTGTCATCCATTAGAGTGGGTATATGAGCTAGTTAGGGCCTACGGCAGAATGCAGTCTCCATTCCTTGTAGCTCTACACACAAACACAACAGAGCTCAGAAACTACTAAAATGTAGTCCATTTTATTTGATAAATTAAAAAGTCCTAAACATGCTGCCTATTAAAAAGCAAGTGCACTGACATGTTTGGACTAACATTTTTATGGATAAAAAAAAGCAGCCTCCAAACACGGCTAAAGTAAAGTTCTTTATTAGTTATATAAGGTGCTTTTATCACTAATGAAATGTTTACTTTAGCCATTTTTTGGAAGCTGCTCTCTTTTCTCCTTGAAATTAATTTTATGGATGTGGAGTGGGAATGGACGCATAAAGAGCACTTCCTAGCATGAAATTAAGGGTGCTGCCATTTGTTTACTGCAGGACATAATATCTCTGTGTAGTTTCACATTATAGTCATCAGGGATAAGGCACTTGTCTTTATGATAATGATGATGTTTAGAATTTGGGCTGACACATTTTTTTTTTAACTTTGGAGCCAAGGAAATATAAGATTGTTAATTCCATTGGTCCTTTATCTTTAAGTTGTGCCAGAGTGGTTCATGCTAACTAGGGTCAAATTTTTCCTGCTAGTCCCCATAGGCACAAATTAATTAAACACTCCATGATTTTCTGACACCATTACCTCCATGCATTAATGGTATAATTCATCTCTCCCTTCCTCTGTATCTCTCTCTCCCTCAATTACACTGTCTCTCCCTGTCTTCCTGCCCTCTCTCCTCCTTCTCTCTCTCTCCCTCCCTCTCTCCCTCTATGTCTCTGTCTCTCTCTCTCTCTCTCCCTCCCTTCCTCCCCTGTCTCTCTCCCTCCCTTTCTCCCTCCCCCCTTATCTCCCCCTTACCTCTCTCCCTCTCCACTTTCCCTTCCTGTCTCTCTCCCTCTCTTATTCCATCTCTCCCTGTCTCTCCCTCCCTATCTTTCTCTCTCTCCCCTTCCCTCTTTCTCTCCCTCTCTCCGTCCTTGTCTTTCCCTCCCTACCTCCCTGTCTCTCTCTCTCCCCCTCCCTCTCTCTCTCCCTCCCTCCCTGTCTCTCTCTCCCTCCCTGTCTCTCTCCCTCCCTCTCTTTCTCTCTCTGTCTCTCTCTCTCCTGCTCTCTCTCTCCTTCCTTCCCTCCCTCTCTGTCTCTCTCTCCCTCCCTCCCTGTCTCTCTCCCTCCCTGTCTCTCTCTCCCTCCCTCCCTGTTTCTCTATCTCCCTCCCTCCCTGTCTCTTTCCCTCCTTCCCTCTCTCCCTCCTTCCCTCCCTTTCGCTCTCTCCCTCCCTCCCAGTCTCTCTCCCCCCTTCCCTCCCTGTCTATCTCTCTCTCTTCCTCCCTAACCCTCCCTCCCTGTCTTTCTCCCTCCTTCCCACCCTCTCTGTCTCATTCCCTCTATGTCTCTCTCCCTCCCTGTCTCTCTCCCTCCTTGTGTCTCTCCCTCCCTCTCTCGCCCTCCCTCTCTCTCCATCTATCTCTCCCTCTCTCTCCCCTCCCTGTCTCTCTCTCTACCTCCATGTATCTCTCTTCCTCCCTGTCTCTTCTATGTGTCTCTCTCACTATCTCTCTCTTTTCTTTCTCTCCCTCTCCTGTCTCTCTCCCTCCCTCCCCCTGTCTCTCTCCCTCCCTTTATCTCTCCCTCCCTTTATCTCTCCCTCCCTTTCTCTCTCCCTCCCTCCCTTTCTCCCTCCCCCCTTATCTCCCCCTCCCTCCTTCCCTTCCTTTCTCCCTCCCTGTCTATCTCCCTCTCTTATTCCCTCCCTCCCCCCCCTATTTTTCTCTCTCTCCCCTTCCCTCTTTCTCTCCCTCTCTCCTTCCCTGTCTCTCCCTCCCTCCCTGTCTCTCTCTCTCTCCCTCCCTGTCTCTCTCTCTCCCTCCCTCCCTGTCTCTCTCTCCCCGACTCTCTTTCTCCCTGTCTCTCTCTCCCTTCCTCCCTGTCTCTCTATCTCCCTCCCTCCATGCCCCTTTCCTCCCTGTCTCTCTCCCTCCCTTTCTCTCTCCCTCCTTCCCTCCCTGTCTCTCTCTCTCTCTCCCTCCCTAACCCTTCCTCCCTGTCTCTCTCCCTCCTTCCCTCCCTGTCTCTCTCTCTCCCTCCCTAACCCTCCCTCCCTGTCTCTCTCCCTCCTTCCCACCCTCTCTGTCTCCCTCCCTCTATTTCTCTCTCTCTCTCTCCCTCCCTGTCTTTCTCTCTCCTTGTGTCTCTCCCTCCCTTTCTCTCTCTCCATCTATCTCTCCCTCTCTCTCCCCTCCCCTCTCTCTCCCCTCCCTGTCTCTCCCTACCTCCCTGTCTCTCTCTTCCTCCCTGTCTCTTCTATGTGTCTCACTCACTATCTCCCTCTTTTCTTTCTCTCTATCTCACACACTCTCTGTCACTCTGTGATAGAACTGTGTGAAATGTGTCTGTGAAGAAAATGTAGAACCTCAACTGCGGTCCTGCAGGAAATTATTTTAATTTTGAAAAATATCACTTTGAATTTACACCCACTTGAGAAAATGTTATTGAACAAAATTCGTAAATGTGTTTGCTCAGAATGTGGACAATGAAACATGTGGTAAACAATGAAACAATGTTTGAATGATTACTTGCAACAAAAGTGTATAACTTGAATACTTTGTTACAAATACTGAGCAGATTTAATATTAACAAAAAAGTTCAGCCTCATCTACCAAGCTTCATAAATGAATAAATACTGAGTAGTTTGTTAGCTGATATCAGGTATAGGAATATACAAAAACGGTATGCATACAAAACAATAAGAGAAAAAGTTAGGATGAATCTTCAGGCAGCAGTTTGTATGAAATAAGAAAACAACTGAGACTGACCGTTGAAGTCAGCGAGTGACGTCACCGCTAAGCAGAGTTCAGGAGACAGGAAGCATAGATCCGTAAACTCACAGTGGCGTGAACAGCTAGTAGTAAGCAGAAGCTCAGCGGAGATGACTCAGGAACTGAATAAGACACACAACTCAGATGCTCACAGGAAAGGCTTGTAGAAGGTTATCATAACACCAGATACCATAAAATACCAAGCAATGATTGGAGGAGATGTCAGAGGCTTTATAGGGGTGTTGGTGGGAATTACCAATTCTTAAAGGTACAACAATAGCTTATGAGTGGATAGCAAATGAGGATACTTAAAAGAATAAGGCTATTCTAAGGATAAATATATAATGTATGTTACAGAACTCCCCCACAAGGCAGAACCACTATGTGGGTCAAGGTTTAGGTCGATCTGGAAAATGTCTATGAAATAATGAGACCAGACGTGGAGCCGAGAGATTTACGGCTGGTTCCCAAGAATCCTCTAATGAGTCATAGCCCTTCCAGTGCACCAAATACTCTAGTACACCATTTCTTCTGTGGGAATCCAGAATTGATTGAACTTCATATAATGAATCAGAGGGTAGTAATTGCTCCAGATTCTGAGGAGTGGAGCGATAGTAGCAAACCATATGGTTTGGATCTTTCGGATTTTGTGGTTAGACAAGTATGACAGGATTTTACATAATCTATAACATCTTTCTTAAGAGAGGGCCACCAATAATGTTGTTTTATGAGATTATATGTTTTTTGTTGACCTGGGTGTCCAATGAGTGGAGTATCATGAAGAGCTTGTAAAACTTCTGAAGAGCTGGTAACATAGAGATGCTTTTTATAGTAATACAGCCAATCTGTGTGTTTTAACAGTTTTTTCTTAGGTAATGAAATGTCTCTGTTTTGTTTTCTTTTAAAACTTCAGGATTTAGGAATGTAAATGCAATAATCCTATCTGAAGGGATTGTAGTAGTAGAAGAGTTATTACTAGATGGTTTTTCTTCTTTTCTAGAAAGAACATCTGCCTTCCCATTTCTAGAACCTGGTGAGTAAGTAATCAAGTAATTGAATCAAGAGAAAAATAGGCTCCAATGAAGATGACGAGAACTATTGGCTAGATTACGAGTCGTGCATTATGCATGAAAAAGCCTCCTAACGCTGCTTTTTCACTACCGCTGGTATTACAAATGTATGTAACACAACAAAAATAACCATCTCCACTCAAATCAATAACGTAAACCCAGACCCAGTAGTTAATCATATACCGATGACAAAAACATCCACAAATCACTTCAAAAACATTACACAAAGTACACTTACACTCATACAAACACTACACAATATTTATTTTTTTAGATTTTACCTTTTCATGTCAAACTAGAATGGATCAAAGTTACAAGATCTCGGGTGTTTGAAAAAAAAAAAAGCCACACAAATCCATTTTACATTGACTTACATAGACAGACGGGAACATACACTCATATAGCTGCATCTAACTACAAATATTATCACATACATACACAAATTGATACATACAAACAATATACAGCACATTACCTACACAAAACAGATTTTTATTAGGAAATAAACATGATTTAGCTATTTTTTCACACAAGAACATGACGTCATTCACTTTACGCTCAAAACAAATGTTGGATTTTATTTCTCAACACATTTTTCTCCTCCATTGACTTCTATGGGGAAGATTTGCTTGTGCACGTGACAGGCAGATTTACCTAATGCACGTAAAATGTGTAGACTTGAAAAATCGTAATACCAGCGTTACAATTGTGGAACTAACTCATTCTTTTTACTATTTCCCTATGGAGTTATGGCTTTTACTTATGTGAACATCAGTACAACATCACATTCTTAAAGGAAATTACATTACATCAACTACAAATCACCATCACCAATACGAAATCGGTTTGAAAAATTACATCATATTTAAACGGACAGAAAAATAATTTTTACATTTCATTATTCACAAACAGTAGACAATTGTAAACACGTCTCATTTACCTCTATTATAGCATTACATTTATTCAACTCATATGCTTGAATGAACAGCATATCTACATAGGCTCAACACATGATGATTGATGGGTGCACATACTGTACATGCCTTTTGTCATTGACTCAAACATGTGCATTGATATTCTGGCCAAAAAACACATATAAACAATGAACACATTTACATCATACAACTGCATTGGAGGTTGCTTAACATTAGATTCTCTCTATGAATCATGAAACATAAAATATCGATTTAGTGTCCCTTTAACATCACGATTCACTCATAATATACCATTAGGAATTACGTACAATAAGAACAGATAATTAGAAAATATTACAGCTGTCACTTTTTTGGAAGGAACAACAATGCTATACTAAAGATATTAAAACCAGTGAGCGCAGGGTGAACAACACCAAACTCCTGAGAATACCTATGTTTTCCCAAAATAGGTAAGTGAAATGACTAAAAAAGGGGGAGTGAACCAGGAGCGCTACAGCTAAAGGTGCTAAAAAATAAGACAATATGTTTGATACTTGGAAATATGACAAGGACAATAACGTATCTAAAATGAGACACAATTTAATTGACAAAAATAATAACAAGTAAAAACGGACGTCTCCGTATGTAAAAACTTCTTAAGTTGCCGCCATATAAATATTGCAATAGCAGAAAGAGTTCGTGGTGCAAATAGAAATAGTCCAGTGTACACTTACAATAGCTCTATTCCGTGTTGGTTTGCTAGCAAACAAGGGCTTACCCCAGACCTTCCACTCGATGTTCTCTGTGGGTAAGTTACAGCCGTTAGCGCGATGACGTCCCTTATGTGGGCGCTGTCCCAGACGGGCTCTCTGATTGGACCAAATTCGGAACCAGCCGACAGCGGTAATAGTGACTCTTTTAGCTGTGGTATAGCGATCCTCCAGTGACAGATACCTGCTCTTAGTGCTAGATAGCACGCAAGGTACAAAATAAAAGATGTGAGTGGACTTGATTATCTGATAAGGAGTTCAGAGAGTTAGTTGCAAGTCTTTCCAATAGCTAATTATATTAGCGAATTTGCACAATCCTCAGTGAACACTTTGGTAGCTCCAGCTACATGTAGTAAATCTTAGTGGTTGTTGCAGTACATCAACGCGTTTCTCCCTTTACAGGGCTTTCTCAAGATGGATAATCTGCAACAGGTGTATCTCCATTTAAAGGTATAGCTTGCTTCTTATTGGTTGTAACACACCTGGGAGTATTACCTAAGGCGGTCTTTAATATTTAAGATGGTATTGGCAAGCAACTATATAGAGAAGAGTAGTCTCTATCACTAATTTTCACAGAGCTCCCTTAAAGATGATCCCTATAGTTAATATTGTGTCTATTTAGACAATTATTTTTATTAAAATTATGTACTAAAACATTTATTAAAAACAATTGATTAAAAACAATTAATAAGAACATTTATAAAAAACAGTAATTAAAAACAGTGAGTGCTTGGAGCATAGTAAAGATAGTCATATTGTGGGTCTAAATTGATACTATATGTGTAATATAATAAGGTGCAAAAACGTGCATTACATAGCTGCTATTAGTCAAATAAAAATGGGGAAATATCTAGTTCAGAATTTAGACCAGCCGGGAACAGAGTGTTATGTTTATAAATCAATTCAGCCTCTTTGATTTTCAGAAATTTTTCTAAATTTCCCCCCCTCCAATTCTGTTTAACTTGAAGTATACCCCAATACTTTAAATCTTTGGTATTGCCCTTATGTACAGATTTAAAGTGCCTATATAAATTAGTGTCTACCATTCCCTTCTCAATGCATAATAGGTGTTCTCTTATCCTGTCTTTGATCATACGCTTGGTCTCCCCAAAATAAAACAAATTACATGTGCATTTAAGAATATAAATTACCCCCTTTGTGGTGCATCTAATGCATTGCTTAACTCACCTTGAAACTTTTGAACAAATGGTTTTAAAAGATCTAAAGAGTAGTAAACCATCAAAATTTATGAAAACTAACTTGACTAAAAAAGAGACCATCATTTTGGATAATTTGAAAAAGAACCATAATATAACCATCAAGCCCGCCGACAAGGGCGGCGGGATTGTGATTATGGACACAAGTTATTATGATATGGAATCTTTAAGATTACTGAATAACAATAAAACCTATAAAAAAACTTGATCTAAATCCTACTAACAAGTTTGCTGCTCTTTTAAAAAGGCTTATAAGAGAAGGTAGAGACTCAGGAATTTTAAATGAGAGGGAGGTGGAATACCTGGACCCTATCCATCCTAGGGTCCCGGTGTTCTACTTCCTTCCGAAAATACATAAGAACCTCACTCAACCACCAGGGAGACCGATTATTTCGGGCATAGGGGCACTATCCTCCAATCTCTCACAATATGTGGACACTTTCCTGCAAAAGTATGTAAGGAATTTGGACTCATATTTGAGGGATTCCACCCAGGTCCTAAATATTTTGGAACAAATTGTTTGGGAGGATGACTTTATTCTAGTGACTGGAGATATTACTTCTCTTTATACAGTAATTGACCATGATAAAGGGATTGTAGCTATTAAAAAATATTTAGATGAAGATTCAGAGATGAGACCAGAACAAAAAGATTTTTTATTAAAAAGTATCTTGTTTATATTGAAGAATAATTACTTCATGTATAATAACAAATTCTACTTACAAATAGAAGGTACGGCTATGGGCACGAGGTTCGCGCCAAGTTACGCCAACTTATTTGTTGGCAATTGGGAAGAGTCTTTCTTCCAATCGGGTAACTATGGCGCGGACCTCGTGCTCTATAGACGGTACATAGATGACGTTTTGCTGATATGGAGAGGGTCTGAATTAAATCTACTAAAATTGTTCTCGGATATGAACTCTAATGATAAAGGTCTTGTATTTACCTTTAATCACAGCAAAGATAAGGCTGTCTTTCTAGATTTAGAAATTATGGCAATCAACAAAAACATAGAAACAAGAACACATTTCAAAGAGGTTAACTCTAACAGTTTTATTCATTTTAAAAGTTGTCATCTCCAGCAGTGGAAGGACAACATTCCCGTAGGCCAAAGTCTGAGAGTAAGAAAAAATTGCTCTAGACCTTCAGACTTTGAATACCAAATAGAGTCCCTAATCGAAAAATTTAGAGATAAGGGATATGATGAGGAAGTTGTCAATAGGGCTGTAACAAGAGCAAGGAACACTGATAGAAAGAGCCTCCTCACATATAAACAAAAGACAACCAAAGAGAACTCAGATTTAATTGACGTCCCATTTATAACGGAATACAATGTAGATCATGGCATTATGAGAAGAATTTTAAATAAACACTGGGCCATCCTAAAAGCTGACCCAATATTAGGAGATGCACTCCCTCACAAACCCAGATTAATTTTTAAAAAGACAAAAAATTTTAAAACAATACTTGCGCCTAGTTCACGTGAGACAAATCAGAAACCAAATTTCATACAAAAAGATTTACAAGGGGGAAAAATTTCAGGTTTCTTTCCTTGCTATTCATGCAAGGCATGCACACATAGTGATAAAAGGAAAGTTATCACCATTCCAAATTCAGGAGAAGAAATCACTATTAAGCAATGCATTAGATGCACCACAAAGGGGGTAATTTATATTCTTAAATGCACATGTAATTTGTTTTATTTTGGGGAGACCAAGCGTATGATCAAAGACAGGATAAGAGAACACCTATTATGCATTGAGAAGGGAATGGTAGACACTAATTTATATAGGCACTTTAAATCTGTACATAAGGGCAATACCAAAGATTTAAAGTATTGGGGTATACTTCAAGTTAAACAGAATTGGAGGGGGGGAAATTTAGAAAAATTTCTGAAAATCAAAGAGGCTGAATTGATTTATAAACATAACACTCTGTTCCCGCTGGTCTAAATTCTGAACTAGATATTTCCCCATTTTTATTTGACTAATAGCAGCTATGTAATGCACGTTTTTGCACCTTATTATATTACACATATAGTATCAATTTAGACCCACAATATGACTATCTTTACTATGCTCCAAGCACTCACTGTTTTTAATTACTGTTTTTTATAAATGTTCTTATTAATTGTTTTTAATCAATTGTTTTTAATAAATGTTTTAGTACATAATTTTAATAAAAATAATTGTCTAAATAGACACAATATTAACTATAGGGATCATCTTTAAGGGAGCTCTGTGAAAATTAGTGATAGAGACTACTCTTCTCTATATAGTTGCTTGCCAATACCATCTTAAATATTAAAGACCGCCTTAGGTAATACTCCCAGGTGTGTTACAACCAATGAGAAGCAAGCTATACCTTTAAATGGAGATACACCTGTTGCAGAAAGCCCTGTAAAGGGAGAAACGCGTTGATGTACTGCAACAACCACTAAGATTTACTACATGTAGCTGGAGCTACCAAAGTGTTCACTGAGGATTGTGCAAATTCGCTAATATAATTAGCTATTGGAAAGACTTGCAACTAACTCTCTGAACTCCTTATCAGATAATCAAGTCCACTCACATCTTTTATTTTGTACCTTGCGTGCTATCTAGCACTAAGAGCAGGTATCTGTCACTGGAGGATCGCTATACCACAGCTAAAAGAGTCACTATTACCGCTGTCGGCTGGTTCCGAATTTGGTCCAATCAGAGAGCCCGTCTGGGACAGCGCCCACATAAGGGACGTCATCGCGCTAACGGCTGTAACTTACCCACAGAGAACATCGAGTGGAAGGTCTGGGGTAAGCCCTTGTTTGCTAGCAAACCAACACGGAATAGAGCTATTGTAAGTGTACACTGGACTATTTCTATTTGCACCACGAACTCTTTCTGCTATTGCAATATTTATATGGCGGCAACTTAAGAAGTTTTTACATACGGAGACGTCCGTTTTTACTTGTTATTATTTTTGTCAATTAAATTTTGTCTCATTTTAGATACGTTATTGTCCTTGTCATATTTCCAAGTATCAAACATATTGTCTTATTTTTTAGCACCTTTAGCTGTAGCGCTCCTGGTTCACTCCCCCTTTTTTAACAATGCTATACTGCTTTATATAAGTCAGCATATGTGGGAGAGAATCACAATACATACATAGATGTACATAACACGCATCACACAACAGCAAAGCACACATTTATATTTTAATCAGCACACAATAACAATGTTGTAAAATACAACAACAGACGTGTACAATATTGACATCTCGCCAATCACTTATACATACAATATTATAGATGTCAGCTGGAAGATCTTCATTATTATTGCGATTACAATGGGACGCGTACAATATTGACATTTCGCAAATCACTTATATATAGAAGATTACAGATGTCAGCAGTTACTTTATCGTTTTTAAACAATATTGCAGCAACATTGATCGAACAAATTCTATGCCATGTCTATGCACACATTATACACAATATGCACTTTCATTCATGTTAGCGTGGACGTGTGCTTTTTACTATAAGATCCCGTTTAATTAGTATTTATTATGCATATGAACAAACATTACGAAGATGCACTGTATATGTTAGATTTTACACTTTCACATTACGATTTATTAGGGGAAAACAAAATTTCAGCAAACACCAAAAAAAACGCCCACTTTGAAAGCATTGGCGCCGCTCACATACAATCAAGTGAATACAATCAGCAATCATTACGAACACGCTACCATTGGACTAATTTCACTATAAATCCCCCCCAAAAAATGGCCAAAGCGTCCCTTGTGATCGACATGAAATCGTTGTGTGTTTGCTCTGCTGTTTGGCTTTGTGCTGCTTAGCTTGGCAAATATGGATGATCCGCAGTTAGTTGGTGCTGGTGCTGTTGCACGAGTTGTGTTCAATAGAATCAGGCGGGCTCGACGTCTCCAAGAGAGACGTAGGGCTCGTCTGGTTAGAGGTCCTTCTGTTCACAAGGTGAGGCCCACCTTGGATAACATGAGCAACTTTGAGGTTTATGACAAGTATAGGTTCATACACGAACAGCTCATTAGCCGTTACAATGTTCTTAAACCTCATATGGAGCCACGTAGATGTATGCGGACTACAATCCCTGGCATGACCAAGATGCTAAGTTGCATACACGTCCTGGCCTCCGGAAGTTTTCAATCTGGAGAGGGATACATGCATGGGCTGGCTCAGGGCATTTCTCTGTGGTTTTTGACAACTTTCTGGATGCCATGGTACAAGTCAGTAAGTGTTACATAGGATTCCCTTCAAATGATGGTGATTGGAGGCACCTGAAGAGGGAATTCTTTGCAATAGCTCGAATGCCTAATGTCTTGGCAGCAATAGATTGCACTCACATTGTGCTGCATTCTCCAGAAGATGACTTGCCCTTCCGAAATCGCAAACACTTCCATAGTCTGAACGTGCAGTTTGTTTGCGATGCACGGATGCGGATTATGCAGGTGTGTGTGAATTTCATCGGGGCTTGTCATGATGCCCACATACTCAGACAGTCGTCCCTATGGTGGCAGTTTGAGGCCAGACAGTTTCCCCCTGGGTGGCTCGTTGGTGAGTACTTGTGCACAACATGGTTAATTAGTTAGACAATTGCCACTTTAGTCTTCAAAAACAGTTGCGTTTGTGTAATGTGCAAAATGTGCAGCTATAGGATGCAATTTAACCATTTATTCCTTTCAGCAAATGTCTAGTTTTAGCTCCAAACAGATATGTAGCATGTCTTAGCTTAAATGGGCAGCTCTAGGATGCAATTTAACCATTTCTTTCTCTTTTAGCAAATGTCTGGTTTATGGGAAATATGCATATGTAGCATGTCCTAGCTTAAATGGACAGATATAGAATGCGCTTTAACCATTTAATTGTCTCTTTCTGCAAATGTCTAGTTTTAGCTCCAAACAGATATGTAGCATGTCTTAGCTTAAATGGGCAGCTCTAGGATGCAATTTAACCATAACTACCTAGCTAAAATAAATACAAATTTACCTGTAAAATAAATCCTAACCTAAGTTACAATTTTATCTAACACTACACTATCATTAAATTAAATAAATTAATCCTATTTAAAACTAAATACTTACCTGTAAAATAAACCCTAATGTAGCTACAATATAACTAATAGTTACATTGTAGCTATTTTAGGATTTATATTTATTTTACAGGCAACTTTGTTTTTATTTTAACTAGGTACAATAGCTATTATATAGTTATTTACTATTTAATAGCTACCTAGTTAAAATAATTACAAAATTACCTGTAAAATAAATCCTAACCTAAGTTACAATTAAACCTAACACTACACTATCATTAAATAAAATAAATAAATTAAATACAAATACCTACAAATAAATACACTAACTAAAGTACAAAAAATAAAAAAAGAACTAAGTTACAAAAAATAAAAAAATAATTTACAAACATTATAAAAATATTACAACAATTTTAAGCTAATTACACCTACTCTAAGCCCCCTAATAAAATAACAAAGCCCCCCAAAATAAAAAAAATTCCCTACCCTATTCCACATTTAAAAGATACCAGCTCTATTACCTTACCAGCCCTTAAAAGGGCCTTTTGCGGGGCATGCCCCAAAGAATTCTGCTCTTTTGCCTGTAAAATAAAAATACAACCACCCCAACATTAAAACCCACCACCCACATACCCCTAATCTAACCCAAACCCTCCTTAAAATAACCTAACACTACCCCCCTGAAGATCTTCCTACCTTGAGTCGTCTTCACTCAGTCGAGCCGAATTATTCATCCAATCCGGGCGATGTCTTCATCCAAGCGTGGCGCTGAAGAGGTCCATCATCCGGTTGAAGTCTTCATCCAAGCGGGGGCTGAAGAGGTCTTCCATCCGGCTGAAGTCTTCTATCAAGCGGCATCTTCAATCTTCTTTCTTCCGGCTCCATCTTCATCCCACCGACGCGGAACATCCTTCCTCCACAACGAACTCCCGATAAATGAAGGTTCCTTTAAATGACGTCATCCAAGATGGCGTCCCTCGAATTTCGATTGGCTGATAGGATTCTATCAGCCAATCGGAATAAAGGTAGGAAAAATCTGATTGGCTGATTGAATCAGCCAATCAGATTCAAGTTCAATCCGATTGGCTGATCCAATCAGCCAATCAGATTGAGCTCGCATTCTATTGGCTGTTCCTCTCCAGCCCCTGCTTGGATGAAGACTTCAGCCGGATGATGGACCTCTTCAGCCCCCGCTTGGATGAAGACTTCAGCCGGATGATGGACCTCTTCAGCGCCACGCTTGGATGAAGACATCGCCCGGATTGGATGAAGAATTTGGCTCGGCTGAGTGAAGACGACTCAAGGTAGGAAGATCTTCAGGTAGGTAGTGTTAGGTTTTTTAAGGGAGGTTTGGGTTAGATTAGGGGTATGTGGGTGGTGGGTTTTAATGTTGGGGGGGTTGTATTTTTATTTTACAGGCAAAAGAGCAGAATTCTTTGGGGCATGCCCCACAAAAGGTCCTTTTAAGGGCTGGTAAGGTAAAAGAGCTGGTAACTTTTTAATGTAGAATAGGGTAGGGAATTTTTTTATTTTGGGGGGCTTTGTTATTTTATTAGGGGGCTTAGATTAGGTGTAAGTAGCTTAAAATTGTTGTAATATTTTTATAATGTTTGTAAAAAAAAAAAATATTTTTTGTAACAGTTCTTTTTTTATTTTTTGTACTTTAGTTAGTGTATTTATTTGTATTTATTTGTAGGTATTTGTATTTAATTTATTTAATTTATTTAATGATAGTGTAGTTTTAGGTTTAATTGTAACTTAGGTTAGGATTTATTTTACAGGTAATTTAGTAATTATTTTAACTAGGTAGCTATTAAATAGTAAATAACTATTTAATAGCTATTGTACCTAGTTAAAATAAATACAAAGTTGCCTGTAAAATAAATATAAATCCTAAAATATCTACAATGTATCTATTAGTTATATTGTAGCTATATTAGGGTTTATTTTACAGGTAAGTATTTAGTTTTAAATAGGATTAATTTATTTAATTAATTTAATGATAGTGTAGTGTTAGGTGTAAGTGTAACTTAGGTTAGGATTTATTTTACAGGTAAATTTGTATTTATTTTAGCTAGGTAGTTATGGTTAAATTGCATCCTAGAGCTGCCCATTTAAGCTAAGACATGCTACATATCTGTTTGGAGCTAAAACTAGACATTTGCAGAAAGAGACAATTAAATGGTTAAAGTGCATTCTATATCTGTCCATTTAAGCTAGGACATGCTACATATGCATATTTCCCATAAACCAGACATTTGCTAAAAGAGAAAGAAATGGTTAAATTGCACTAACTATTTAATAGCTATTGTACCTGGTTAAAATAAAAACAAAGTTGCCTGTAAAATAAATATAAATCCTAAAATAGCTACAATGAATCTATTTGTTATATTGTAGCTATATTAGGGTTTATTTTACAGGTAAGTATTTAGTATTAAATAGGATTAATTTATTTAATTATAGTAAATTTATTTCATTTTATTTAAATTATATTTAAGTTAGGGGGTGTTAGGGTTAGGGTTAGACTTAGGTTTAGGGGTTAATAACTTTTTTATAGTAGCGGCGACGTTGGGGACGGGAGATTAGGGGTTAATAATTGTAGGTAGGTGGCGGCGATGTTAGGGAGGGCAGATTAGGAGTTAATAAAATTTATTATAGTGTTTGCGAGGCGGGAGTGCGGCGGTTTAGGGGTTAATACATTTATTAGAGTGGCGGCAATGTCCAGTTGGCAGATTAGGGGTTAATACTTGTAGTTAGGTTGCGGCAATGTTGGGGGGGCAGACTAGGGGTTAATAACTATAATGTAGGGGTCAGCGATGTTAGGGACAGCAGATTAGGGGTTAATAGCTATAATGTAGGTGGCGGCGGTGTCCGGTCGGCAGATTAGGGGTTAAATAATTTTATGATAGTGTTTGCTATGTGGGGGGGCCTCGGTTTAGTGGTTCATAGGTAGTTTATGGGTGTTAGTGTACTTTAGCACTGTAGTTAAGAGCTTTATATTCCGGTGTTAGCCCATAAAGCTCTTAACTACTGACTTTATTCAGTAGATTCGGATGGCTGTGTATTACACTAGTATTTACACCTAATATACAGTACATAATACTAATCTAATACACAGCATATCCCACCTAAAACATACCGAAATTCCGAATTTCTGAACCGAATCGAACCGAATCGAACTGAATTCAGCCGAATTTATCCGAATCCGAATAAATCTGAAACGAATTCATTCGAATCCGAATAAATCCGAAACAAATTCATTCAAATTTTACTGAATTCGAATCGATCCGAAACGAAATTTGTAAAATCCGAATCAATCCAAACCGAAACTGAACCGAATTTTTTCGCCATGCACATATCTACAAATAACCATAACAGCATAATACAAGCTCGACAAATACATACCTCAGATTACAGCTCAATAATCACAAGGATTTCGTGTACTGTTGGTCTATGAAACATTTGAACATAGAAGAATATAACAAACATTTATTAAAAAAAAAAAATTGGCAGACCCTAAATCATTAACATCATGTGAGAGTTAGACCCCAAGTCTAGAGGGAGCAGGAGACCAAGATCTAGGACTAAACACATCAGGACTCTATAACCTGGAGTCACATGACAGGGGGTCTTACTAGTCAGAGAAGTAGGGTAAGGGAGTAGGGCACTCATTAGCCCCAGTCAAGGGAATCTAGCATAAAGTGGGCAGACAAAGCCCATAGGTTGGTTTTCAGAAAATCTACAGATTGAGTTTGAACACATTTCAGCATCTCCTTCAAAGAAAGAATAAAAAGGGTAGCATATCAGGTGTAGACTGAATGACAGATACCAGTAGAAGAGGAAGGAGGGAGTAGGGAAGGTGAGGGTTCTTGAGGGGAAGAAAAAAAAAACACATCTCACAGAGCTCCTAGCGTTCAGATATTGAGGGTGGAGTATTGCCATCCAAGATTACTGGATCACAAACCAGTCTGTCCACGTTTCCCAATAGGAGTCCAGGCCATTGGTTTCTCCGGCTACATATCTTTCCATAGTCACAAAATGATTCACCAAATTGCAGACCTCATCCAGGTTCGGAGGTTCAACCTGTTTCCAGGCTCGGGCTATACACAATTTGGTAGCCGCCAGGACATAAACTAGAAACCTTTTGGAACATAAAGAGATGGATTTCGGGAAAATATGGAGCAGAGCCAACTGGGGAGTCAATCGAATGTCTAAATTAATAGATCTAAGTAACATTTCGACTTCCCTCCACAATAAAGTCACCTTTAGGCATGTCCACCAAACGTGGAGGTCTGAGCCCTCCAGATCACAGTTTCTCCAGCATTTCATAGTGGTGGTAGGGTACATCATTGCTAATCACACTGGGACTCTGTGCCATTTCAATACAACTTTCATGTATGTTTCAAACACTGTGACACAGTGAAGCGTTTTTTTTTGTAAAAAAGATCGCAGAGGAGATCTCACTTTCAGAAATAGAAATATTCAGTTCTCGACTCCAGGCTTTTATTTGCCAAGGTAAGCCCAATGAATAGTCATTTAAGGAGGTAGCATAGTGAAAGTTTATAGGTCTAGATACCGTCCTGCCCTGAGACCACCTCTCCTCCTACTTGGTCTTTTCTCGCAGGAATGTTTTAGGGAATCCCCTGGCCTTAATAATACTCAATACTCTATAGCTCTCAAATCTGAACCATAATGGATTTTCTCCACTGGACCCAGCCAATTGGGAAGCAGCAACAAGAACTCCCAACTGGTAAAGGTCAGAGACACAAACAATGCCTTTACTTTTCCAGAAGTCCAAATGGACCTCAGGAGAACTCCACAACAGACCCCCAGGCTCTGAATAGGGGAGGGATGAGGCACGATACCTAGCCGATGTCTAAGATCATGCCAAATGAGTATAGACTGTCTAACAATTGGGTTGTCGACCTGAGCAGATAAATTTGCATGTTTAGTAACCCAGATGGCATTACTCAGGTCCAGGCCTTTAGGCAAAGCTAGTTGCTCCAGTTTATACCAACTGGGTCTCTCAACAGCTGTTCCCCATGCAGAAATATGCGTGAGCCTTGCCGCTTCATAATAGAGGTAAATGTTTGGAAATGCAATACCTCCCTTGGAAAAAGGCCGCTGAAGGATTTTAGATGCTATTCTCGGGATTTTGTTCCTCCAAACATAGTGTAGGAAGATTCTGTGTATCTGGTGAAGGATTTGGTAAGGAACATTAATCAGTAGACACCGGAAGAGATACAAAACCTTTGGGAGGAGCGACATCTTAAGTGTGGCAACTCGCCCCAGCCATGATATTTCTCGATGGTCCCATGCTGTTGTCATAGCTTTGATGTCAGCAAGTAGTTTATCAAAGTGCAATTTGAGCATAGTGTCTATATTTCCACTTAACATCACCCCTAGGTGGGTTAAATGCTCCGTAGACCATTGGAAATTAAAGCTTTTCTGTAAGAGAAGCAGACAGTCAGCCGGGAGGTTCATTGCATAAGCCTCCATTTTAACCACATTAGACTTGTAATAGCTGAGGCTACTAAACTGATCGATTAAACAAAAAACAGCCGGGATCGAGGTCTCTGGATTAGTCAGCAATAAAGTCACATTGTCCGCGAAGAGGGCGATTTTCTCCTCATGAGAAGAGTACGAAATACCAGAGATCTGATCCAATTGTCGGATCGCTTGGGCAAATGGTTCCATTACCAAAGAAAAAATTAAAGGGGAGAGGGGGCACCCTTGCCTGGTGCCATTTGAAATATCAATTTCTGGAGAGCAAAAACCTAAACCCCTAATTCGCGCATGGGGCGAGGAATAGAGAGCCTGGATGGCCAAAATGATTTGAGATGGAAAATTCAATACCTTAAGCACCTCCCAGATGTATTCCCACCGGACCCTGTCAAAGGCCTTTTCGGCATCAAAAGACAGGGCTACCAGTGGGGTCTTTGTTTTAAGTGCGTCCGAAAATACCGAGATCAGTCGTATCATATTGTCTGGTCCTTGACGGCCCTTGGTAAAGCCGGCCTGGTCCGTCTGTATAAGATCAGGCAAAAGGCTAACCAGCCTATTGGCCAGAAGCTTAGAATAAAGCTTAGTGTCGACATTAATTAACAAAATCAGACGATAGTGGCTGCACATTGTCGAATCCTTATTCGGTTTGGGAATAGTGACAATTGACGCCTCAAGGTTCTCTCTCAACATCTGACCTTCTGATTTAATCTCATTGAAAAGTGGGTATAGCACCGGGATCAATAGCTTTGAAAATCTCTTATAAAAGATACCGGGAAACCCATCCGGTCCCGGAGCCTTATTATTTTGAAGATTTTTAAGAAGTAATGCAATTTCCCTACCATGGAAAGGTTCTAAAAGAGCAGATTTGTTATCATCCAAAAGCGTAGGAAGGTGTAGACTGTTAAGAAATTGAGAAATCTCTTCAACTGAGGCCGAACTGGAGTGTTAATTTTTGGCTATATTATAGAGTTTATCATAAAATAGCGCAAACGCTCTCCCGATGTCCACTGGTGGCAAGGCGGTTCTTGAGCTTGCTGGCTAGTAACGAGTTAGCTTTATTGCTTTTATGATATAAAAGCTGCTTAAAAGTAGAAAGAGCCTTTTGGATCCTCTGGAGTTCAAGATCTCTAATCAGACCTCTGAGTCTCCTAATCTCCTCTGTAAGTGTCTGAGAAGGATCTCTTCTATTTTGAGTTTCGGCTGATCTCAATTCACAGGTCAATTTGCCTAGCGGAGCGCCGGCAAGCCGACGTACTTTCGCCACTTTAGAGATACATACTCCCCTTATATAGGCCTTCAAGGCCGCAAACCTAATTTGGTGGGAGGTTTGACCTTCCCGGTTCTCTTGCAAGAACCGAAGAATATCCTCCTGGAGGTCCCGTAGAAAAGGAGCATCTCTCCACAGAAACCCAGGGAACCTCCAGGGGGGCTTCACAAAAGAGGCCTCCGTACCCTGAATCCGAAACGAAACAGCATCGTGATCAGACCAGGCACAGTGATGTATAGCCGATCTGGTAACATAGTTCAGAGTCCATGAGCTGACAAAAAAATAATCAAGCCTGGAGTAAGACCTTTGTGAGGCTGAGAAGTAAGTAAAGTCTCTCGAGTCAGGGTGGCATGCCCGCCAAACATCGGAGAGAGAGTGCTGAGATATCAAGTGCTGGAACTTAGGGGCCACAGAAGTGGAGAAAGAGTCTAGTTTTTTTATGAGAAGGGACTATCTTATCTAGGGTTGGGTCCCAAACCAGATTGAAGTCTCCCCCCTTCCACCATGAGGAAGGATTTTTTCAAGAAAGATATTTGTCCCTGATTTAGGGGCATAGACGTTAACTAGTGTAAACAATTGGTCATTGAGTTTACAGATTAAAATGAGGAAACGTCCTTCCTCATCTCTTTTGATATGTATCGGGTGAAAAGCCACATTCTTGCTAATCAGAATTGAAACACCCCTCGCCTTGTCTTTGTAAGTGGAATGAAAGATTTCCGGAAAGTGAGAGAACTTGATTACCGGCATATGTGTAGTCGCCCAATGGGTCTCCTGAAGGAAGACCACATCAGGACTCTGAGACCTTAGGAAGTTTCAAAGCAAAATTCGCTTATTTGGGGAATTCAGTCCCTTCACATTTAATGTGAGGAAAGCTAAGTTCGTCTTGTGAGACATTTCCACAAAAAAAAGGGGGGAAAGGAAAGAAGGGAGAGAAAGGTAGGAAGGAGGGTAGGAGGGGGGAAGTTTAGATAGAGAGGGAGATGTACAGTCTGTAGAACGGTCACTCAAGTGACTTGGATATCTAAAACCTAAAACTATTACTGGCTATCAAACCAATCCGTAGGTTTATTGTGTGTAAAGGGAAGTAGGAAATTAGAATCTGTGTTCAGGTGTTTACAACGTAAACTACATTTTCATTGGGGGGTGGAAACAAGATGGTGGAGTTTCCTTAAATTATGAAAAGTCAGCCAGGATAACCTGCGGTCTTAGGAGTACTATTTGAAATCTGATCTAAATTACCTAAATAGAAATTGCCTATGGGCAAACATACGGGGGGAAGAGGGGGCGGGGGGAAGAGAGAGAGCAAACCAAACCGACCATGTAACTCTATAAAATATAAACCAAAACTTGTATGAGTGTAATTAGTTCACTCTTAGGGTTTAATATAATCAGTCACTCTGTTGCTCAGAAAGCGACTTGTCAAAGCCCAGGATCACCCTGGACGGGACACTCTCAGGCCATAGCCCTCTGCAAGTCATATTTTGACAGTGTAATATAGCTCAAACATGTAACTTAAACAAACATATATAAACACACATAAGCTCAGAGGAGAGGCCCCACCTCCGAGCCAGTTAAACTAAAATAAATCAATGTACACAAACCTGTAAGAAAAAGGCATTGATATACAATAAAGTATCGAGTGGTACATTAGGTCAATAACAGTTTTACTCAAGACCTCAAACATAAATATTTAAACAACAGCGATTGTCTTGAGCAGAGTATTTATAACAGTGGTTCCTGAAGAACCTAATCTGCTCTGTCCCATCACACGGCCCCCTTAAGGCTTGAGTCAGCCATAGCCCAATCTGGGAAACACTCCCCTTTAAACTCTGTGGCACGCCGTGGTGACGAAGCAGAGCAGAGAATATATCGTCCAAATCTAAAGACAATCATTATTTTCCCTAAAAATTGTGTATGCAAAATCAATTTACCATTAGGATTCAACATATGCATTTACCCTGATACACTTAAAGCAAGCTGCCAAAGCACAGGTTCATCTAAGATCATAACACTCTTAGGCCATAGCCCTATGTGGATTGTGTCTTGGCAGTGTAGTATAACAATAATATATGGCTAAAGTAAACAAGCAAGAACATAGGTAAGTCAAGAGGAGGCAAGCACCGGTTGATCCAGGCTCATACTACTCTTAGGCCATGTCTCTGAGTGTCTGGACAGTATAGCATGTCAGTAATATATGGACTAGATAAACCAGCGACTACATAAAGAAGTCCAGAGGAGGAATTCCACCTCCAGGCAAAAATAGTCTAAAATAAATCAATGCACACAAACCTGTAAGGAAAAAACATCAGAGTTAAACACAATTCCCCCCTTAAATTAAAGTACTTATCATCTTGAGCAGATCAATCACTCAGGGTCAAGGGTGGACGCTACAGATGAAAGCAAACCAGTAGAATGCACTAAGTCAGAGCTTGGTGTAGAGCCCCGAATAGAAGACGTGAGCTTGGGGTAAGGCAGTCTTTGTGGCAAAGGGCGCCACTCCGAGGCGGACGTATTGATTGTGGTCTGTGGGTCCAAGGACGTGACTGGTGGGTCTGTAGAGGGTTTCACAACTTGAGATGGATGTCGGGCTCTGGTCCCTGGTGTGTGAACAATGTCCCATTCTTTCAGGTATTGCTGGGCTCTATCAGGGGTGTTAGCTGCAAAGAGATGACCGTCCTTATGAATGAGGAACTTCGTTGGATAGCCCCACCTATATTTAATACCGTGTTGTCGGAGAACCTTGGTGGTCTCTCTAAAGGTGGCTCTCTTTTGGATAGTAAACTGTGAGAGGTCGGGAAAAACTTGAATATTCTGGAACCGGTCAGGCAGAGTGGGGCTGGAGAACATTGCTTTAGCTATCTGCTCTTTATACGTAAAAAAAATGAAAACGGGCAATCACATCTCAAGGTTTTTCAGACGGAACATTTCGCCCCCTAGGAAGCCTGTGGACTCTATCTAGTAAGTTTTCGCTGGGGAGCTGCAGCGGCTTAAGGTGGCCACAAAATTCAGTAAAAAGGGCTCCAGGTCTGAGACAGAGATCTCTTCAGGTATCCCTCGGAATCTTAAGTTGTTGCGGCGGGAGCGATCTTCCATATCCGCCATCTTGGCTTCCACTGAATCAAGCATATCAACCACTATTTGCGAGTGATTTGATAAATTGGCTTGATCCACCGCCAAGTCCTCCTGCTTCTGTTCCAAAACTTCAACTCTCTCACCTATTGCCCCAATATCCTTCCAAAGGTCTGCTACCGAGCTCTTGAATGTTTTAGTGAGAGAGTCTTGTAGGTTGTTAAGTTTCTGGGTGATTGTACTCACAATTTCGGATGCCATGGTGGGTTGAAGTTCAGTGGAAAGATTAGTGTGCGCTAAGAAAAGTACTATAGAACTAAGTACTAAGAAAAATACTATACACTTATCTAAAGACACAATCCCTGTTATGTGTCAAATAACCATATACACAAATGTTTAAGCTAAGCTTAGGGATAGAAAGGTGCGCCTAAAAGGCTAAAAGTATCAAAACACCTATTTAAAAATAAATATATGTTTAATAGAATACAGTATAACAGCAGATTAAAAAAAGGGATGTCTCCCTATATTATAAAAACCAAACAGATTAATTATGGCCAATATGTAAAAGCGATGTCTAAAAGTTAAAAGCAAATTGCATCTAACAAAAAATAGAAAGTTTGCAAACTGTATATAACATCAGAGGATTATAAACAAAACAATTTAGCGAAATCCCTGCTAGATCATGGGTCTGATATGAAGTACAGTGTCCAGTAGTTGTGCAGCATGTGTGATTTACACGGGGCGGCAATTAGTATAGAGAAAGAGAGGAACACTCGTTGGTGAGACTCTCGGGTGGTATGTCTAATATAGTAGCCAAAGTTCATATAAGGCATATAGGTTATATAGGGTGACAGTGTCCAGAAAGCACTTCAGGTATTAAATTGTAGTACTTTACCGTATTCAGGTGGTAAGTCTCGGTCAAGTCTTGGACCGTTAATGTAGCTTTTTTTTTTTTTTTTTTTTTTTTATGTATAAATTTCTTTATGATATATTTTCATATTTTGTTAGTGCTAACATAGGAGTAGTAAATATATATATGTGAAAGGAACCGAGTAATGTGAACTTAGATATCATATAAGTCGAAAGAATGTCAAATATATGTATATTAATATATTTAGGATCTGTGAACTCTCATATCATATGAGGGATTTTTTTCTTTCCAAACTTATTTATTACTTCAGAATTAATTATTTGTATGCCAAGATAACTTAGAATTCTAAACTTTTAGATCATGGGTGACATAATTTCATAATTCCACCTTTAAAACACTATATCAAAGGTGAGCCGATGAAAACAATGGATTAAAGGAACGCATACCACCTTAAGAGAAAAGAAGGTGCAACTTATCAATCAATCTGCAAACCTATCACACAAGAACACATCCTACATAAGAGTCTGAGCTGCATGTCACAAACATCTTGATAAAGCCCAAGGGAGGGCGAAACGCGTCGCTTGTTTAAGTGACATTGCAGCTTTTATTTGAAGCATCACCTGTACAGCATCTTTAACCCAGGTTAATCTTCGAATTGCTACATTGGAAGTGAGGAAGAATCTGTATATTCTATTTAACGCTGTGAGCCCACAAGACACTTCTAAGGGCTGAATATATACCTCATTGGATAACAAAGTTACCAAGTAGAAGTCTCTAAACAGTTGTTTGGCAACGCGCAGTAACAACTCTTTGAATACGAGGAATAAGGTGTGACGTCAGACGCCGTCTGACACGTGAGCAGGTTTGCAGAGAAGACTTTTGGAGAGCGGCTGCAGCCGCATTAACGGTCCAAGACTTGACCGAGACTTACCACCTGAATACGGTAAAGTACTACAATTTAATACCTGAAGTGCTTTCTGGACACTGTCACCCTATATAACCTATACACCTTATATGAACTTTGGCTACTATATTAGACATACCACCTGAGAGTCTCACCAACGAGTGTTCCTCTCTTTCTCTATACTAATTGCCGCCCCGTGTAAATCACACACTCTGCACAACTACTGGACACTGTACTTTATGTCAGACCCATGATCTAGCAGGGATTTCGCTAAATTGTTTTGTTTATAATCCTCTGATGTTATATACAGTTTGCAAACTTTCTATTTTTTGTTAGATGCAATTTGCTTTTAACTTTTAGACATCGCTTTTACATATTGGCCATAATTAATCTGTTTGGTTTTTATAATATAGGGAGACGTCCCTTTTTTTAATCTGCTGTTATACTGGATTCTATTAAACATATATTTATTTTTAAATAGGTGTTTTGATACTTTTAGCCTTTTAGGCACACTTTTCTATCCCTAAGCTTAGCTTAAACATTTGTGTATATGATTATTTGACACATAACAGGGATTGTGTCTTTAGATAAGTGTATAGTATCTTTTCTTAGCGCACACTAATCTTTCCACTGAATTTCATATTGGTTTATCCCTGTTTTTAGTTGCTGCTTAGTACACCTGTTATTATTTTTATTGGGTCCATCTCTATATATATATAAAAATAAATATATATATATATATATATATACATTTTTTTCCTTATATATATATATTCCTTTTATTCAGAAATGGAAGACCTTTTTGATTTTAGGGATAAAATATATTTAGAATTAAATAATGAGAGTACCCAGACACAACATAGTAGAAACTCCATATTTAATTTATCGGATCTAATGAACGATCTTGAATCAGCTATGACCAAAGAATTGAAACAAAAAATGGAATTGGTATTTTTAAATAGATATACCACCAAGGGTATTATTCCTAGAGGATTACAATTCCATAAAAACTGTACTTTCACTCTAAGCGAAGAACTACAAATAGAATGGAATAACACATTGAATACGGCCTCTAATGGCCTCATAGAAATTTTTAAAAAATCATGCAAAGAAACTTTGTCAGTTATAGAAGGGAACATCTCTGAATTAAAAGAAAGACTAAAAGGTTTAAGGGAAGAGACAGAATTTAAGGAAAAACAAAGGGTCATAATCAATAAATTAGATAATTTAAATAAAGATCTTTTAAGGTCTAAATGGGGCAAAATGGAGAGAGACATCAAAGATAACAATGATAAAACAACAGATAATCAAGAAAAGCCAAACCAGAAAGAACTTACAAATTCCTTTAATGTTAATAAAAATAATAATCATTTAAGGAATCAGCATCCAAATATTTCTTCTCACTACACTAATCATAATAATCAGGATTATTATCATAACTCTAATAAAAACAATTTCAATAACAACTATAGACGTAACTACAATGGTCAAAATAGGCATTATAGCAATCAAAACTCCAATTATCACCCTCACTATAATCGTAATTTTTATAATCGCCCCAACCATTACCAGCATAATCATTATAATCGATACTTTAGCAACAATCGTCATGAAAATTATAACAACAGCTATGATTCGAACCATTATCATCAGAGGGAAGATTACAATCTCAGGAATAGAGACTGGGAATATCCCAAACATAGAGGTAATTATAGGGGGAGACAACCTAGACAAGAGAATAGAGAATTACCCACACCCACACAGAATAGATTTTTACCTTTGAGAGAAGACTCTATAAATACAGACAATACAATTCCCAATGTACAGTCCCCTTTTTTAGGCCACAGCCCTCTAAAAGAGGGCACATAAAAAAAACTACAAATAATGGAACTAGAACAAATACAAAGAAGAAAAAGAAATTTAGAGGAAGGAGAGGAGGAGGAAAATCTAAAAGATCCAAAAAGATGGAGATGAATAAAAAAGGGGGCATTTTTAATTTGAGTAGCATTGAATTAACTAAAGAACAAGAAACATTACTCAATTTAGGTCTCTCCTATGCTCCCACTGTCCGAATGAATAAATTTAATACCCACATACACATTAAGAAATTCGTCAGAAATTTATCCTTAAAAAGGTTTTTCATGAAAAGCCCATTAGAAAAACAGAGCACAACATCTAACAAAGAACCTGATAAATACCAACATACTGATCTAAAGTCTAAATCCCGCTTTTACCCAACATCCTCAAAAGGTAATTATTTAGAAACCTTTGAGAAAATAGTATTAAATGATATAAAGAAATGCCAACCCCCACAAATAAGAAAACAAAAAAGAAAGAGAAATTTTATGCAAATTACAGAAAGATTTTAAAATAACCATTAAACCTGCGGATAAGGGTGGGGGGGTAGTAATAATGGATACTGATAAGTACTTGGCTGAAGCATACCGACTTTTGAATGATAGGAACACCTACGAAATAATATCTATGAACCCCACTGAGAAATTCACAAAAACTCTTAATAACATGCTGATTGAAGGTAGAGAGAAAGGGATATTAAGTGATAAGGAATTCCATTATCTAACACCTAAGCATTCTAAAATCCCTATCTTCTACGTTTTACCAAAGGTGCACAAATGCCTAATAAATCCACCAGGAAGGCCCATTATATCGGGCATTAACTCAATCTCCGCAAATTTGTCCCAGTATATAGACCGATTTTTACAACCCTATGTAACCAAACTCAAATCACATTTAAAAGATTCTACCCAACTATTAAATATTTTAAATTCTCTAAAATGGGAAAAAGGTATGATGATCGCTACATGCGATGTATCATCCCTTTATACCGTAATTAATCACCAACAAGGGCTATCAGCAGTTAAATACTTTTTAGATAAAGACACCAATATGGAACCCCAACAAAACGAATTCTTATTAAAAGGCATCCAATATATATTAGAGCATAATTTCTTCTCTTTTAACAACAAGTTTTATAGACAAGTGGAAGGGACCGCAATGGGTACGAGGTTCGCACCGAGTTATGCAAATCTTTTTATGGGAGTCTGGGAAGATAATTTCTTCCATGATGACCCTCTCAGTGCGAACCTCGTACTCTATAAGCGGTACATTGATGACCTGGTGATCATATGGAAAGGATCAGAAGGGGAATTAATAGAGCTTTTTGATAGAATGAATATTAATAAATATGGACTCAAATTCGTTTGCAACCACAGTCACACCAAGGTCAATTTCTTGGACTTAGAGATTATGATAATCGATGACAAATTAGAAACAAAAACATATTTCAAGCCAGTTGACTGCAATAATCTAATACACGTAGAAAGTTGCCATTTAAAAATATGTAAAGATAATATCCCTTATGGACAAACTCTGCGCATAAAAAGAAATTGCTCGAGAATTGAGGATTACGAAAATCAGGTAGTCATTCTAGCAGAGAAATTTGAAGATAGAGGGTACGAAAGAACTAAAATAGATAATGCAATCGAGAAAGCACGTTCAACTAATAGGGAAGAGCTACTCAAATATAAAATTAAAGAAAAAGATCTAAATGACAAGATCAAAGTTCCCTTTATCACAGACTTTAGCGCGGACCATACTCTTATCAAAAAAATAATAAGAAAACACTGGCACCTCTTAAAGGAAAATAATATAATTGGGGACAAACTCGCAGAGAAACCAACTTTTATTTTTAAAAAAGCAAAACATTTTAGAAGTATGCTAGCTCCCAGTGAACTAAAAGTTAGACCTAAAAATAAAATCCAGCAAGATATGGAAGGAAAAATACCAACAGGTTTCTTCCCTTGCTACACATGCAAAGCATGTAAACACAGCTCTAAACTCAAGACTCTTAAAATAAATAGTTCAGAAAACAATTTTATCATAAGGGAAATAATAAGATGCACACATAATATATTATCTATGCATTAAAATGCTCATGCAACCTGTTTTATTTCGGTGAGACCACTAGGTGTCTCAAGGACAGGATAAGGGAGCATCTCTTAAGTATTGAAAAAGGTAGAGAAGATACATCATTATACAAACATTTTAAAGAAATACACCAGGGTAACACCAAAGCACTTAATTATTGGGGAATACAAAAAGTTAAGGGACATTGGAGAGGGGGTAACACAGAAAAGACACTTTTAATAAAAGAGGCCGAATAAATTTATAAGTTTGATACTTTATTTACAAAAGGTCTTAATTCGGAATTAGACCTTTCACCATTTTTATTTGAATAATTACACTGTTATTGCACCTTATATGCACTTGCACTTATTTATAGTATCATATTGCTCAACATATGACTATGAGCTAAGTTGCAAATAGTACACTTTATACACACTCACACTAACTATAGTTTTATATTGTTTAAAACGTAAATACAAGCTATACGGTATGAGTAAGAAAAAATATAGACACAATGCTGGCACGAGTTTATTATATTCTTAAAAATGAATAATATATTCTATCACAAATTTATAGAAGGTACACTGTACCATATGACATTAATATTACACAGAGTAGAGATTAATACATATGTCTCAACCTAATTTTTTTTTTTTTTTAGTATACGTACATTTCTTTATGATATATTTTCATATTTTGTTAGTGCTAACATAGGAGTAGTAAATATATATATGTGAAAGGAACCGAGTAATGTGAACTTAGATATCATATAAGTCGAAAGAATGTCAAATATATGTATATTAATATATTTAGGATCTGTGAACTCTCATATCATATGAGGGATTTTTTTCTTTCCAAACTTATTTATTACTTCAGAATTAATTATTTGTATGCCAAGGTAACTTAGAATTCTAAACTTTTAGATCATGGGTGACATAATTTCATAATTCCACCTTTAAAACACTATATCAAAGGTGAGCCGATAAAAATAATGGATTAAAGGAACGCATACCACCTTAAGAGAAAAGAAGGTGCAACTTATCAATCAATCTGCAAACCTATCACACAAGAACACATCCTACATAAGAGTCTGAGCTGCATGTCACAAACATCTTGATAAAGCCCAAGGGAGGGTGAAACGCGTCGTTTGTTTAAGTGACATTGCAGCTTTTATTTGAAGCATCTCCTGTACAGCATCTTTAACCCGGGTTAATCTTCGAATTGCTACATTGGAAGTGAGGAAGAATCTGTATATTCTATTTAACGCTGTGAGCCCACAAGACACTTCTAAAGGCTGAATATATACCTCATTGGATAACAAAGTTACCAAGTAGAAGTCTCTAAACAGTTGTTTGGCAACGCGCAGTAACACCTCTTTGAATACGAGGAATAAGGTGTGACGTCAGACGCCGTCTGACACGTGAGCAGGTTTGCAGAGAAGACTTTTGGAGAGCGGCTGCAGCCACATTAACGGTCCAAGACTTGACCGAGACTTACCACCTGAATACGGTAGAGTACTACAATTTAATACCTGAAGTGTTTTCTGGACACTGTCACCCTATATAACCTATACGCCTTATATGAACTTTGGCTACTATATTAGACATACCACCCGAGAGTCTCACCAACGAGTGTTCCTCTCTTTCTCTATACTAATTGCCGCCCCGTGTATATCACACACGCTGCACAACTACTGGACACTGTACTTTATGTCAGACCCATGATCTAGCAGGGATTTCGCTAAATTGTTTTGTTTATAATCCTCTGATGTTATATACAGTTTGCAAACTTTCTATTTTTTGTTAGATGCTATTTGCTTTTAACTTTTAGACATCGCTTTTACATATTGGCCATAATTAATCTGTTTGGTTTTTATAATATAGGGAGACATCCCTTTTTTTAATCTGCTGTTATACTGTATTCTATTTAACATATATTTATTTTTAAATAGGTGTTTTGATACTTTTATCCTTTTAGGCGCACTTTTCTATCCCTAAGCTTAGCTTAAACATTTGTGTATATGGTGGGTTGAAGGTCAGAAGCTGTTTGAGAGCACTGGTCAAACAAATCCCTCTCTAATGGGGGGTGCAAGTTAAGGTCTTCTGAGCCTGACTCTTTTTCCAGCTGAGATTTAGGTTTAAAATGATCTGCCATAGACTTTTTATATTCCACTTGATTTACAGTCTTTCTTCTAGATCCCTGCGGCATGATAGAGCGCCTGCACCACACTGACTACAATACAAGTAGCGCAAAATAAGTACAACTAGGAGTGAATGAATGCTTAAGACAATATTATCTGCCAAACATAAGCAGTTTAGGTCATAGCAATATTGAAGAGGGGCAAGAACCCCTTGTCTTTCCCCCAACCGCCTGGTTAGGCAGGTACTTACATAATTACATTATTAAGAGGTTAACAGCGTAGAGAGGTCCAGAATAACACTTGACAATGAGCTCTGCCGTATATAGCTCTCACCCTGTCCAGAGAGCAGAATAAAACTTCACACAGGATAACACAGTCAATTGCAAATGTTTCAGAAATGAGTGTACTAAGTTATATCTTGTGTATTAGCTGTTGTCCTCAGAACTTTTTAGGACTTTTAGAGAGGTGACATAGCTTGAGCCTCTATTGGCCTCTATGTTTCAGGCCTTCTGTTAGTATTAGAAATGGAGTTGATAAATGACTGCAAAATATACACGACTTTGCACCCCAAAGACTCAGTATCCCAACAAAGATATACTAATAGAGATTATGTCAGTCTCTTACTGGGGTTCTTTAATAAATAGCCCTGTGATATCCGAGCAATGTTCAAGGCTTCTTCTACTGTTAGTTATTTGCTTGCTTTCCAGTAGGGCCACCAAACTAGAGGAAAACACTATTTTGTTGCCGCAAGTGCAGGGGTCTTACAACCCACGCGGGGTATCCAATTCAGGGAGGTGTACGGGCCGTTTATGTGCAGAGGCCAGTGTATATAAGTGGAGATCTTACCTTCCCTCTGTATCATTAGGAGCAAACTCACACTTGTGTCGACTGCAGCAGCTGTGATTACGGAGCAGGGCTAGGAGTGGTAAAGATGGTGGGTGTTCACGCCAGTAGGCCTGTGTCGCACCCTAGGTGTGATGATTCCACTGTCGACTGTCCCAGCTCACCTTCAGTGCTTCCCCCGACCAGATGTATGAGGTCAGTAGTAGTCTCGTGGAGAGAAAAGAATCCCGGCAATCACAGGTAGTGTCCAACTCAGTCCGTGGGAGTCAGTATGTGGGAGTGCCACGTGGGTGTTCATACTTTATACAAACTAGGTTGTCGTCTAGACTAGTGACGCCAGGTCTCTATTTAGCACTCCGGAGCAGAGCCCCGACCCTCTGGAGCACTGTATGTCAAAAGTCACTTGCCCGCTGGTCACTTGGAGAGTTATGGCGGCTGCAGAAGCCCTGATGTGCCTCAAAGCACCTATTGTTTTCTCCTGTTTTACCTCCAAAGAGGAGCGTCAAATTCTCACTTCTTTATGTTTCTATATCACTTGATATAAAAGGCATACACTCTAAAGATATAAGAAAGGCTAAATTTGCTAATTATATTAGATGAGCTGAGGAGCTCTCGCCAGACATGTCCTCTCAGCTTGGCAGTTAACTCCGCCCCCCATATAGAATGCGCTTTAACCATTTAATTGTCTCTTTCCGCAAATGTCTAGTTTTAGCTCCAAACAGATATGTAGCATGTCTTAGCTTAGATGGGCAGCTCTAGGATGCAATTGAGCCATTTCTTTCTCTTTTAGCAAATGTCTTGTTTATGCAAAATACGCATATGTAGCATGTCCTAGCTTAAATGGGCAGATATAGAATGTGCTTTAACCATTTAATTGTCTCTTTCCGCAAATGTCTAGTTTTAGCTCCAAACAGATATGTAGCATGTCTTAGCTTAAAAGGGCAGCTCTAGGATGCAATTTAACCATTTCTTTCTCTTTTAGCAAATGTCTTGTTTATGCGAAATACGCATATGTATCATGTCCTAGCTTAAATGGGCAGATATAGAATGCACTTTAACCATTTAATTGTCTCTATCCGCAAATGTCTAGTTTTAGCTCCAAACAGATATGTAGCATGTCTTAGCTTAAATGGGCAGTTCTAGGATACAATTTAACCATTTCTTTCTCTTTTAGCAAATGTCTTGTTTATGCGAAATACGCATATGTAGCATGTCCTTGCTTAAATGGGCAGATATAGAATGCGCTTCAACCATCTAATTGTCTTTCAGCAAATGTCTATTTTAGGGGATTTTCTTGTACACAAATGAATTGTATTTTAATATAATAACTTGAACTATATTTTTAATATTTTTAATTTTGTTATGTTCATTATTTATAGGTGATTCGGCCTTGGCTCATTACGCCTATACGTAACCCCACGGACGAGGCCCAGGAGCGCTACAATCGGGCGCACAAGCGGACTAGGGCTGTAGTGGAGAGGATGTTTGGGCTCATCAAAATGCATTTATGATGCCTAGACAGGTCTGGTGGAGCCCTCCAATACAGTCCTAGTAAGCTGGCGAAGATCATTATAGCCTGCAGTGTCTTGCATAACATTGCTCAGTGGGCTGGGATGCTGCAGGCCATCCAGGTGCCCCGACACCTCCTCCAAGATGAGGAGGACGACCCTGTTCTAGACGAGGGGCTCAATGTCAGAGCAAACATCATCAACCACCACTTCAGGCGGTAAATACTAGAAGTTATATAGGAGCATTGCGAATATGTGTGAATTTTAGGTAAATGAGAAGTAGAGAATTGTGCAAACATGTTAGGATTGTTCATCAAATGATTATAAAAAATATAATTTAATATTATTATTATTATTATTATCATAGGTAATATTTACATCAGATGATTCTGGCATTGGGTCCTGTAATGACTTCGCCACCTGGTTTTCAAAGACAACATCCGATGGTAAGTATAAACAATGTATGGACTGTGGGTGGGGGGAATTTTGCACAATCAGCCATCATATGGCATACATTTTAAAATGTAGTATTTAGTTTACACATTACTAGATTTTTGGATACTCAGAAAGGGATCCTCTAGCAATACTATATGCTTCCAAGTCATATTTGACGTCATACATCAGAGGTTATGTCTGCACAATGTATGACTCAGCTTCACACTTGATTGACAGAACATAAAACAAGATGCTACACACGCTTAGTAAGTGATCTAGATAGTTTCAGAAATGGTGTGGGGGTAATGCAGAACTAAGTCACACACTTTTATTAATCATTTGATTTACACTTTTTCTTCCATTAGGGAGATGACTTCATCTAAAGACTGAAAGTGAAGAATTCAAGACTGAAAGTGAAGAATTCAAGACTGAAAGTGAAGAATCCCAGACTAAAAGTGAAGAATCCCAGACTGAAAGTGAAGAATACCATTGTGATCATGTCTGTGGCATTGTCTTTCAAATGTGCTGACCTTGAAAACGATACAAAGACACGTTCACATGGTAAGTGGCAACAATTCTATGGAACAAGACTGTGGATGCATCCTATTGGAGACACTTAGATTTAATTTTATATTTGTTTTTTAGATGGTATTTCACAACCCTCTATTTTGAAAATTATGAAAAGGACACCTAATGAAGATAAACTGATATTTTGAAGATAATTGCCTTTCAAAGACCATACATCCAGGTTAGTTTGCACAATGCATGCTATTTAAGAATCATAGGAGGAAGAATGTTCAAAGAATTAGGAATATATACATGTCCTATACTAGAATATGTTTATTTTAGATACATTACCCCTACTTTGTGCTAGAGTGGACTCAGATTCTGAACAATCAGACAAAGGGATACATTTTATAGTTGATATTTAGGTATATTATTTGAAGGGTCATGAAATATTACATTCAATTATGTTCCTCATACAATCAAATTTAGATTTATAGATGTTAAAATCATAAAATGTTTATGACGAGGATATGTAGTATAAATTATACATAACAACTTCATTTCACTTTTAAGAAATGAAAGTGTTTAACTTACATTAAAGTGACAGTGTAGTTTAATGTTAGATTTACATTCTAATCTCTATAATCTTTCTTAGGTATCCAAAAACATTCTTACACTAAATATAGGTTATTCGGCTTTAATTATTTTTAAGGTAATATGTTAGAAATTATCTTTAAATAAAACGTAAGTTAATTTCACATTTATACCAAGCTAGTTATTGTATGCCATATTGATTACTCTTTAGCTCTAGTGGAGTTATTTGAAGAGTCAGTTAACTATAGATATATCAAAAGATAATTTCTAGCAATTATACTCAATACCTGCTGGATAGATATCACATATCTATAGGTATTTGCAGATATAAATATAGTATACCCTGCACAAACACTCAGTGACAGTGTACCTCTAGCTCACCTCAAAGGGTTCCCTAGTAAGCCCTGGGTAAATAACAAGTTAACAAGAAATAGAGGGGAGCGCCAATACAGGCTGAGGTATAGGTAAAGAAGTATTAATCGTGTATTTAAATTTAAAAACAATTAGATATAATAAAATAGGATGAGATAAAATAGGGTATGATAAAATAGATTACGATAAAAAGTATCTATTTTAATACAATATACAAAACAAAAATGGCAAAATACATATAATCAATACTATGGATCCATGTAACAAACATAAACTGTATACAAAATGAATACAGAAATATAAAATTGATAACAGTGCATAAAAACAAAGAACAACGCTGTAGGGCTAGAGTGAATAAATGCGAATGGCCTGAGGACCAAAAAGGTCCAAATTTAGTTCAAACAGTGTCCATCCAGTTGGTGCTGAGTTAATATCCAGAGTCAGTAGTGAAAAACATGAGAGAGAGCTGTGGGATGTGGCAGAATGTGTTGAAAAAATGTTATAAAAATGTTGAAAAAATGTTGAAAAAATGTTGTAAAAAATGTTGAAAAAGTTATAGAAAAGTGTACTCGTGAAAAATGTGAACCAAAAAATGTGAAACGAAAATATGTCAAAAAAATATATAAAAATATTACAAATATCTCAAAAATATTCAAAAAAAAAAAAAAAAAAGGTTGTGATAATCATATATCCCAAGTTTCCTCTATAGTGACATGAGGAAGTGCTGAAATCAGTTGAAAAGAAAGTTCATAAAAAACATATATATAACCTGTGAAAAAAGGAAACAAACAATACTGTAAAATACATCAACTAATATGTTCATATATAGGTAATGTGCTTACTCAAATCTGTTGGCCTTTATCAAATCTCCTGGCCTTTATCAAGACTAATAATTTGAGCAAGCATATCAGAATATATAGGGTCAGATAATGAAATGATTGGGCGCCAAAAGGTGTGTTTGGGCGCCAAAAAGGTGGGCCACGCCCACTTCCGGTTCCTAGCCTTATAAAGGCACCCGCCGAAACGCGTAGATTTGCCCTCCTGAGTGTGCACCCTCTTTTGATGCTATATGCCCACACTGTGGGATGTTGAACTTATAAGCGGATTCACCATAACTAACGTTTGAACGCTGACAAACGCAAAAAAGAAGCAATTCACTACAAAGAACCTCTACGGACAGATAAAATTGTCCCGGTCCTCAGAACCTCAAAGTAAATTTACCTGTATCTGAAACTGATATCAGGATCCAAGATAATATCATCCAGAAATACCACAAGCCTCTTAGAGACTCCAGCAAACCCTGAACATCAAATTCACCATATTAATAGGGTAAACAGTCTCAGAGACCAACGATCACGATTTTAACCAAAGACCCAAATACCAACAAACACTACAAGCCTCCTAGAGACTCCTGCAAACCCTATACATCAAATCTACCAAAAACAGGGTAAAAAGTCTCGGAGACCAACGAGTCCTTCCTTTTATCAAATATCAAACACCACATCTACAAGTAAAATTGGCAAAGAAACCTTAAGCACATCGATTTCTCCAGATATATCCAATATAGAAACACCAATTGTCTCTCCTCTTAAAAGACTTGCAAAAATTTGAAACAACGTTACAATTTTTCTTTTCATAAGTTGCAATTTTTGACCTTTTAAGATAAAGAGCGTCTTAAACAGAAGACTGTCATCTATTTCCTTTTGTCTCCTCAACGGCCTATCCTGGACATATACTAAGGCCATTTTAAAAGTTTTTTATCCAAGACAAAAACGTGAGTAAAAGTAAAACATTCATATAAAAAACTTTCTAAACAAAAAACGAATTCAATCAAATTAATTGATCAGACTATATGAACAAATTGAAAACAAATCAAAAAGACTGTTCATAATTCTCCAATGTTGTCCTTATATTAATTGTATATTGTTTTTAATGTTTTAAAGTATTAGAGCTCTATACTTACAATTCTAACTTGTTTTAAGTGTTTTAAATAAATACTATCTATATATAAGCTTCATTACTTTTATTTTCATTTCTACTGTGATAATACACATAGTGAAAAACACTCTGACACAACTTTCTTAACCCACACCATAAGCTCCCCTCACCTTGGTTAATTCACGTTTCATTTATTAGACAGTCGTTTGAAGGAACAACTGTCAATTATTGTAGGGTACAGAGCGAGGTTACAAAAACTATTTCCTTTAGATAAAAATTATTTATCTCTAAATATACACACACTAGGTGCACTCACTCTATACTTGTTCCTCCAAAATCACTTCCGGTTCCTAGCCTTATGGGTATGGGCAAAATTTATACACTGATGGGTAATAAATTCTTATACACTGATGGGTGATAAAATATTATACACTGATGGGTTATAAAAAATAGATTTTGTATAGTCCTTATTTAGATGGAATTGCACATAGGTAAGTTTTGCTTGGAGGAATTATTTATCTTCAATTTGCCTGTGAATCCTAACGTTTACAGGCAGAGTTTAACTTCCGGACTTTTCTTCAAATATTTCCTGTGTTAATGCGTATGACTTCCAGTTTCGTTAACTCAATACTTCTAGTTCCTCATTTTGACTATCAATCCTAACGTTTACAGGCAAAGTTTAACTACTGGATCTATTTTTAAATGTTTCCGGTGTTAATATGTGTAACTTCCGGTTTCGTTATCTATATACTTCTAGTTCTTGACTATGAATCCTAACGTTTACAGGCAGAGTTTAACTTCCGGGTCTGTCTTTAACTATTTCCGATGTTACTGCGTCTGACTTCCGGTTTCTCTATTTCAATATATATACTTCCAATTCATATAGTTATGCGGTGGTTTCGCTTTAAAACTGTCGTATTGACTCTGTATTGATAGTAACCCAAATTTTTGTAGTTAGTGGTATTTATAAATTTATAAATGTTCTGGGTTCATGGAAAGTAGAATTCCATTTCCGGTTTCTCGATCTCACTACTCCAAGTGCTTCCGGTTGCTATTGTTATGATCTCTAAGCATTTCCAGTTCTTGCGGAGTGGATTTCTACTTTCGTTTTTTTAACTTACTTGCGTGTTGTAGTATAAAGTAATGGGATGTTGCGCTGAGTTTTTATATTGACGTTTTGCTTAGTCTATAAAGACTAAATCTAAAACCAGCAGAAACTTTGAAAAACAAAGGTAAATATATCCCTTTATTAGGCGATGTATTTATAATGTTAGAGAGTCCCAATTATTTCCTAGCAGTTATGCTATGGTCTAGTTCATTTCACTGTTCAATACTTTTAGTGATAAATCATAATACATTAGGGAACGGGAAATGATTCTCCCTTCGGATTATAGATGGTTGGTTCTAAAATCAACGGGATGTATTATATATTCGAATAGAGTCTAAGTGTATACAATAATATCTATGAAAAGGGATCATTATGTGTAGATGAGAAAACTGTCTACCGAACAATTCATTTTTAAAAGAGTATACAGAATATTTCTTTTAAAAAAACATATTCCATAAGTATATAAAACATATTCCATAAATATATATATATATATATATATATATATATATATATATATATATATATATATATATATATATATATATATATATATATATATATATATTTAGAATCATTATCTTAAAAACATTTTTAGGTCATTATCTAAAAACAGTTCCTTAAACTTAAAAAACAACGAGAGGATATTCCTAAAATACTGTCAATCTCCAAGAGATTGGACAATATATTCTACAAATGACTGAGAACATAATAAAAAGTGCTGCACATTTTAAAAGAGTATACGGGACATTTCTTTTCGGAAATATATTCCATAAATATATAAAACATTTTGAGATCGTTATTTTAAAAACATTTTTAGGTCATTATCTAAAATCAGTTCCTTAAACTTAAAAAAACAACAAGATGATTAAAAATTTTGGATTAAAATTCCTATATGAGCCTATCACGAGGGTTAATGTTAGAGGATATTTAGACCTATGTCTTATGTTCTATACTCCATTACAAACAATTCTAAATCTTTAAAAACTTCTAAAACTCCATTTTGGGCTTCATAATGTAAAAGTTGTATCAGGTTAAAAGCCTTCTAAAATTTGAGGTTAAAACCTTCTAAAATTTCTAAAATTTCTAAGGCTGGGATTTCTATTTTACTTGGTGAAATTAAAGATATGGGTAAGGTCCCCTTTATTGTTCAGGCCTTTAGGGTACAGACAGTTCAAGGAGAATATCCATTTGGATTAGTGTAGGAGCAATTTCTGTTCATGATTCCCTCCTCCCCAATTCTTGCTGACTTTTTCTATTCCACAGAATTTCATATCTTTGAGATTTCCTCCATGTTTCGTAGTAAAGTGTGTGTACAGTGCAGTTTCTGTGCTATTTTTCTCTATGCACAGTATGTGCTCTCTCATTCTATCTTTGAGTTGTCTGGAGGTTTGTCCTACATATTGTAATCTGCATGGACACTCAATGAGATATATAACACTCTGATCACAACATCTTATCAAATCATTAATTATGAATTTCTCTTTACTGTGTTGGGAAGAAAAGGAATTCATTTTCCAGCCATTTTTGCAAGCCTTACAATTAGGGCAAGGGAGAAACCCTTTATCCTCTTGTTGCTTTGATCCACCACACTTCCTCTTTTTTGTTTGGGGATGCTGGGAGCCAGTCTGTTCTTTAAGTTATTAGTTTTTCTATAAATAAACTTAGGGTGCGGGGTTAATCTTTCTCCTATAATGTCGTCTTCCTTTAACAATGCCCAGTGTTTTCTGTAGATTTTCTCTATGATCTGTTTGTTTGCACAATATTCTGTGATGAAAGGAACATTGATGATATCATCAGGTGGTACTTTCTTCTCTATCATCTTGTATTTTAGAAGGTTTTCTCTGTCGATTGCCTTAACCTCTTCAATCTTATCGTCTTGAAATGTCTCTTTGTATCCTCTCTCAATGAACCTCTGTTTTAACACTTGTGTTTGTTCTTCCAACTTCTTCAAATTTGTGCAGTTTTTCTTGATCCTCAGTAGCTGTCCTTTGGGAATATTTTCTTTCTAAATTGTGTGGTGGCAGCTTTCATTGTGAATGTAATTATTAGAATCGACCTCCTTCCTTGAAGAAGGTCGAAGTCTCTATCCTCCCATTTACAATTTCTATTTTCAGATCTAGAAAATGTATAGCTTGTTTGCTACATTCATAGGTAAATTTTAAGTTTTTATTGCTCTTGTTCATGACTTCTATGGTATAGAGTAAGTCTTCCATAGTTCCTTTCCAGATTAAAAAGATATCATCGATGTATCTTACATAGAGGACCAGGTCCGTGCCAGCTGGACAAGAGTCCCAGAATATTCGTTCCCACTTGCCCATATAGAGATTAGCGTAACTTGGCGCGAACCTGGTCCCCATTGCTGTTCCACATTGTTGATGATAAAAACTGTTTCCATTCTTAAAATAATTGTGGTTTAAAATGAAATGTATACTCTCTAGAACAAAAGTGCATTGTGCTTCAGGAATGCATGGGTCTTTTGAAAGAAAAAACTTGACTGCTTCCATACCTCCTTTATGGGTTATGTTGGTATATAGAGATACCACATCGCAAGTTGCCATAATGTATGACTCTTCCCATTTCAGTTCTTCCAGAATTGTAAGCATTTGCGTTGAATCTCTCAAATTAGGATGGGAGATTGACAACCTGTTTCTGAAGGATTCTATCCACATACTCTGACAGGTTACTGGATATCGATCCAATTCCCGATATTATGGGTCTTCCTGGTGGATTGTTCACCGATTTATGTATCTTCGTGAGTTGGTAAAACACCGGAGTTATGGAATATTTAACCATTATGTAGTTGTATTCCTTCTGATTGAGAATCCCTTGTGTTTTTGCTTTGGAGGTCAAATCTTCTAAGTCTTTGGTAAATTTGACTATTGGGTCACTTCGTAATTTTTTATATGTCTTAGAGTCATTCAGAATTCTGTTGCACTCATCTTCATATTTGCTTCTATCCATCACCACGATGGCACCACCTTTATCGGACGGTTTTATGGTTAGGTTGTGATCCTTCTCCAGTCTCTTGATTGTATCGAGCTGGGACCTAGTTAAATTGTGTTTTACCTTCTTAAGTTTGTTCAAACTTAAATTTCTGATGTCATTACATACATTTGTCTCGAAGGTTTCTATTGTACAGCCTTTACTTCCTACCGGATAAAAGGTGGATTTTGGTTTCAAGTCTGTGTGTAGGAACTGATCACTGTCCACAGAGGCGGAGGGTAAGTAGTTCCATTCGATAGGTGATTTCAGGAAGTAGCGTTTGAGTGTTAATTTTCTCACAAATTCTTTCGTGCTTATGAACGCCTGAAACCTGTCCAAACATTTTGTTGGCGCAAAACTTAGACCATGTGATAGAACTGCTTCTTCTTCTTTTGTTAGTTCTCTCGAGCTCAAATTGTATATCCCATTGCTTGCTTTTTTAGTGACTGTTAAGTCTGAGTGGGATGTTTGGGGGGTTGCTTTTTCTATGTTTACTTCATCCGGAAGTTCCACTGTATTAGGTTTTTTTAATTTTGTGCCACTTCTCTTTCCTCTGCGGGTCTTCTTTTTAGTTGTACCACACTTTCTCGAACTTCTGAGTCTGTGTTTTTCCTTTTCCTTTGTATTTTTTCTTTTTCCCTGGGGGCTAATGGATTTACCCCTAAAAAAGGTGACTCTGCAGTGGAGACTGGCATCTTCCTTTCTTTAGTCCTGTATGTTGCTTTGTTATGATTCTCATGTGATGTTGGACCTGAGGTTCATCTATCTTCATCCTGGTAGTGAACTCTCGGTTCAAAATTATCGTGATGTCTTTGATTCCTATTCCCATTCATGTTTAAACTCCTGTATTGATGGTCATGGCGGGAATATTCCATGGGTTCTCTTTGGTCAAATTCTCTCCTATTATGATTGAATACATCATCTCTGTCATTCCAATGGGAAAACCTTCTATCTTCTCCATTCCTTGCCCAAAAATCCACCTTTTAATCGGTAGGAAGTAAAGGCTGTACGATAGAAACCTTCGAGACAAATGTATGTAATGACATCAGAAATTTAAGTTTGAACAAACTTAAGAAGGTAAAACACAATTTAACTAGGTCCCAACTCGATACAATCAAGAGACTGGAGAAGGATCACAACCTAACCATAAAACCGGCCGATAAAGGTGGTGCCATCGTGGTGATGGATAGAAGCAAATATGAAGATGAGTGCAACAGAATTCTGAATGACTCTAAGACATATAGTAAATTTGACCCAATAGTCAAATTTACCAAAGACTTAGAAGATTTGACCTCCAAAGCAAAGACACAAGGGATTCTCAATCAGAAGGAATACAACTACATAATGGTTAAATATCCCATAACTCCGGTGTTTTACCAACTCCCGAAGATACATAAATCGGTGAACAATCCACCAGGAAGACCCATAATATCGGGAATTGGATCGATATCCAGTAACCTGTCAGAGTATGTGGATAGAATTCTTCAGAAACAGGTTGTCAATCTCCCACCCTATTTGAGAGACTCAATGCAAATGCTTACAATTCTGGAAGAACTGAAATGGGAAGAGTCATAAATTATGGCAACTTGCAATGTGGTATCTCTATATACCAACATACCCCATGAAGGAGGTATGGAAGCAGTCAAGTTTTTTCTTTCAAAAGACCCATGCATTCCTGAGGCACAATGCACTTTTGTTCTAGAGAGTATACATTTCATTTTAAACCACAATTATTTTAAGAATGGAAACAGTTTTTATCATCAACAATGTGGAAAAGCAATGGGGACCAGGTTCTCGCCAAGTTACGCTAATCTCTATATGGGCAAGTGGGAACGAATATTCTGGGACTCTTGCCCAGCTGGCGCGGACCTGGTCCTCTATGTAAGATACATCGATGATATATTTTTAATCTGGAAAGGAACTATGAAAGACTTACTCTATACCATAGAAGTCATGAACAAGAGCAAAAAAAACTTAAAATTTACCGACTTGCTCTGGAGTTCCGGGGGAGGAGCCCAGGTGTGAGGTCACATGTTACACCTGCTCTGATCTACCTTCCCTTCAAGTCGTTGGCGAGAACCCACACCTAAAACCCCAGACCCTGGGAGGCTTGTTTAGCTAAGAAACACCACTGCTGGAACTCCGATAGTGCCAAGCCAACGCACTAGAACTCAGCAGGCTGCAGGCAGCAGCCCTAGAAAGGTTTCTTTATACCCACCACCTGCAAACATTTCCATACAAAACCTCAACTCTTAATTGGCAGAGGAACTCAGAGAGAAGCGGCACTGTATCGCAATACATATATATACAGTGTAACCGCTTTTTCAATCACCCTACTTACTGCGAAGTTTGCTGAGTGAGTACCGCTCCTAGTGACTGGACTGTCATCCTCCAACTAAAACGGGGAGAGCCGGGAAAACTCACCTGTTGCCAGGAGTGTTGTTGTTCACCCCCCTTTGGGGGCACCTTGTTGTTCTACAGACACCCGATGATCCTGGCTGTTCCTAAAGATTACCGCGACCAGAGGATAACACCTAGATGTTTCCCCTCCCCTTCAACATTGGGAGATTTACCTGTTGCCAGGAGTACTGTTGATTGATGATCCTGGCCATTCCTAAACTCATCCGTGATGAAAGGATAGCACCTGGATGCTTTTCCCCACCTACAACAAGTGGCACTGAAGTTCGGGCGGCTCCGATCTCTGGATGTGCTGGGCTGACCCATAGTGTTCGAGTTCACGACCTAAGGAAGAAAGCCGAGAATCCGAGTAGTGAAGTGCACTCCTATCCGCTGCGATCCCCTCCCACTGATGATGCGTGAGGGTTGAGGTCTGGTTGTAAGTGTGCTCATCGCTTCATAAGCGGGGCTGTGTTCTCCCCACTTCTGCCGCCCGGGGTCATAATTAATCTATCCGGGAACTGGTCGTTGCTCCCCTTCCCTTGATTTGCGTTCTCTATCTTCATTGGTGTTGCACAAGAGGGAATTCCTTGTGAAGAGGACATCTTCATTCTTCTGCCGGTTATCATTACCACAAGAACTGGTAACGTAGCATACACACTTATTATTATCTTTTCCGCTACTAAATTCAACGGACAGCAGACACTTACCCTAGTGCCTGGATCAATAATTTTTTTGCTTTCTCCCTTTTTTTTTTTTTTTTTTTTGATACAGCCTCCTATACATATTGGGACAAATTTGTTTATTTTATTTTTTGATCTCTATCATTTGGAATATAAGCTCACTCTATTTTTCTATAGCAAGGGCAAGCTGCATAATACGAAGCTAAGCCTGTTATAATTGCGCTTAAGGGAAAAGGAAAGGAAACTAAGCGCAAGGTGTAAAATTATCTTCATTGTTATTTTTACAATGCGTTCCATTGTTCTCTACTTTTCTTTTTCTGTGATGTATCCAGTTATTCTGTATAGAGGTTAATAATACTTCCTATGATTTTACACTGGTAACTACTCTAGACTAACTGCTTTGATATAAGAAGAAGGGAGTAAAAGAAAGGAAAAAGAGGAAAACCTTCAGGTTTAATTTTGAGCATAAATTATATAATATTTTCAGTTATACTGCCCTTAGCTTTAAAAATATATATTAACAGCAATTGCAGTTCCCAAACTAGCGTCACAAGATATTCAATACTTTAAGAAAAAAGAGGCAGGGATTTCTAGGTAAAAATCTTGGTACTTCCCTATTGTGAATCTCTAATTTCTATTTACATAGAATCATTATATATTTAGACATCAAATCCCTGCCTAATAATAATCAGAATCTCTGATTATCTAAAATTTATATATTTATCTTTTTTTTGTGTTTCCACATAAAAGTAGGTGGCATAGTAAATGTTTACTCTAAGTATATAATCCTATATTTTTAGGAGTGAGAGATTTATTTTGTACAGTGAACTTTGGGTACTTAATATATAAAAACGTGTTACAACATATCCTGGCTAAAATAAGATATTGTGGGGCGACTATTGATCTCACAGTTTTACCTACTATAAAGGTCCTCACTAAGAAACAGAGTGTAAGTTTAAAGATGAAATAAAACTCTAAAAATCAGATTTATACCTCAAAAAATGTGTTACCTAACCTCTGCTTGGTATTTTTTTTACTTGGGTATTGTCCTTTTTCTCTGTCTACCCCTCATACTAAATCACGCCGCCCGTTTGGGCAAGAAGCAACGCACGGATCAATAAATTAACTTCACATCCCTCACTTATCACTCCCCTTCCCTCTCTCCTTGTTAGCGGGAGTAATCCCCTCGCAATCACCTTTCTCTGAGCTAGGATCTCCCACACCCCCCTCCCTTCCCCCATTTTTTTTTTTTCTTTCTACTCACTCACACAGATCACGGTCACATATTTACACTATATGGATACATTTTTGCACTCTCACTCCAAACCATCACCTTCCTCCATGGCGGCTAGACAGAGAGACAAGAGAAATAAAAGTATTCTTGATCCCCCCGCTGAGGTACAGCTATCTACCACCAGTATGCAAATACCAACAGAATCCTTTGATATCCAATCACTAGTTTCTAAAATAGCAGAAGCCCTTGAGCCTAAATTTGAAATGTTGAAAAAAGAGATCAAAGTAGACATTATACATTTAACATCAGAAATCAAACAATTTGCCAATAGGCTCACAGAAGCTGAGCAAAGGATATCTGATCTCGAGGATATCATGACAGAAAATAATACCAAGTCCGAAGTTTCCCATAATATTATACTTAAACTTCAGAATAAAATCGAAGATCTTGAAAACCGTACACGTAGGAATAACTTAAGAATAATTGGGGTTCCTGAGGAGAAACAATATGAGGATCTATTTAAACTACTTACACTTACAATTCCCCAACTCTTAAAGATCCCTGAAGGATTCCCCAAGACATTCATAGAAAGAGTACATAAAATAGGCACCACCCCTCCTACTGGAACTAATACCAGACCTAGACCAATTATTGTTAAATTCTTGAACTACCAAGATAAGATCATATTTATGCAATCTTTCCGTAAGCATCAACCCATATTTCTAGGGGATAATAAAATTCTCTTATTCCAGGATTACTCAATTGAGACAGTCACAAAGAGAAGGGAAATAACCCCAATATGCACAAAGTTCAAAAAGGAACACGAGCAATTATAATACATCCTGCTAGACTTAAAATACACTTGGACAATCAAACATATCTATTTGATTCAGCCACAGAGGCAGGTAGTTTCTACGCTGAGAAGTTCCCAACAGACTAGGATTATTAAAGCAATTGTTAGTACCACAATAGAATATTACTTGATAAAACTTATGTTTAATAACAAGGACCTTTCTACAGGGATTACCAGAGAGCCTGAGATGCCAGTCCCTCTGGTCCCCCTCCCTCCCCCCTCTTCCCTCTTCCCTTTTTTTTTTTTCTCTCTTCTTCTTCTCTCCCCCCTCCCTCCTCCCTCCTTTCCCTTCTTCATTATCCACATATCTTGTATTTAGAAAATAGCCATGGCTAGTAACTTTAAAATTACCTCATGGAACATAGGAGGTCTCACATCCCCTATCAAAAGAAAAACAATAATATCTTATCTCAAAAAAATTAACACTTGTTATGAGCTGCTTATTATATTTTCATTATTTTATATGTTTAACCAAACTTTTCCTTTTCTTTTACTGAACTCTTCTCTGAAACTGCAGATATATTACTTCTGTATTTTCTAATAAGTGATGTATCTTTAACAACTTACTTTTAGCCTAATAAGTATGTATCAGTACATCTTAAAGTTATGGCTTTTCCCATACAAAGTTTTCTAAATATCTGAAACTCGAGGTAAAATCCAAGGCTTCTCTGTACAGTATCAACTTCTCAATCCAATTAGCCAACTAGCCTCTGGTCACATTCCAAGAAAACATATCTCCCAAATTTTAACATAGAGGACCTGTTTTTTTGTCCCCCTTTCCTAGTAACCACTAATCACGTGAGATTTATTGGCCAATCATTATCAGCCAATTAGCTCTCTACTTTGTAAGGAACTGTAATAGTATAAAAATGCATGTATATGAAAATGTGTTAGTCTTGCGTTACTGTTTTTTGTGCTGGGACACTGTTGCAACAGTGTAATAAAGATTACCTCTCCTGAGGTGAGCCCTTGTTTGATAAATATCTGGTCTGGACCTCTTTATTACTGCACCTGAGACAAGCTCACTCACGACAGTAACTTGGCGACTCTGGTGGGAAGTGCTTCAGGTCGACCTTTCCGTGCCTCCCTGGCTGGGAACCAACATCTGCGCACACCCATCTGATTCAGGTCTATAGCTTACCTGTGGGAGGTTTTGTCTTGTTGGCCAGGGAGTCCCGGGGGGCGATAAGGGAGTACGTCCTGAGGAACAGACCACAAACAATGGACACAATCTACCCCTTGGACCAGTCTGTGAGTGTCTTCTTGTCTTTTGTGTTCATGTACGTGTAATATATGTTGTGGGTCTTTTACCCTGTTTTTGTTTTATATACTGGATCACTATTATATTCAGTGGGACATCTCTCTGGCAGTTAAACACCATTAGGGTGCCAGCCCACTATAAAATAAAGTTTCAGGTGGTAGGGATTTTACAGAGGCAAAAATAGTGATCCAAGACATATTGTGACTTGAGACTATAGTGCTAATCTCTCCCGCTAAGTAGGGACGTTGAGGTTGTGTCCGTCCGGTAACTGCAGGGACTTGATTGACTATAGTGCTAATCTCTCCCGCTAGGCAGGGACGTTGAGGAAGTGTCCGTCCGGTAACTGCAGGGACTTGATTAGGGATTAAAGTGAAGTGTGGATTTTGATGGGTTAAAGTGCCCCTGTTTTTGGTCGAATTTTTGTAGACTGGGCACTTTGTCATCAAAATTTACATTCACTTTAAGGAACAGGGATATAATAATGGGATCCTGGTTGTCTAAAGTAGACAAAGACTCTCCCCTTGCTAAAGTATATGCAAATTAGCGAAAACTCAGTACTGCTTGGTTATAAAAAAAATAGAATTTATATTTTGTGCACAGAGCTCTGAGTTTCCTATACTCTCAGCCTTGATCCTGAATTAAGGTGGCCGAGATTTGGGGCCTTTTAGCTCCATAAATTAATTGCCCTCCGCAATCTTCTGGTTGATATATGCCCTGACCAGATGGACTACTATTATCTGTTTGAGAATAGTAGGGTTGCGAATGTCAAAACCCAAATGAAAATGTGTTTTCTGTATTACTAAAAGTTTCATGTATGTTAACATTGCTTTAGAATAAATGCTGGGAGTGAAATATTTGAGGTATGCGAGTTGATATGAATTCTGTGTACGATTGCTGCAAAAGAAAGCTGGCCTTGATGTTTGATGCAGGCTGGAGCTGTGTATGTGTATCAGGAATTCTTAGCTAAGAAATTTGATGACGTAATGATTTGCTTGTTATTGCTGTAACTTGGTTTTAAAGTCATACGTATGTTCTTAATTTTGTGCGCCAATAATAGAATTCTTTTTTTGTTTTAAGTGATATTTGTTTTATGTATGGGCTGATGAGAGATTTAATGTGTTTCCATCTGTTTGAGGCATATAAAATATATGCAAGTGAAGTAACTAAGGACTTTGAAAGTGCGATGGTGTGTGTGATTTTTGTCACGCTCTAGTAAATATGAGAGTTTTTCTCGTATATGATTAATGGGTTAAGTATGTTGTATTTGCAATTATTTGTTTGTGGAAAAGATAAAAAAAAAACTTGTCTTGTTTGCCATTGGAGTTCTGCTTCTTTGCTGTATTATGGACTGTATGTCATTAGATGTATGTATTTGGGTCTGTTTCTTTTGCAATAAATATTTAAGTATATACAGGTTGTGATGCAGTTGGGAGGTGGAGTTTTGATGGTAAATAAGACAATAAGGTTGAATATGTAATATACATGATAAATGGTCAGCCCTTATGGGGACAGTACACTGTAAAATTGTTTTTATATTAATGTATTTTCAATGACTTGTTATACAAGCTGCATAGTATAAAATATAGGAGAAATTGCATTTGCAAGTTTATTTGTAAATATGAAGTAGCTGGTTTTATGCTTTCAAAACACAGTTGATTGCAATGGGTTGAATTTTAGATAATAAGAATATCTCATTGTGTTATATTTGTCTGTAAAATCAGAGCTCAGTGCTTAGACAGAGCAATGGAAAATTGTCATTTTATTACTTAAAGGACCAAAAGAAATAATGTATTTTACAGACTACTACATTTTGTGTATTGTCTTCTTTTCTTGTTGATCCAGTGTTGTTGCTACTTATGGGAAAGGGGTTCATGAGTGGCAGTGGCACTGGATTGGCAGGGGGGGAGGATGGTGCATGGAATGTGATGGTTTGTAAAATATATTATTTTTTTTACATTTTTTATCTTCTTTGCAGTTCAGCTAAATGTCCCTGGAATGCCCTGATAAAAGGGCAGTGCTGCAATGCTCTATTACCCCGCCCCATAGCCAATCAAAGTGCTTTAGTAAATGATATGCTAAAGGCAGTAAACCTCCAATGTGCACACACAATCAGCAGCTAACAAAATAAATTTAAATATCACTCCCCACACTTTACATTTAAAGGGACACTCAGGTTTTATAAAATTTTCATGATTCAGATACAGCATGTAATTTTAAACAACTTTCCAATTTACTTCCATTAAAAATAATGTGCACAGTCTTTTATATTTACATTTTTTTTGAGTCACCAGCTCCTACTGAGCATGTGCAAGAACTCAGACTATACGTATATGCATTTGTGATTGGCTGATTGCTATCACATAGTACAGGGGGAGTGGAAATATACATAACTTAGAAATGTGTTAGAAAAAAATCTACTACTCATTTGAAATTCAGACTAAATGCTATTGTATTGTCTTGTTATCTTGCATTTGTTGATTATGCAAATCTGCTGTGTTTACTGGTCCTGTCTCTGGGAGCATAATAATTGCATAAGACCTGGATGATTTTCAATATTTTTACTTTAGTTTGTTTTACAATAGTTTGCTGACATAATCACCTTGTGCAGACCTTTCCTTGTATATATATATACAGTATAATATAAAATCTGTGAGACTAGCAGTGAAAAAAAAAGAGTTACATTTGTTTTCCAGCTGATTGAGGCTTCATGCCGATGTTGATTTGACTTATGAGTTGAATACATACAGTTCTGTGTAAAAGTCTGTTCTAATACAGGAGTGGAATTGCATGTTGCAAACGTTTTCTTTTTCTCTTCAAATAAGTTGCAAACTGAGAGATATCACTGACCTGAATGTATTCAAGCTCTAAAAAAAAACCTGCTCACTCAACACCGAGTCAGGGGGTGGAGCAAGTGCTATGCACAGAAGGCAGGAACATTTTTTTTTAAAGGGGTATTGGCAAACTGATATAAAATCTGAGATTTCAAAAAAAAAAAATATTTACAGAGAAAGAAAATAAGGTTTATTGTATGCTCAGCACTAGTATATTTAACTATGTCAAGCAGTTTCAATTAAAAATTATTCTTAATTTGGGTAAACTGTCCCTTTAACTATCCTGCACCCCTGTGAGTGTGGTTTCTTATTACTGGCTTGTTTACTTAGGCTGATTGATAGATGAGACTCCAGTATAAAACTTTTACTATAGGTGGGTATACCACAGACTAAATCAGCTATTTCAAATGCCAAAATAGAGGAAAGGAGCTTGTACAGGGACATTCTTTACACATTTATGTGCCACACATAGTACACCTCATACTCAGTCAGACAAATACACATTTTTTTTAAACCAACGTCTCACTAGGTAAGAGACATTGCTTCTTGTACCTTCTAATATCACTATCATCCACTGTACCTCTCTCAACCCAGCAACTTTGTTACCTCTGCCTGATGATGGTACTCCACACTATGACTGTTTATCTGTATCTCTCTTTTCCCCCAAACTAAGGGATGGCCTTCTCTGATGTGCCTCTACCTAACCTGGATTGGACACTGTTCTGTGATGGAAGTTTGAGGATGGTGAATGTTTCTGCTGTAGTCATGACAGATTCTGTTATAGAGGCTGAGCCCCTCCCATCTCACTACAGTGCCCAAGCGGCTGAGCTACATGCACTCACACTTGCTTGTCAGCTCTCAAAGGACAGGTTAGTAAACATTTACACTGATAGTAAATATGCTTTAGGGATTGTATATGCCACTGGTCAATTATGGAAATTAAGGGGTTTTCTAACTTCTGCTGGTACCCAAATTGCCAATGCACCACAAATTTCTGCACTCCTTGACTCAATCCATTTACCCACTTCCATTTCTGCCATGCATTGCAAAGCACACACCCACTCACAGGAACCCATTTTACTTGGTAATAGTTATGCTAATCAAATTGCTTAGCATGCAGCTTCTCTGCCATTTATCCTTCTCTCACCCCCACTCACAAACCTCACCCTTTTGACACTACATTGTCTTCTCTTTACACTTCTCTTCCTGAACAAACTGTTCACCTCTGGACTATTCTTGGTGTTACCTGTGACTCTTTCGGTATCTGGTCCACTCCAGATGGATGCCCTGCTCTACCTCAACCACACCTCTCTCTTATGCTATCCTTTCTGCATAACCAAACACACTGAGGTACCACACAACTTGCTGATACCCTTAACAAGACAGTGGTTTGCCCCCCCCCCCCATCAAGCTGCAAAATGGGTTGTATTGAATTGTGAGACGTGCTCAATTCAATCCAAGGGGGGAACCTAAAGGCCCACCAGGCTGATGCCCATGGGCATTTCAAACTTTTGAATGTTTACAAATTGACTTTTCTGACATACCATCGCGGTATGGGTTTCCAAAAATTTACTTGTGATAGTGAACCAACTTACTGGATGGGTCGAGGCCTTTCCTACAAGAACTGTGAAAGTCCAAGAAGTTGCCAAGTGAATGCTAAAAAAACTCATACCCAGGTTTGGCCTCCCAGAGTAATTGAATCTAACAGAGGAACACATTTCACAAGTAATATTATTCAGCAACTGACATTAGCCTTAGGCTTTACTTGGCATCTCCATACCCCTTGGCATCCAGAAAGATCAGGCCAAGTGGAAAGAAAGAACCAGACCCTAAAACAGAATATTGCTAAAATTTGTTCTCAAGCAAGCCTTAAATGGGTAGATGTTTTTTGCCCCTGGCACTGTTTGGAACGCGCACAAACCATAGGGGGACCCTCAAGCTCTCACCATATGAACTGTTGTTTGGTAGGCCACCTCCTTTGTATAGTGCCAACACCTTACACCTGCCTGACCTTGCAGTAGGTGATGTATAATTAACTGCCTATCTTTTGCAACTGCAAAAGCAATTACATTCTCTCCACAGACATGCCTCTCTCTCTCAGCCCTTGCCATTGGATGTGACTGCACACCCCTTCCAGTCAGGTGACTTTATTTTAGTCCAGACCTATCAAAAAAAGTCACTGCAGCCTCTCTGGAAAGGTCCCTTCCTGGTTTTGCTGACTACTCCAACAGCTATCAAAGTTGCTGAGGTCGACTCTTGGATCCACTACTCCAGGTGTAAAAGATACAGCCCAGACAAAGAAGCAGCCTGCAACAAGCCAAAGAAAGAAGAAGCTGGGGCAACCAAGGCCTCTGAAGAAGGGGTAACCAAGACCCCTGACGGCGATTGGTTAATTCAGACCCTTCCGGGTTTGAAACTCAGACTAACCAGAAATAGTGAAATCTCACTAGCTGAATGAGTGAAACTAAAAGATCTGTCTTTCTAACTCTTATTTTCATTGTCTCACCCCTCTGTTGATATCTTGAGTAACATCCCTCAATATGTCTCCTTTGTTTTGTGTCACACTTTTGACCATGCTCTCTTACTCTATTTCCCAATATGTGTCTTCTGGTCAGTGTGTTTGTCCTAACCCCTTTACTAAATAATCTTGTTCTGGTAACCTTGTATTTGTGGCAGTTTTCCCTCCCACTACTAGCTGCCCAACAAGTAATTATACTCAAAGTTCGTATTTAAAGGTCCTAAGGGGTTTGTTATCCAGTCTATTTGCATAGCCCCACTAGTGAATGTGGTTTGAAAATTATGAAGTGGGTAGCTGAGAAATGAAAGTCACCCCTTCTTGCTTGACGTTCCCCTGTAACTACCTCTGCCACAACCCCTATGTACCCCCATGATTCTTTCCCCATAATGATAATTTACCTAATGCCCAATTGTCCACAGAGAACTATTCTTTAGGTGAATGGGGACTAAACTCACACGTTGTCCTACTCCAAACTATAGCCAATCACACCGAGGGCAATTGTTATATTTGTGCTCGCATTCCCACTCATCATAAGGGGGGTATTCCTCTTATGGGTATTAATGTTGATTTGTTTACCTTTGATTTGTCTACTTTTATTCCTCCAGGTACACCATTGTTCAACCTATCAGGTAATTTTATCTCTTTGGGAGGCACCTCATATGGTACTATCTGCAGGGAAATTGGCCAAGGTACGGTGCGGTTGGGTGCCTCCCTATGTGAGTATGTAATCTCCAGTAATGGCACTCATTTCCGGCTGGTAAATTCCTCTGGTATGATCCTAACTGTGAATTATAATCTCACTGCACTTTTTTGTTTCCTCCAGGGCCCCAATTGTACTTTTGTTTCCCCATCCCTTGTACAATCTTTCCTCAGCAGACCACCCCCTGGGTTGTATTGGATATGTGGACAGACAGCAGTGTCAGTCCTCCCTGGTAACTATACAGCCATCTGCTTCCTGGGTGTGGTAACCCCAGCCATCTGTGTTGTCCCCACGCTGCCCTTGGGCCCAATTCGCAATAAACGTGAATCTGGAAGCTCGCTGCTCCCCCTTGTCCAACAGTATGCTGGAGATTCAACTGGTCGAGCTATCCTCCCGGCCGTTGGTGTCTACCTGAATTATCAGGACATCATCATGTTATCTGTGATACTACAGACCTTCATGAATGAGAGTGCAGGAGTTGTTCAGAGTGTGGCCCAAGAGTTGAAATAGCTTAGACAACTAGCATTGCAGAATAGGATGGCCCTTGATTACCTCCTGGCATCCCAAGGAGGGGAGGGGAGGTGTAGTCTTGTGAGCAAAGAATGTTGTACCTATGTTACTGATCAATCACTTAATTTGAGTCACCATCTCACAGTTATTAGGTCCCTATCCCAGGATGTCCAAGATGTGATTGATGACAAATTTGGCCTTGGAGGTATTTTTAACCATCTCTTTGATTGGCTACCTAATTTGGGATGGTTACACTCCCTTTTTCTGTATGGCATTGTTATTATAGTATGCCTTATACTGATGTGTTGCTGTATACAATGTGTACCTGGTCTAATCTCTACATGCAAGAATGTTTTCACTGTGTCTCATTCTTCTCCCAAATACTTGTTTCCCTCTATCCGTTTTGAATCTCCCCACCATGTTGAGATCTCTCTTGACCCTGATTTCTTCTGAGTTCACCTACTTCTCTCCTACTCTATGTCTCTTTTGACCTCTTGATCTTACAATGTTATTGCCTACCCACCAGCTGTGCCCTAAAATTCCCTGTCTTATCCCTATGCAGGATGCACTACGTCCCTAGGATTGTCTAGAACTTTCCTACATTGGGAAACTGGCCATGGAGAGACCATGGACCATCATCTACCTTGATGGCCACCCCGGTCGTAGCCTGTATACCCATAACCCACTCCTTTTTCCCTCCCTGGTGGTTTCTATTTCTTCATTGTCTTTCTGTATTGTTTTATTTTGCTTTCATATTGCATTACCTTATACTTACACTCTCTATATTTCCTTCACAGGTGCAGAATTCCTTCACCTCCCAAACATGCCATGATACTGTCTGACAACCCACTATTCGCCATCAACTCTGCAAGAATGATGGGGATTGTTAATTGTTGTTAATAAATCTGCGAGGGGATGTTTCTGCACTATGTCATGCCACACATATGTCATGCCACACACAGATATACAGCATAGGAATGTTTAGGTAGTTGTCTACTTCACCCGATGGCGACTAGCGTCTGGTAATAGCGGAATTGCCTACTACCTAATAACTTCACTCCTACCTTGTTTTTGCTTACCCTCTTGTAATCCTGTGAACCATCTTGGATGCGAGCACCCATGTACTAATAGCATTGTGATTGTCAAACCGCCATGAGTCGCATTTACTTTTGTGATCGCGGCACTTTGACGTTTGCGATCAAAGGGGGGAATGTTATGAGCTGCTTATTATATTTACATTATTTTATATGTTTAACCAAACTTTTCCTTTTCTTTTACTGAACTCTTCTCTGAAACTGCAGATATATTACTTCTGTATTTTCTAATAAGTGATGGATCTTTAACAACTTACTTTTAGCCTAATAAGTATGTATACTGATACATACTTATTAGGCTAAAAGTAAGTTGTTAAAGATACATCACATATTAGAAAATAAAATTCCTGGATGCACTACGTCCCTAGGCCCGGGGTGGCCATCAAGGTAGATGATGGTCCATGGTCTCTCCGTGGCCAGTTTCCCAATGTAGGAAAGTTCTAGACAATCCTAGGGACGTAGTGCATCCTCCAAGAGAAGCCTTGGATTTTACCTTGAGTTTCAGATATTTAGAAAACTTTGTATGGGAAAAGCCATAACTTTAAGATGTACTGCATCTTAAAGCTATGGCTTTTCCCATACAAAGTTTTCTAAATATCTGAAACTCAAGGTAAAATCCAAGGCTTCTCTGTACAGTATCAACTTCTCAATCCAATTAGCCAACTAGCCTCTGGTCACATTCCAAGAAAACATATCTCCCAAATTTTAACATAGAGGACCTGTTTTTTTTTTCCCCCTTTCCTAGTAACCACTAATCACGTGAGATTTATTGGCCAATCATTATAAGCCAATTAGCTCTCTGCTTTGTAAGGAACTGTAATATTATAAAAATGCATGTATATGAAAATGTGTTAGTCTTGCATTACTGTTTTTTGTGCTGGGACACTGTTGCAACAGTGTAATAAAGATTACCTCTCCTGAGGTGAGCCCTTGTTTGATAAATATCTGGTCTGGACCTCTTTATTACTGCACCTGAGACGAGCTCACTCACGACACACTTCTCTTTCTTTCTTGCAAGAAACCCATTTAAAAGCTGAAGAAATTCTAAAACTTAAATCTTCATGGGTGAAAGAAATCTTTTTTGCCCTAAGTATCAAAAGGAAAGGGGGAGTGGCTATTCTTATTGGTAAAAGCATTAACTATGAAATAATTCAAGTAGACCCTGACCCCGGGGGGAGATTTATAATTTTAAAAATTAAAATTGATAAAATATTATATACACTTTGTAACGTATATGCTCCAAATACATTCGATTTAGCATTTTGGGAAAATTTACAGGCCAGATTAATGACATGTGTCGAGGGATATCTGATTATCGGAGGGGACTACAATATGGCTCCTAAATACCCGTTGGACAGGCTTAGAAAAAATCCTGTTCCAAAAAACCCAAAAAGGGATAATTTGGAATCAAAGCTTTTTTCGAGATTATTCAAAAACCTGAAAGTTCGTGATATATGGAGGTTGCAAAACCCTGACTCCTGCAACTACACCTGTCTCTCTAAAGCACATAAATTGCTCTCAAGGATAGATTTATTTTTATTAGATGCCCCCATTTGCTTAGAGTTCGATTCCTGTGATCTAACATGATTGTATAAGCGATTCTCATTCCCTACTTTTCTAGTTAAAGATCTTAAATTTAAGAATTGGATAGAAGCTACATTTAAAGATTATGTTCATTTTAATCACGAATTTGTCTCACGCCCTATGTTATTCTGGGAAACATCCAAAGCGGTATTAAGGGGAGAAATACTAGCCTATAGTGTGAAAAGAACTAAAAAAAATTAAGCAAAGAGAGGGAGAGTTAATGCGAGCAGTCTCAAACGCTTATAACTTACACTTAATTGAAAACTCAGCCCGAACCTGGGCTAAGTACACTTCTGCTCTACAAAATAGAGACTCTTTTCTATTATATAAAAAAAACCAGAAAGATACCAGGGTTCAATATAAACTGTACCGTTATGGCAATAAGACGGGGAAATAACTAGCAAACCTTCTCAAAACTGAGAAAGGTTCTAAATCGATAGATCTCATAAATGAAGAAGGTCAAAATTTTAAAACCTCTGAAGAACTCCTTCAAGTATTTTCTAATTATTATACCGATCTTTATGCACCACAAATATCAGATATACAAGCACGTGATGGATTTTGGAAAAAAATCTCTCCTCCTTCATTAGCAAGATTTATATGCCCCCATAACTGAAGCAGAAGTGAACAAAGTAATTCAAAATCTCCCACATAATAAAGCACCAGGCCCAGATGCATTACCCAATGAATTTTACCAAATATTACAAGTTTCTATAGTACCATATTTAACATCTCTATTTAACTTTATATATATAGAAGAGAAAGAGCCAACTCCTAATTTTTCTGCTTCTCATACTATTCTAATATTAAAACCAGATAAGGACCCCCCAAAAAAAGAATCGTATAGGCCCATTGCATTAATCAACACAGATTATAAAATTTTAACATCCATATTAGCACATAGGTTATAAACTATTCTACCTGTTATTATTCATGAAGACCAAGCAAGTTTTATACAGAAAAGAAATTCAGCTGCCAAAATACGTGAACTATTACTTGTTATTGATTATTTTAAATCATTAGAAACTCAGAGATTGGCAGGGGGAGAGGACACCCTTGACAAAGTAGTAATATCCATAGATGCAGAAAAAGCTTTCGACTCAATTCATTATGACCATCTGCTGTTTACTTTAGATCATTTTGGAATAAGGAAGAACTTTGCTAGGTTTATTAGTAACCGCTACCAGAATGCTTCCACGAGGTTGATGGTAAATGGTCATCTATCGCAGGATATAAAATTACAATGAGGCACCAGGCAGGGATGTCCTCTCTCCCCTTATTTGATATATCATCTATCGCAGGATATAAAATTACAACAAGGCACCAGGCAGGGATGTCCTCTCTCTCTTATTTGATATATCAATTGAACCACTTGCCATCGCAATAAGACAACAACTTGATGGTATAAGAATAGGCAAGAAGGAGTTAAAAATCACATTATATGCAGATGATGTTCTTATATATATGACCAATACAACAACAAATATCCCTAAGCTCCTATACATAATATAACAATTCGGATCTTTTTCAGGATACAAAGTTAATAATACAAAATCTGAACTATTCTGGATTATTCAATCGCAAGATTCCATGGCGAATATACCGTTTTCCATTGCCCAAAATTCTTTCCGTTACTTAGGCATTAATATTTCTTCTACCCCTGATAGCTGGTACACTTTTAATATAACCCCTATGTTAAATAGAATTAAGGACACCCTCAAAAACTGGCAAAATCTTCCTCTCTCCTTATCTGGTCGAATAGCCGCATACAAAATGATGATCTTACCCAAGCTCTTATATATATATATATATATATTACAAAATATTCTTCTTTTCCTCAGGAGGAAAGATATTGACCATCTTAACTCTATATTGAGAACTTTTATTTGGCAGAATAGAAAGTCAAGAATATCTCTCCGCAATCTATCACTTCCATTAAAATACGGTGGCCTTGCGTTACCAGACATTTGGGTCTATAATCAAGTTTTTCTAATTCATACGGTTATTGATTGGATATTTTTGCAGAACTACGTAACAGATAATGATCTTGAAAAAAGTATAATATATCCGTATGCACCAGTGGCACTTATACATTGTGATGTCAATATGATACTGCCCAAAATAAAGAAATTAAAATCCATATATAATCCAATTCTCGCTTGGAAAAAGATCTGTAAAACATTAGACGTGGATTACCAGGTTTCTAGGTTCATTCCATTTTTGGGAAACCCTCAATTTCAAGCAGGACTCCAAACAAAAGTTTATATAGAATGGGAAGCAGTAGGTCTAGTAAATATACATCAGATCTTAGACCTCGAAAGACAATGTGTTAGAACATTTGAGTCCCTTAGATCAAAATTTAAAATACCACACAAGAACTTCTTTGCCTATCTACAGGCAAGACATTATGCCCTTAATTTAACATGTGATCACAATTGGGATTGGTCCCTGGGGAGGGTTGGCTATTGGCTTACTCTTGCCAAAACTGGAAATATGTCAATCACCTCAGGATATTTAATTATGAAATCAATAAAGGGATCAAATAATCTTGATAAAATCCAGAGTAAATGGGCTGCAGTGATCAATCAAACCTTGGACTCTCAAATATCTTATAATTCAATTAAAGAGACTGCTCGTGTGACTCTTCTTCATGGAGGGAATCTCACCTTAAATTATTATATATGTCATATTTTACCCCAGAAAAATGCTCTAAATATAGGAATAGCAGCTTTAATCTTTGTCCGAAATGTTCCCTCCCGGCAGCAGATCTTCGACACATGTTATGGGCTTGTCCAAAAATCAGGAATTTTTGGTTGAAACTCCAATACTGGTTGAATAAGATATTAGACCGCTCCCATGTGACTCTCTCACTTAAAACAGTAGTTCTTTTGTTTTCCGACCTAGGGGACAAGCAGGGTAAAAATAATAAAATTATTAATATGACCATACTAGCTGGTAGATATCTCATCTTCAAAAAGTAGAAATTAAGAACAATTCCTAGCATACTCAAAATCAATAATTATTTAAAGAAACAATATATTCTTGAACAAATTGACACCAACCAGGATAATGAGCATGAAATTAAAAGACTCTTTCTAAAATGGTCTCTTTTCATTAAGGACCTTACACCTAGCGAAATTGAGTAGTGATGGGACTCGGTGTGGGGGGGGGCGGTGGAGAGGGTAAACTCCCCCTTATTCCCTCTTCCATTTTTCTCCCCCCCCCCTTTTTTTTCTCTCTCTTTCTCTCACTTCCCTTCCCCTTTTTTTTTTTCTTCCCTTCTCCTTTCCCTTACCTCTTATCAGGGGGTATACAGGGTACAGATCACAAAATAGAAAAAAAAAACAAAAAACAATTCAGACACAGGAAAAATGTGTCGTAATTGTATATTTTCTTTGTTTAATAATTAGCATGGCATGTTATAATGAATATTTATATGAATGTTATTGTTTAGACTTATTTTGATGTTTTGATTGAAAATGTAATTTTGAATTGGAATTAAATAAATAATTAAAAAAAAAAAAACTTAAAATTTACCTAGGACTGCAGCAAACAAGCTATACATTTTCTAGATCTGAAAATAGAAATTGTAAATGGGAGGATAGAGACTTTGACCTTCTTCAAGGAGGTCGATTCTAATAATTACATTTACAATGAAAGCTGCCACCACACAATTTGGAAAGAAAATATTCCAAAGGGCAGCTACTGAGGATCAAGAAAAACTGCACAAATTTGAAGAAGTTGGAAGAACAAACACAAGTGTTAAAACAGAGGTTCATTGAGAGAGGATACAAAGAGACATTTCTAGACGATAAGATTGAAGAGGTTAAGACAATTGACAGAGAAAACCTTCTAAAATACAAGATGAAAGAGAAGAAAGTACAACCTGATGATATCATCAATGTTCCTTTCATCACAGAATATTGTGCAAACAAACAGATAATAGAGAAAATCTACAGAAAACACTTGGCATTGTTAAAGGAAGACGACATTATAGGAGAAAGATTAACCCCACACCCTAAGTTTATTTATAGAAAAACTAATAACTTAAAGAACAGACTGGCTCCCAGCATCCCCAAACAAAAAAGAGGAAGTGTGGTGGATCAAAGCAACAAGAGGATAAAGGGTTTCTTCCCTTGCCCTAATTGTAAGGCTTGCAAAAATGGCTGGAAAATGAATTCCTTTTCTTCCCAACACAGTAAAGAGAAATTCATAATTAATGATTTGATAAGATGTTGTGATCAGAGTGTTATATACCTCATTGAGTGTCCATTCAGATTACAATATGTAGGACAAACCTCCAGACAACTCAAAGATAGAATGAGAGAGCACATACTGTGCATAGAGAAAAATAGCACAGAAACTGCACTGTACAAACACTTTACTACGAAACATGGAGGAAATCTCAAAGATATTAAATTGTGTGGAATAGAAAAAGTCAGAAAGAATTGGAGAGGAGGGAATCATGAACAGAAATTGCTCCCACACGAGTCCAAATGGATATTCTCCTTGAACTGTCTGTACCCTAAAGGCCTGAACAATAAAGAGGACCTTACCCATATCCCAGCCTTAGAAATTTTAGAAATTTTAGAAGGTTTTAACCTGAAATTTTAGAAGGCTTTTAACCTGATACAACTTTTACATTATGAAGCCCAAAATGGAGTTTTAGAAGTTTTTAAAGATTTAGAATTGTTTGTAATGGAGTATAGAACATAAGACATAGGTCTAAATATCCTCTATCATTTACCCTCGTGAGAGGCTCATATAGGAATTTTAGTCCAACATTTTTAATCATCTTGTTGTTTTCTAAGTTTAAGGAACTGATTTTAGATAATGACCTAAAAATGTTTTTAAAATAACGATCTCAAAATGTTTTATATATTTATGGAATATATTTCTGAAAAGAAATGTCCCATATACTCTTTTAAAATGTGCAGCACTTTTTATTATGTTCTCAGTCATTTGTAGAATATATTGTCCAATCTCTTGGAGATTGACAGTATTTTAGGAATATCCTCTCTTGTTGTTTTTTAAGTTTAAGGAACTGTTTTTAGATAATGACCTAAAAATGTTTTTAAGATAATGATTCTAAAAATGTTTTATATATTTATGGAATATGTTTTATATACTTATGGAATATGTTTTTTAAAAGAAATATTCTGTATACTCTTTTAAAAATGAATTGTTCAGTTTTCTCATCTACACATAATGATCCCTTTCATAGATATTATTGTATATACTTAGACTCTATTCAAATATATAATACATCCCGTTGATTTTAGAACCAACCATCTATAATCCAAAGGGAGAATCATTTCCCGTTCCCTAATGTATTATGATTTATCACTAAAAGTATTGAACAGTGAAATGAACTAGACCATAGCATAACTGCTAGGAAATAATTGGGACTCTCTAACATAATAAATACATCGCCTAATAAAGGAATATATTTACCTTTGTTTTTCAAAGTTTCTGCTGGTTTTAGATTAAGTCTTAATAGACTAAGCAAAACATCAATATAAAAACTCAGCGTAACATCCCATTACTTTATACTACAACACGCAAGTAAGTTAAAAAAACGAAAGTAGAATTCCCCTCCGTAAGAACCGGAAATGCTTAGAGATCATAACAATAGCAACCGGAAGCACTTGGAGTAGTGAGATCGAGAAACCGGAAATAGAATTCTACTTTCTATGAACCCAGAACATTTATAAATTTATAAATACCACTAACTAGAAAAATTTGGGTTACTCTCAATACAGAGTCAATACGACAGTTTTAAAGCGAAACCACCGCATCACTATATGAATTAGAAGTATATATATTGAAATAGAGAAACCGGAAGTCACACGCAGTAACACCGGAAATAGTTAAAGACAGACCCGGAAGTTAAACTCTGCCTGTAAACGTTAGGATTCATAGTCAAGAACTAGAAGTATATAGATAGTGAAACTGGAAGTTACACATATTAACACCGGAAACATTTAAAAATAGATCCCGTAGTTAAACTTTGCCTGTAAACGTTAGGATTGATTGTCAAAATGAGGAACTAGAAGTATTGTTAGCGAAACCGGAAGTCATACGGAAGTCATACGCATTAACACAGGAAATATTTGAAGAAAAGTCCGGAAGTTAAACTCTGCCTGTAAACGTTAGGATTCACAGTCAATTTGAAGATAAATAATTCCTCTAAGCAAAACTTACCTCTGTACAATTCCATCTAAATAAGGACTATACGAAATCTATTTTTTATAACCCATCAGTGTATAATATGTTATCACCCATCAGTGTATAAGAATTTATTACCCATCAGTGTATAAATTTTGCCCATACCCATAAGGCTAGGAACCGGAAGTGGTCGTGGCCCACCTTTTTGGTGCCCAAACACACCTTTTGGCGCCCAATCATTTCATTATCTGACCCTATATATTCTGATATGCTTGCTCAAATAATTTGTCTTGATAAAGGCCAGGAGATTAAGGTCGAAACGCGTCGACAGATTTGAGTAAGCACATTACCTATATATGAACATGTTGATGTATTTTACAGTATTGTCTGTTTCCTTTTTTCACAGGTTGTTGTATGTTTTTTATGAACTTCCTTTTCAACTGATTTCAGCACTTCCTCACGTCACTATAGAGGAAACTTGGGATATATGATTATCACAACCTTTTGATTTTTTTGGGGATATTTTTGAGATATTTGAAATATTTTTTTATATTTTTTTGACATATTTTCGTTTCACATTTTTTGGTTCACATTTTTCACGAGTACACTTTTCTATAACTTTTTCAACATTTTTTACAACATTTTTTCAACATTTTTATAACATTTTTTCAACACGTTTTGCCACATCCCACAGCTCTCTCTCATGTTTTTCACTGCTGACTCTGGATATTAACTCAGCACCAACTGGATGGACACTATTTGAACTAAATTTGGACCTTTTTGGTCCTCAGGCCATTCGCATTTATTCACTCTAGCCCTACAGCGTTGTTCTTTGTTTTTATGCACTGTTATCCATTTTATATTTCTGTATTCATTTTGTATACAGTTTATGTTTGTTACCTGGATCCATGGTATTGATGATATGTATTTTGCCATTTTTGTTTTGTATATTTTTTTTTAAAAATATTTATTTATGAGTGCCAAAAGAAACATACATTTGAAACAAGTTATGATAAAAAAAAACACAAAACACAAAAAGGCGCTACGCAGAGCGCCGTACATTATATTATCATGCATATTAAGAAGAAACAAAATATGACATCTTGATAACATAATATAACGTCTATTTCAACTTGAGATTTCACATAGAAATTAAAGCGTGTAACAGCATAGAGACGCCTCACTGGGCATTATAATTATCTTCCTAGTTAAAGGAAACCTCCTAACCTATTAAAATAGACAAAGATAATCTGTCTGTTCCAACTATTACAAGTTTAGAAGTACCTAAACATTTGAGTAAAAGAATATTACGCTTGTATCATTGTGGCACTTTACATTTATAGAAACAAAATGTGAGAAAGCAAAAGGAAGAGAAAAAGAAAGAGGAGCAAGAAAATAAAAATTGTATTTGTTTCCCCCCTCTCTCTGACTCTCCCCCCCACCCCCAACTCCTCTGTAGGACTCCAGAAGGGGTCGTTAACCTGTCCCAACCCCTACGGTAAGTTATTATGAGTCTCTATAATTCATTATCCAGTCAGCTGGAAAGTCACCTAGTAATACCAGGTCGCTAAAGCATTCAGAACTTAAAAAAGGATGTAATATAGTCTTTTGAATATATTCCGAATATGTCTTAATTAACGGTAACCATCCCATTAAGAATCTCCTAATTTCCTTTTCGCTTGCTTCTCTGAGATGAAAAGACTCGAAAATGATTTGCATCTGTACGTCTTTAATAAACACTGAGAACCAGGCATTTTCCTGGCTTTCCAGTTTTTCACTATAAGTTGTCTCACCAGTAAAATAATTACATTTACAATTTTTCTCTGAAGTGGAGTATCCGGGCTTGTACAGTTGAGAAAGTTGAGAAAGAAGATGTTTCCTACATCAAAATGTATGCTAACTTTATATATACTACTAATGTTTTGTATATTGTATTAAAATAGATACTTTTTATCGTAATCTATTTTATCATACCCTATTTTATCTCATCCTATTTAATTATATCTAATTGTTTTTAAATTTAAATACACGATTAATACTTATTTACCTATACCTCAGCCTGTATTGGCACTCCCCTCTATTTCTTGTTAACTATCTATAGGTATTTCCATTCCCCTGTAGTTTAGTTTATTTCTACAATGTTAATTCCACATATTCCTAATGGTTTTGTCCTTAAAGGGACATTAAAACCAACATTTAATTTAATTTAATTATTCAGAGAGACAATACAAATCTTTTAAAACAACATTTACATTTACTTATATTATCTAGTTAGAGTCAGTCTTTAGATATCCTTAGTTAAAGAAATAGCAATGCACATGGGTTAGACAATGACACAAGGCATCTATGTGTAACCACCAATCAGCAGCAACAGAGCCTATCTAGATATGATTTTCAGGAAAGAATATCAAGAAATAAAAGCTAATGTGACATTTTTTAAAATTGTATTATTATCCTTCTAAATCAGAACAGAACATATAGCTTAATGTCCCTTTAAGGTAAAGCTGTATAAATACAGCCATTGAAAGATATTTCATTCACAGTGGGGCAAACAATACAGAAGGTAATACAAATATGCTTTATTCTCATGTCATCCTAAGTTTGAGAAATGGAGATGCATAGGTTTATGATCAGCAAAGCATTACTGGGAAATATCTACTTATTTGTGGATGGACAACAATGCATATTTACAATGTTTAGACAGATGTATTTTGATAAATTTAAAGATTGCATATTAGCTCATTAAAGGGACGGAAATTCAAAAGCATTTCTTTCAGGATGTAAATATTAAAACGTACTTATATTATCTAATTCCCTTCATTATTTTGATATACTTTCCTTTACAACCATATCTAGATAAGCTCAGTAGCTGAAGATTGGTGGATGCACAGAGATGCCTTGTGTGATTAGCTCAACCATGTGCATTGCTATTTATTCTGTAAAGGCTATCTAAAGAATAATCTAAATAGATTGAGTTGATTGAAATTTTTTAAAACTGTATTCTCCCTCCGGATCAAGAAAGAAAATATTTGGGTGTAATGTCCCTTTAAAAATAAAGACGCCATTGCCCAATAACATATGTGAACAGTTCAGACAAATACAAGCTCAAGGTTTATTTACTAATAATGAACAAACGTGTATTTTAACATTTAAAAACAGATTATCCAAGTTCCGTCCATTATAAATACAAATTACGCATTTCAGAAATATAGCGTGGGAAACATATCTGGCAACACGAGATTTGCATCTTTAAAAATACTAGTATAATGCCATGCACTAGCACACAATCGATGTGAATTATAAATACATTTAATAGAACAATGTCAAAACTTCTCAATAACTAACGATATTTCTTTAATAAACAATAAATACATACAATGTTTACTATTTTCCAATAAAATGTATTTATATTAAATAAACGGATCGAGATTAAACATTGAAATGTGTAAAACATTTACTAATGTGACTGGATTATATTTAATAAAAATCAAATAGAGATCAAATGTAAAATTAATATTTAACGGATCACGTATATTAAATCTGCTTCACACATATCCGCATAACAGTCCCATGAATTACAAATAAGTCTACATGAAAAATGTAGTATCAGCACCCCCCCGGAGGTATGTGTATGGAAGTTACTAAGATAAGAAACATTAAGGAACGGCCAATCAGAGTTCATCACACAATTATAACTTGAGTCAGTATAGTCTCACAGACATGATAACAAAATTTCAATAGTTTATCGAATCAGATGTACAGATACCATGTCCCATGGTGCATATCATGTTTACTTCACCATATAAAAGTCCATTACACATTGTCATTTTTGTCAGTTCTCTAATGCCTGCAGGCAGTTATATATATATATATTTATATATTATATTTACTAACAAGGACTAGCAGGCATTGGTCAACGCCATCGAGTACTTCTATTCGCAGCTGTTTGGGAACAAGAAGAAGTCGACGAAGCAGAGTATTAGGAAGGCCATCTGGTGGTCTATCACCAATGATGTTAATTTGGTGTGTGGCATCCAGAGGACTACGGATCAAATCATGCGTAGGTTCGGGGATATGAGGTTGTGGCTAAGCAATAAAGTCGACCTTATAAGGGACTTGGTAAAAGTCCGTCGGAGGGATGGAAAGCAGCATCCACCCCCCACGGAAACTGTACCTGCAACCTTATGAGGTGACTTTATTGGCCCTCCTCAATCTCCGGGTCCCCAAAAGATTTAGATCCGCTCGCTCCTCAACTTCTTCTTCCCTCCCAGCTGCTGGATCGGAAAGTCCAGACCCGGAGGCCAGTGCAGCTGCTTCTCCAACCAGTGACCTGGGAGAAGAAAGTCTAGAGGCTGAACCAGGTAAATATCAGACTTCATATAATATATTATTTGAGTACATATTTAAGCAATGTGTATACAGTAATATATTCAACCTATATAGCTCTCACAACACACGCTATATATGTTTAGATATCTGAATTTAGATTTGTCACACATGAAAAAGGAATGATGTTTCTTGCGCTCTCCAGAATATGCATCACAGAGCTAAAATGAAATTGTGCATCTGTGAAATCCCTATCATCCGCCATTTTCAACATTAGCCCCAATTTATCAAAGGTCTTCCGGACCTGATCCGACACTGTGGATCAGGTCCGCAAGACCTAGCTAAATGCGGAGAGCAATACGCTCTCCGCATTTAACATTGCACCAGCAGCTCACAAGATCTGCTGGTGCAACGCCACCCCCTGCTGATTGGCCGCCAGCAGGAAGGTGTCAATCAACCCGATCATATTCGATCAGGTTGATTTCCGGCAATTCCTGTCCGCCTGCTCAGAGCAGGCGGACAGGGTTATGGAGCAGCGGACTTTAGACCGCTGCTTCATAACTTGTGTTTCTGGTGAGTCTGAAGACTCAACAGAAACACGGCCCTTCAAGCTCCGTACGGAGCTTGATAAATATGGGCCATTGACTATCGAATCATACCACAGTTCTAAATATTAATTGTTATCATGCAATATTAACAAATATTCGATTGGAATCTCGTAATAAACTCAATTTGAAATATTTTTGATACTCATCACACTACTATATCCAAATCAATTCAGAAAAAAAAGCTATACTAGCAAGATCAAAATAAAATTGAACAATCTCTATCAATTGATGACAATGCAAGAAGACACAAAATGACTTAAAGTGAAAGTCAACAACATAAAAGATAGAAAATAAGAATACATGAACTCTTTATTTATACATTAATTCAGGAAACAATGAAGTCACGTGAATACAAATATAATTTTACTTTGTCAATTAGAATATAAAAATCTGATTGTTCGTGTCTATGGCCTGATTTGTATTAATGATATCCAATCCTGATTGAATATTTTACAGATATGGATATTGTTGCTGGAACCTCAAGCCCATGTTCGTCACAGCATAGTATGTCTCATTTTAATTTAGCTTTGTCTTACAAACTTGGACATAACATTACATAATCCATTCACATTGATCTTTATTTATATGGATACTCTAATTCTCTTTTCTTGTTATTTTAAAATAAGAATCACGAATCAGAGTTGGGATTCCATTGTAATACAAATCTCAATTTATGAGTATTTGAAGATATTCCTTCGATTCTTGATATCTTCATTTTAATGTAATCTTAGGGTCATGCCCATTTTATATTCTGCCCCTGGGTAGTGCTTGAAATTTTTTGGCTACATTTAGACAACATGAACACATTTTTACATATGTGCAGAATAGAGAAATATACATCTCATATGCTTTGATAATTTCTTCTTATCATTAAAGGGACATGAAATCAACATTTAACTTTTATGATTTAGGCACAACATGTGATTTTCAAAAAATGTATAATTTGCTTCTATTGTCTACCTTGCTCCAGTCTATTGTTATCCTTAGTTGAAAATCATATCTAGGTAGGCTCAGGATCAGCAATGCATTACTGGGAGTAGCGTGGTGATTGTTTGATGCCCAAAATTGCCTATTTTCATTTGTTCAACACATGTCTTCAGATAACAATAGTGCATAGTTGCTCCTTAATAAAACTTTCAAAGACAATGAAGCAAACTAGTAAACAAAAAGTATATTTGAAAGGTTTTTAAAATCACAGGCTGGATTTGAATCATGCAAAATAATACAATTACACATTTGGAGTTTCATGTCCCTTTAAGAGCAAAGGATAATTAAAGAATCCTGATGATAGCCTTAAATTCCATATTTGATTGTAATTGCATGCTCCATCCCATTCATTACATTAACATATGGACTAGACAATTCATTAACAGCGACATTGTAAAATAAAGATATTTTAATATTTAATATTAAAGGGACACTGAACACTAAATTTCTCTTTTGTGATTCAGATAGAGCATGCAATATTAATAAACTTTCTCATTTACTCCTATAATCAAATTTTCTTCATTCTCTTTATATCTTTATTTGAAATGCAAGAATGTAAGTTTAGATGCCGGTCCATTTTTCGGGAACAACCTGGGTTGTTCTTGCTGATTGGTGTATACATTCACCGACCAATAAACAAGTGCTTTTCATGGTTATGAAACCAAATATTGCTTAGCTGCCTTATTTTTCAAAAAAAGAAAGCAAGAGAACGAGGACAAATTGATAATAGGAGTAAATTAGAAATAAGCTTAAAATTGCATGTTCTGTACCTTTAATAATAAATATCTTCATTAATCCTTACACTGTTTTGATGAAACAATATTGATATCTACATCACATATTCACTCGTGGACTTCCTTTATATATATAAGCATACTCTAACAGCACCATGATGACATATTTTTACAAATATCTACTGTTTTGCATTGTGATAAATATGTGTTGTGTTCTAAAACAGGTTACTGTAAATTTTACAAATGGATCGATGTGCCACAAGGCTTAGGTTCGATTTGTCACCAGTTGTTATTCCAAGTGTTGTGTGTGTGTATTATTTTCAAAACATGGATCAATAGTTATATTTAGATATGCCATAGAATCTTATGACAAGAATTTGCTGTCTAATATAGTAAGAAATCAAACATATGTGAAAGAGATCATTTTCTTTACAATCGCCTTGATTTACTCATAAATTTATGGTTCATATTAGTGCTCTATTCTTCACATTTCTAAGTATATTATTAGTTATATTCTCGACTAATGTGATTTAGTGATGTCGAAACTGTGTTCACTAATATATTTTAATATCATTAATAGATGTAGTAATTGTGGCGAGCATAGAGGGATCCAGCAGCAATGGTGACCTGTGTTTGCAGGATTCTGGTAAGTCCATTGACTCATTCATATGTCATTGAAGGTGTATTTTTAATAAATATTATGATCATGATTCTGATGAAGCAGTCCATTTGAATAAAACATATCATTTACTCCTCTGATTATCTATATATTTTTTTTTAGTTTTTTAAGATTAAGATCTCAAAGCTTTGTGATTCAGAACATGGCTAGCATATGTTTATTTTTAGTATAAATTTAGACAACAATCATCAAGTGATACACACATGAGAACTCTTAAATATTCCATGTACTCAGATTTTAAGAATATTTTAAAAATATAGACACTAAAATGTAATTATTACTCATCGATAATTACAAATCTAATTTCATTTGTATGCTTCATCAAAATTATGTAATTCCTAACTTTGGTTCAGTATCTCTTTAATGCAACATTGATGTGTGTCCTTGAGCAACAGTAACATATGTTAGAATATAGGATTTGAACGTGTACACAACATATTATGTTTTACAGAGATTGATGTAACATGTGAGATGGAGGAGGAAGTGGCTCCCTTGGAGTCTGATGGTATGTCAAATATATCTAACATGTATCGAACATGTATTACTGTTTAAAAAAACATTCTCTTGAAGAAAAAGAAAGTCTACAGCTTTGGCACTTTAAAATGTATTATTTCATTATTTTTCAAATACACTCCTGTCCCCCTTTCTATATCATACAGCATGAACATATGTTTGTATTTTTCGTAAATTTATGTATGATTTTTCATTAATGGCATCATGATGTCACATGCATATTTCATGCCAAACCACAATAATCATCTTCTGATTGTCCAGACTGTCATTGCTATTCATCTGAGTGCCTAGATGTCATCATTGTTTATAAATTCTAAACCACTTCTAAGTATACATAAAACATAATCATGTTTAAATTCCTTGATTTAATTTCATGATGTATGATATGTAAATATATTTAAAATATATTTATGTGTAGACTGTCCATTTCAATCCAACAAACATTAATATTCCATAAAATTAAAGCATGTATTGATAAATGTGTCTATTAATATTGGGATGACATACATTGAATCCTAATGTAAAAGAGAGAGTCACAACATTAATTTGAAAATTTAATCAGATACAGAAGACTATATTATTAATCGATAATATGAATGGTTGTATCTACTGTGTATATATTCTGAAGAGTAATTGATTGAAGCATCAAGCTTAAAATTAGACCATTAAAGATTACAAAGGCAATCACCAAAATATATATGTAAATCAGTGTTTACCTGGTTTAAAACGCTAGGTGGAGTGGCCATTTCAATTTCATAATATTACACACTCCCATATTATTCAATTGTTGAATATTCTGAAATCAATCCATGGGCATGTGTCTAAAAGAACATAAATATTAGCACATAATGTTGCCTTTGATAATTTATGTTGCCTTTTGATTAAATTTATGAAATGTTACATGAAAAATAACAGTGAACATTCAGAGTTTAAAGGATCTATTAAATCTTCTAAGTATTTATATTTGATTCCAATCAATCAATAACTTAAAACATAGTCATTTTTGAGACTTGGTATCAATATTTTATGAGAACAAGAATCAAGACTTTAAAGGGATACTAACCCCTCATTTTTTTCTTTCATGATTCAGATAGAGCATGCAATTTTAAGAAACTTTCTAATTTACTCCTATTATCAATTTTTCTTTGTTCTCATGTTATCTTGATTTGAAAAAGCAGTAATAAAAGGTTAGGAGCCACCCATTTTTTAGTTCAGCACCTTGGTAGAGCTGCTGATTGGTTTGCTACATTTAGCCATAAATCAGCATGTGCTACCCATGTGCTGAACAAAAAATGGTCTAGCTCTAAAGCTTACAGTTCTGCTTTTTCAAATCAAGATAGCATGAGAACAAAGAAAAATTGATAATAGGAGTAAATTAGAAAGGTGCTTAAAATCTCATGCTCTATCTGAATCATGAAATAAAAAAATTGGGTTTAGTATCCCTTTAACTAATGTATCATCTTTATTTCTTTCAAGATAATAATATTTATTGATATCATATATGTCTATTTTTTATATATTTCAGATGGACCTTCCACTTCTGGGCATCAGCTTCCTGCCCCTCCCCAGTCAGAAGCCCCTCTCCAGCCACAAGCCCCTCCCCAGTCAGAAGCCCCCCCCCCCCCCGCCCCAAACTACTCCCAGCCCTTCCCATTCCTCCTGTCCCTCCCAAAAAAAGGCAACTTTGCCCCCCCTCACCGCTCTCCCCGTATTGCCACCTGTACAGCTCCCCCACCTGCCCAGCCCCCAACTCACCAGGCCCCTGACTCCCCAGCTGTACGGCAGCCCAATCCCATCCCTCATCCATCCCCTCCCCCCTTCTCTAAAGACTTTTACCTCAGTCCCCACCTTCATTGTCCTGTGTGTCATATTGTCCTTCCCAGCCACAGATGTAAGTATCATTACAAATCCACATTATAACATACTTTCTTAAAGGGACATTATAGTAATATAATTAGACAGAAATTGATTTTTTAATTCAAAAAAGTTTTGATAAACTTTTCTTTATTTGATTGATCTAAATGTTTCAGATCTTCAGTTTGGTGAAATCAGCATCCACATTTTCGAATATCTAAATGATATTGCTCAGATGTTGTATATCTATTCTGTATATATGACAATATTTTGTATTTGTTATCACTGCCCTTTTCACAGTGTGTCATAAACCAAAGAAATACATTTTTCAAGATTGAGAGGGTTTGGATTTGTGTTAAGATCTTAAAGGGACAGTATACTATAAAATAGTTTTTCCCTTAATGTGTTTACAATTAGTTTTTGGACCAGCTGCAGAGCATAAAATGTATGCGATTTGCTTGTTAAGGCTTCTTTGTGTATATGAATTAGCTGATTTTGTGTTTCAAGCCACAACCTAATAAAATGGTTTGAACTTGTAGGTATTATCAGATCTCATTACTTTATCCCATTTTGAAAATATACATGCTTCTTTATCTCATATCACTCCATATACCAATCACCAATACTTGGATAGAACAATTGAAAATTAACTTTTTATTACCTTATCTCTTCTATAACCCACTGGGAGTGTAATTTCTTCTGCTTGCTGTGTTTACACAGCTTGGCCTCAAGGCCAAAAGGTTTAAGGATAGGTGTGGATACCACAGGCTAAATAAACTATTTCAGATGCCAATGTAAGGACAATGGAAATACTTATAAACAATTTAATACACTCCAGCAGGTAAAGTGGATCATTGTGAACCAATTAAAGGGGAGAACATTTTTGAGTAAACTGTCTCTTTAATGGTTTATCTATGAAGAACATATTTAATGTGTAAATCTTCTATATAGAATATTTAATTATAATAATGATTTGTCTTTTTATTATTACAATGTCTCATTGCTCTCTTTTTATTATGTGCTGGAATTAACAATATTTTTCATACTTTATTTTTGTTTAGGTTGTGACTCAGGATGGTTAACGCTAGAGGCTCTAGCACGTATAGAGCAGACCATGCTTAGGAACAGTCTGTTGCTGGGAAGGATGCACAACACCATGCATACCCAGCTGCGGATGTAGCGCTTGACTCTAGAGTGCGTTCTGCGTCTAGAGTCAATGCATGAATCCACAGCTGGTAATGCACAGGACAATGAGGTCAGGCTGATGCCCCATAAGTGGAGGATCCGGAGATGCTCTGAGGGTGCAGATACGAATCTTCCATTCACATGTTACTTTTTTTGTATTTATTGTTGCCATTTGGCCTTTTTTGTTTTTTTGTTGTGCCTGTTGCACTACTTCACCTTGTCAGATGGGTCCAATGGGGCTGTGTTGGCCCTTGTCAACTCCCTCCAAGGACTGTGATGCACTATTTCAACTTGTCAGATGGCTCCAATGGGGCTGTGTTGGCCCTTGTCAACTCCCTCCAAGGACTGTGATGCACTATTTCAACTTGCCAGATGGCTCCAATGGGGCTGTGTTGGCCCTTGTCAACTCCCTCCAAGGACTGCGATGCACTATTTCAACTTGTCAGATGGCTCCAATGGGGCTGTTTTGGCCCTTGTCAACTCCCTCCAAGGAATGTGATGGACTATTTCCACTTTTCACATGGCTCCAATGGGGCTGTGTTGGCACTTGTCAACTCCCTCCAAGGACTGCGATGCACTATTTCAACTTGTCAGATGGCTCAATGGGGGCTGTGTTGGCCCTTGTCAACTCCCTCCAAGGACTGTGATGCACTCTTTCACCTTGTCAGGTGGCTCCAATGGGGCTGTGTTTACCCTTGTCAACTCCCTCCAAGGACTGTGATGCACTATTTCAACTTGCAAGAAGACTCCAATGGGGCTGTGTTGGCCCTTGTCAACTCCCTCCAAGGACTGTGATGCACTCTCTCACCTTGTCAGATGGCTCCAATGGGGCTGTGTTGGCCCTTATCAACTCCCTCCAAAGACTGTGATGCACTATTTCAACTTGTCAGATGGCTCCAATGGGGCTGTGTTTATCCTTGTCAACTCCCTCCAAGGACTGTGATGCACTATTTCAACTTGCCAGATGACTCAAATGGGGCTGTGTTGGCCCTTGTCAACTCCCTCCAAGGACTGCGATGCACTATTTCAACTTGTCAGATGGCTCCAATGGGGCTGTTTTGGCCCTTGTCAACTCCCTCCAAGGAATGTGATGGACTATTTCCACTTTTCACATGGCTCCAATGGGGCTGTGTTGGCCCTTGTCAACTCCCTCCAAGGACTGCGATGCACTATTTCAACTTGTCAGATGGCTCAATGGGGGCTGTGTTGGCCCTTGTCAACTCCCTCCAAGGACTGTGATGCACTACTTCAACTTGTCAGATGGCTCCAATGGGGCTGTGTTGGCCCTTGTCAACTCCCTCCAAGGACTGTGATGCACTATTTCAACTTGTCAGATGGCTCCAATGGGGCTGATTTATCAATCTGACATTTTGTAACGTTATCTTATTTCTTTATGTTTTATGACATAATAATAAAATAAATGTAAATAATATATTATTGTCCTCTTTATTCATGTCATTTATTAAAATCTATATTTTATAAGGTTAATCCTTAATGGGACATGAAACCAAAAAATGGTCTTTCATGATTCAGATGGCTCCAATGGGGCTGTATTGGCCTTTGTCAACTCCCTCCAAGAACTATGATGCACTCTTTCACCTTGTCAGATGGCTCCAATGGGGCTGTGTTGGCCCTTGTCAACTCCCTCCAAGGACTGTGATGCACTATTTCACCTTGTCAGATGGCTCCAATGGGGCTGTGTTGGCCCTGGTCAACTCCCTCCAAGGACTGTGATGCACTCTTTCACCTTGTCCGATGGCTTCAATGGGGCTGTGTTGGCCGTTGTCAACTCCCTCCAAGGACTGTGATGCACTCTTTCACCTTGTCAGATGTCTCCAATGGGGCTGTGTTGGCCCTTGCCAACTCCCAAGGACTGTGATGCACTCTTTCACCTTGTCAGGTGGCTCCAATGGGGCTGTGTTGACCCTTGTCAACTCCCTCCAAGGACTGTTATGCACTATTTCAACTTGCAAGAAGACTCCAATGGGGCTGTGTTGGCCCTTGTCAACTTCCTCCAAGGACTGTGATGCACTCTCTCACCTTGTCAGATGGCTCCAATGGGGCTGTGTTGGCCCTTATCAACTCCCTCCAAAGACTGTGATGCACTATTTCAACTTGTCAGATGGCTCCAATGGGGCTGTGTTGATCCTTGTCAACTCCCTCCAAGGACTGTGATGCACTATTTCAACTTGCCAGATGACTCCAATGGGGCTGTGTTGGCCCTTGTCAACTCCCTCCAAGGACTGTGATGCACTATTTCAACTTGTCAGATGTCTCCAATGGGGCTGTGTTGGCCCTTGTCAACTCCCTCCAAGGAATGTGATGCACTATTTCCACTTTTCAGATGACTCCAATGGGGCTGTGTTAGCCCTTGTCATCTCCCTCCAAGGACTGTGATGCACTATTTCAACTTGTCAGATGGCTCAATGGGGGCTGTGTTGGCCCTTGTCAACTCCCTCCAAGGACTGTGATATACTATTTCAACTTGTCAGATGGCTCCAATGGGGCTGTGTTGGCCCTTGTCAACTCCCTCCAAGGACTGTGATGCACTATTTCAACTTGTCAGATGGCTCCAATGGGGCTGATTTATCAATCTGACTTTTTGTAACGTTATCTTATTTCTTTATGTTTTATGACATAATTTGATAAATAGTTCAGTATATATATAATATGAATCTTATATTAGTAAGTAACTAAATGTTTGCATTCATAATCTCCTAAATACCATGGCTTAGATATTAGGAACCTGTATGAATACATATTTACTAAAAGATTTGTGATTCATGTCACAAAACAAAATATCTCTTTAATTGTGACACTCTCTATTAAGTAAAGTGGAAAATGAGTAATGTAATAGAATGATAAATGTTGAAATTAAGAATATAATAAAATTCAGATACAGCATACATGAGATTGGTGGTTCAGTGATCAGAAGCACATTTCAGGTTTTACTAAAGTATTCTGATAAAGATGAATAGTCACAAACATATAATAAAAGTCTTAATCTTGAATATTGGTTTGATATCAAGATTAAATCCAGATAAGCCGCAAATATGGATTTATGTAAACAGGAAGGTTGATTAGACAGGATGAGTTTAGCTCAGTTCATTTGGTAATGCATTACATTATGTTTGTTTCCTAGCATGCTTAATAATATATTTAGTTGGTGCACATACCTTTCTAAGCGGTAGATTTAATTTGGTGAGAGGTTGCTTGCTTTACTTACAATGCGGAGTTCCTAGCGTCTATTGAGGGAGACAGGAGAGCAGCGTTCAATGTGAGCAGCGAGGAACCGTGTCTGGCGTGCTGCCCAGTGAGTATCAGTGTGACCAGAGATGACATCACGAAGTTTCAGCGCATCTGGTCTCTGGCTGTGTCGGAGGAGAACGGCAGCTACTGACAGCTGCTTCAGGCAAGATAGTAAAACTCCTAATTTGCAAGGAGTAAAGTTAACTAGATACAGGATATATCCACAAGCTTATGGTATAAAATAAAAAAGTGTCAAGATAAAGGTTATGACCAGATATAAGTTTGGGCCCAGATATGTTTGAAGTTGAGAAGGGAGACTTACAGTAAATCTCCTAATGCTCTTCAATAATCAAGCAAAGATTTCTGGGATATGTGGAACTTAAATAGTATTAAGTTTGGGGAGGAGATCTTATCTTAAAGGCACAGTTACTAGCCAAATGCTGACACATAATAATAAGATAAATGTAAATAATATATTATTGTCCTCTTTATTCATGTCATTTATTAAAATCTATATTTTATAAGGTTAATCCTTAATGGGACATGAAACCAAAAAATGGTCTTTCATGATTCAGATGGCTCCAATGGGGCTGTGTTGGCCCTTGTCAACTCATTCCAAGGACTGTGATGCACTCTTTCAACTTGTCAGATGGCTCCAATGGGGCTGTGTTGGCCCTTGTCAACTCCCTCCAAGGGCTGTGATGCACTATTTCACTTGTCAGATGGCTCCAATGGGGCTGTGCTGGCCCTTGTCAACTCCCTCCAAGGACTGTGATGCACTCTTTCACCTTGTCAGATGGCTCCAACGGGGCTGTGTTGGCCCTTGTCAACTCCCTCCTAGAACTGTGATGCACTATTTCAACTTGTCAGATGGCTCCAATGGGGCTCTGCTGGCCCTTGTCAACTCCCTCCAAGGGCTGTGATGCACTATTTCACTTGTCAGATGGCTCCAATGGGGCTGTGTTGGCCCTTGATAACTCCCTCCAAGGACTGTGATGCCCTATTTAACCTTGTCAGATGGCTCCAATGGGGCTGTGTTGGCCCTTGTCAACTCCCTCAAAGGACAGTGATGCACTCTTTCACCTTGTCAGATGGCTCCAATGGGGCTGTGTTGGCCCTTGTCAACTCCCTCTAAGGACTGTGATGCACTCTTTCACCTTGTAAGATTGCTCCAATGGGGCTGTGTTGGCCCTTGTCAACTCCTTCCAAGGACTGTGATGCACTATTTCAACTTGTCAGATTGCTCCAATGGGGCTGTGTTAGCCCTTGTCAACTCCCTCCAAGGACTGTGATGCACTCTTTCACCTTGTCAGATGGCTCCAATGGGGCTGTGCTGGCCCTTGTCAACTCCCTCCAAGGACTGTGATGCACTATTTCAACTTGTCAGATGGCTCCAATGGGGCTGTGATGGCCCTTGTCAACTCCCTCCAAGGACTGTGATGCACTATTTCAACTTGTCAGATGGCTCCAATGGGGCTGTGTTGGCCCTTGTAAACTCCCTCCAAGGACTGTGATGCTCTCTTTTACCTTGTCAGATGGCTCCGATGAGGCTGTGTTAGCCCTTGTCAATTCCCTCCAAGGACTGTGATGCACTATTTCAACTTGTCAGATGGCTCCGATGGGGCTGTGTTGGCCCTTGCCAACTCCCTCCAAGGACTGTGATGCACTATTTCAACTTGTCAGATGGCTCCAATGGTCCAACAAATGACTGTGTTGGCCCTTGTCAACTCCCTCCAAGGACTGTGATGCACTCTTTCACCTTGTCAGATGGCTCCAATGGGGCTGATTTATCAATCTGACTTTTTGTAACGTTATCTTATTTCTTTATGTTTTATGACATAATAATAAAATAAATGTAAATAATATATTATTTGTCCTCTTTATTCATGTCATTTATTAAAATCTATATTTTATGTGGTTAATCCTTAATGGGACATGAAACAAAAAAATGGTCTTTCATGATTCAGATGGCTCCAATGGGGCTGTGTTGGCCCTTGTCAACTCCCTCCAAGGACTGTAATGCACTATTTCAACTTGTCAGATGGCTCCAATGGGGCTGTGTTGGCCCTTGTCAACTCCCTCCAAGGAATGTGATGCACTATTTCAACTTGTCAGATGGCTCCAATGGGGCTGTGTTGGCCCTTGTCAACTCCCTCCAAGGACTGTGATGCACTATTTCAACTTGTCAGATGGCTCCAATGGGGCTGTTTTGGCCCATGTCAACTCCCTCCAAGGACTGTGATGCTCTCTTTTACCTTGTCAGATGGCTCCAATGGGGCTGTGTTTGCCCTTTTCAATTCCCTCCAAGGACTGTGATGCACTATTTCAACTTGTCAGATAGCTCCGATGGGGCTGTGTTGGCCATTGCCAACTCCCTCCAAGGACTGTGATGCACTCTTTCACCTTGTCAGATGGCTCCAATGGGGCTGATTTATCAATCTGACATTTTGTAACGTTATCTTATTTCTTTATGTTTTATGACATAATAATAAAATAAATGTAAATAATATATTATTTGTCCTCTTTATTCATGTCATTTATTAAAATCTATATTTTATGTGGTTAATCCTTAAAGGAACATGAAAGCAAAAAATGGTCTTTCATGATTCAGATGGCTCCAATGGGGCTGTGTTGGCCCTTGTCAACTCCCTCCAAGGACTGTGATGCACTATTTCAACTTGTCAGATGGCTCCAATGGGGCTGTGTTGGCCCTTCTCAACTCCCTCCAAGGACTGTGATGCACTATTTCAACTTGTCAGATGGCTCCAATGGGGCTGTGTTGGCCCTTGTCCACTCCCTCCAAGGACTGTGATGCACTATTTCAACTTGTCAGATGGCTCCAATGTGGCTGTGTTGGCCCTTGTCAACTCCCTCCAAGGACTGTGATGCACTCTTTCAACTTATCAGATGGCTCCAATGGGGCTGTGTTGGCTCTTGTCAACTCCCTCCAAGGGCTGTGATGCACTATTAAACTTGTCAGATGGCTCCAATGGGGCTGTGTTGGCCCTTGTCAACTCCCTCCAAGGACTGTGATGCACTCTTTCAACTTAGCAGATGGCTCCAATGAGGCTGTATTGGCCCTTGTCAACTCCCTCCAAGGACTGTGATGCACTATTTAACTTGTCAGATGGCTCCAATGGGGCTGTGTTGGCCCTTGTCAACTCCCTCCAAGGACTATGATGCACTCTTTCACTTTGTCAGATGGCTCCAACGGGGCTGCGTTGGCCCTTGTCAACTCCCTCCAAGGACTGTGATGCACTATTTCAACTTGTCAGATGGCTCCAATGGGGCTGTGTTGGCCCTTGATAACTCCCTCCAAGGACTGTGATGCCCTATTTCACCTTGTCAGATGGCTCCAATGGGGCTGTGTTGGCCCTTGTCAACTCCCTCCAAGGACAGTGATGCACTCTTTCACCTTGTCAGATGTCTCCAATGGGGCTGTGTTGGCCCTTGTCAACTCCCTCCAAGGAATGTTATGCACTCTTTCACCTTGTAAGATGGCTCCAATGGGGCTGTGTTGACCCTTGTCAACTCCCTCCAAGGACTGTAATGCACCATTTCAACTTGTCAGATAGCTCTAATGGGGCTATGTTGGCCCTTGTCAACTCCCTCCAAGGACTGTGATGAACTCTTTCACCTTGTCAGATTGCTCCAATGGGGCTGTGTTAGGCCTTGTCAACTCCCTCCAAGGACTGTTATGCACTCTTTCACCTTGTCAGATGGCTCCAATGGGGCTGTGTTGGCCCTTGTCCACTCCCTCCAAGGACTGTGATGCACTATTTCAACTTGTCAGATGGCTCCAATGGGGCTGTGTTGGCCCTTGTCAACTCCCTCCAAGGACTGTGATGCACTGTTTCAACTTGTCAGATGGCTCCAATGGGGCTGTGTTGGCCCTTGTCAACTCCCTCCAAGGACTGTGATGCTCTCTTTTACCTTGTCATATGGCTCCGATGGGGCTTTGTTGGCCCTTTTCAATTCCCTCCAAGGACTGTGATGCACTATTTCAACTTGTCAGATGGCTCCGATGGGGCTGTGTTGGCCCTTGCCAACTCCCTCCAAGGACTGTGATGCACTATTTCAACTTGTCAGATGGCTCCAATGGTCCAACAAAGGACTGTGTTGGCCCTTGTCAACTCCCTCCAAGGACTGTGATGCACTCTTTCACCTTATCAGATGGCTCCAATGGGGCTGATTTATCAATCTGACTTTTTGTAACGTTATCTTATTTCTTTGTTTTATGACATAATAATAAAATAAATGTAAATAATATATTATTTGTCCTCTTTATTCATGTCATTTATTAAAATCTATATTTTATGTGGTTAATCCTTAATGGGACATGAAACCAAAAAATGGTCTTTTATGATTCAGATGGCTCCAATGGGGCTGTGTTGGCCCTTGTCAATGCCCTCCAAGAACTGTGATGCACTATTTCAACTTGTCAGATGGCTCCAATGGGGCTGTGTTGGCCCTTGTCAACTCCCTCCAAGGATTGTGATGCTCTCTTTTACCTTGTCAGATGGCTCTGATGGGGCTGTGTTGGCCCTTGTCAATTCCCTCCAAGGACTGTGATGCACTATTTCAACTTGTCAGATAGCTCCGAAGGGGCTGTGTTGGCCCTTGCCAACTCCCTCCAAGGACTGTGGTGCACTTTTTCAACTTGTCAGATGGCTCCAATGGTCCAACAAAGGACTGTGTTGGCCCTTATCAACTCCCTCCAAGGACTGTGATGCACTCTTTCACCTTGTCGAATGGCTCCAATGGGGCTGATTTATTAATCGGACTTTTTGTAACGTTATCTTATTTCTTTATGTTTTATGACATAATAATAAAATAAATGTAAATAATATATTATTTGTCCTCTTTATTCATGCAATTTATTAAAATCTATATTTTATGTGGTTAATCCTTAATGTGACATGAAACCAAAAAATGGTCTTTCATGATTCAGATAGCTCCAGTGGGGCTGTGTTGGCCCTTGTCAACTCCCTCCAAGGACTGTGATGCACTATTTCAACTTGTCAGATGGCTCAAATGGGGCTGTGTTGGCCCTTGTCAACTCCCTCCAAGGACTGTGATGCACTGTTTCAACTTGTCAGATGGCTCCAATGGGGCTGTGTTGGCCCTTGTCAACTCCCTCCAAGGACTGTGATGCACTATTTCAACTTGTCAGATGGCTCCAATGGGGCTGTGTTGGCCCTTGTCAACTCCCTCCAAGGACTGTGATGCTCTTTTTTACCTTGTCAGATGGCTCCGATGGGGCTTTGTTGGCCCTTGTCAATTCCCTCCAAGTATTGTGATGCACTATTTCAACTTGTCAGATGGCTCCGATGGGGCTTTGTTGGCCCTTGCCAACTCCCTCCAAGGACTGTGATGCACTATTTCAACTTGTCAGATGGCTCCAATGGTCCAACAAAGGACTGTGTTGGCCCTTGTCAACTCCCTCCAAGGACTGTGATGCACTCTTTCACCTTGTCAGATGGCTCCAAATGTGGCTGATTTATCAATCTGACTTTTTGTAACGTTATCTTATTTCTTTATGTTTTATGACATAATAATAAAATAAATGTAAATAATATATTATTTGTCCTCTTTATTCATGTCATTTATTAAAATCTATATTTTATGTGGTTAATCCTTAAAGGAACATGAAAGCAAAAAATGGTCTTTCATGATTCAGATATATAATTCAATTGTCAATAAATTTAATATTTGCATCTCTTATTTAATTTACTTCATTTTCTTGATATACTTTGAAGAAAGGTTTTTCTTTGCAAGATCATGAGTAGCAGAGAACTGAGGTTCTAGATGTTAATTGTTGTTTGTATATATATATATATATATATATATATATATATATATATATATATATATATATATATATATATATATATATATATATATTGGTTGCTGTTAGCTCATCCATGTGTTCATTTCTGAACTATTCGTGAATTGATGCATCTTTAAAAAATGATCCCAAGATTATTAAACTGAGCTTATCGATGTAAATTAGGAATTTGAGGGAAATAGTATCCTCTCTGTGAATCCTGCACTTAATTGTTTGTATTTCATGTCCCTTTAAGTGATACTGACCACAATTCTGAAGGAATGGATATTCATTTCTAATGTATTTTTGTCCTTTGTACATCAACATAGTCATTTAATATTTTTAAAACAGACTATTATTTGAATGTTGACAGCACATGTATTCCAATTTCACTTATATCTTATTGTAGTAGCCTAACAAAAGCAATCACTGTGTGTAATGTGCATATTTTAGCTGATTAATATCTTTCTCTTATTATTGTTTCTCTTTAATGATCCAACAATATATTGCTATAGGTAGGCTGACCATATTTAAACTTGAATAAGGGACACATCTGATAAATACATGTGTCATTATTCTTATTCCAAATAAATCTTTAAACATATCTGAAAACATCCCTGACATATGTATTTCTCATGTGTTCCTTTTTAAAGCGTAAAGATGGACACCATAGCTATAGGTAACATATAATGTATAACCAATTTTCATAATGTATCTCGTAGCATTATATCTCATTTAAAGGGACATGAAACACAATAATCTATTTTTTCATTTAGGTATAACATATGATTATTTTTTTTTTAGATTTTTTTTATTGAGATTTAAAACAGAGCAAGCAAACATTACATAGCCATAGAATCTGTACAAACAAAAAAAAATACAAACAGTTTTCAGATATATGGCTTGTATAATCAAAACACAATTGACAAAGAACATTTATATGCTCAAATTCAACAATATTAATGAACATAGCGCTTACTTCTCATACTTTATGCCCTCTAATTAGCCGCTGAGGCCACTCTTGGGCCTCTTAGGTCTAATGGAAACGTAATGGTACAGGGGGCATCCATGAACAACATGAGACCACTTTTGGATCTCAAATGGTTAATCTCATTTTTTCTTTTCTTTATATTCAACTATGTTACATAAAACAAATAGTGATGTCGCAAACCTAAAATTTTGCGTTCGCAAACAGCGAACGCGAACGTCCGCAAATGTTCGCGAACCAGCAAACCGGGCGAACCAACATTGACTTCAATGGGCAGGCGAATTTTAAAACCCACAAGGACTCTTTCTGGGCACAATAGTGATGGAAAAGTTGTTTCAAGGGGACTAACACCTGGACTGTGGCATGCCGGAGGGGGATCCATGGCAAAACTCCCATGGAAAATTACATAGTTGATGCAGAGTCTGGTTTTAATCCATAAAGGGCATAAATCACCTAACATTCCTGAATTGTTTGGAATAACGTGCTTTAAAACATCAGGTATGATGTTGTATCGATCAGGTAGTGTAAGGGTTACGTCCGCTTCACAGTGACAGACCAAACTCCCCATTTAACGCACCGCAAACAACCGCAAACAGTCCATTTGCACAACCACGAGATCGATAGATTTGATAGATAGATACATAGATTACATCAATCAATAGATGCAATATACATTTGATAGATACCAATTACATAGATCAAAAGATGCAATATACATTTGATAGATACGAATTACATAGATCAAAAGATGCAATTTACATTTGATAGATACGAATTACATAGATCAAAAGATGCAATATACATTTGATAGATACGAATTACATGGATCAAAAGATGCAATATACATTTGATAGATACGAATTACATCAATAGATGCAATATACATTTGATAGATACGAATTACATAGATCAAAAGATGCAATATACATTTGATAGATACGAATTACATAGATCAATAGATGCAATATACATTTGATAGATACGAATTACATAGTTCAAAAGATGCAATTTACATTTGATAGATACGAATTACAGAGATCAATAGATGCAATATATATTTGATCGATACAATTGATAGTTATATAATTTCCCTGACAGAGTATAACAATAATACATGCGGTCTGGGACCCGTGGTGTGTTAAGTACTAAGTAGTACTATTTTTAGCAGTTTAATACCTTTTACTCCCCCTATCGGGGGAGGTCTATATGGCCTTGATTTTCGGAACAGGGAGATGGAAGAAGATGCTTGGTCTGTCCTCCTACTTCAAATTTGTCCGAAACACAAGTGGCTGTCACAAAACAGTCCGGCCACGAGATCGATAGATTTGATAGATAGATCCATAGATTACATAGATCAATAGATGCAATATACATTTGATAGATACGAATTACATGGATCAAAAGATACAATATACATTTGATAGATACGAATTACATCAATAGATGCAATATACATTTGATAGATACGAATTACATAGATCAAAAGATGCAATATACATTTGATAGATATGAATTACAAAGATCAATAGATGCAATATACATTTGATAGATACGAATTCCATAGATCAACAGATGCAATATACATTTGATAGATACGAATTGCATAGATCAATAGATGCAATATACATTTGATAGATACGAATTGCATAGATCAATAGATTTGATAGAAAAATAGCTAATTTGAAAGATATATAATTTCCCAGACAGAGAATTACAAAGACGTGTGGCATGGGACCCATGGTAAGGTTACTTCCTTTTGCACAATCGAGTATACCAGTTGCAGAGGTTCTGACCCTGCATTCTGGCTGCACCTCTCTCTGCAAGAGAGATCTGTTACAGAGTCTGTGGGCCTGTATGCAAAGAGCTGGCCTGCCTGAAAGGAGCAGCAAGGCAGATCAAAAGATGCAATATACATTTGATAGATACGAATTATATGGATCAAAAGATGCAATATACATTTGATAGATACGAATAACATAGATCAAAAGATGCAATATACATTTGATAGATACGAATCACAGAGATCAATAGATGCAATATATATTTGATTGATACGATTGATAGTTATATAATTTTCCTGACAGAGTATAACAATAAGACATGCGGTCTGGATCAAAAGATGCAATATAAAAAAAGATGGTGTGTTAAGTACTAAGTAGTACTATTCTTAGCAGTTTAATGCCTGTTACTCCCCCTATCGGGGGAGGTCTATATGGCCTTGATTTTCAGAACAGGGAGATGGAAGAAGATGCTTGGTCTGTCCTCCTCCTTCAAATTTGGCCGAAACACAAGTGGCTGTCACAAAACAGTCCGGCCATGAGATCGATAGATTTGATAGATAGATCCATAGATTACATAGATCAATAGATGCAATATACATTTGATAGATACCAATTACATAGATCAAAAGATGCAATATAAATTTGATAGATACCAATTACATAGATCAAAAGATGCAATATACATTTGATAGATACAAATTACATAGATCAAAAGAAAAGATGCAATATACATTTGATAGATACGAATTACATAGATCAATAGATGCAATATACATTTGATAGATACGAATTACATAGATCAATAGATGCAATATACATTTGATAGATACGAATTACATCGATCAATAGATGCAATATACATATGATAGATACAAATTACATAGATCAATAGATGCAATATACAGGGAGTGCAGAATTATTAGGCAAATTAGTATTTTGACCACATCATCCTCTTTATGCATGTTGTCTTACTCCAAGCTGTATAGGCTCGAAAGCCTACTACCAATTAAGCATATTAGGTGATGTGCATCTCTGTAATGAGAAGGGGTGTGGTCTAATGACATCAACACCCTATATCAGGTGTGCATAATTATTAGGCAACTTCCTTTCCTTTGGCAAAATGGGTCAAAAAAGGACATGACAGGCTCAGAAAAGTAAAAAATAGTGAGATATCTTGCAGAGGGATGCAGCACTCTTAAAATTGCAAAGCTTCTGAAGCGTGATCATCGAACAATCAAGCGTTTCATTCAAAATAGTCAACAGGGTCGCAAGAAGCGTGTGGAAAAACCAAGGCGCAAAATAACTGCCCATGAACTGAGAAAAGTCAAGCGTGCAGCTGCCAAGATGCCACTTGCCACCAGTTTGGCCATATTTCAGAGCTGCAACATCACTGGAGTGCCCAAAAGCACAAGGTGTGCAATACTCAGAGACATGGCCAAGGTAAGAAAGGCTGAAAGACGACCACCACTGAACAAGACACACAAGCTGAAACGTCAAGACTGGGCCAAGAAATATCTCAAGACTGATTTTTCTAAGGTTTTATGGACTGATGAAATGAGAGTGAGTCTTTATGGGCCAGATGGATGGGCCCGTGGCTGGATTGGTAAAGGGCAGAGAGCTCCAGTCCGACTCAGACGCCAGCAAGGTGGAGGTGGAGTACTGGTTTGGGCTGGTATCATCAAAGATGAGCTTGTGGGGCCTTTTCGGGTTGAGGATGGAGTCAAGCTCAACTCCCAGTCCTACTGCCAGTTTCTGGAAGACACCTTCTTCAAGCAGTGGTACAGGAAGAAGTCTGCATCCTTCAAGAAAAACATGATTTTCATGCAGGACAATGCTCCATCACACGCGTCCAAGTACTCCACAGCGTGGCTGTCAAGAAAGGGTATAAAAGAAGAAAATCTAATGACATGGCCTCCTTGTTCACCTGATTTGAACCCCATTGAGAACCTGTGGTCCATCATCAAATGTGAGATTTACAAGGAGGGAAAACAGTACACCTCTCTGAACAGTGTCTGGGAGGCTGTGGTTGCTGCTGCACGCAATGTTGATGGTGAACAGATCAAAACACTGACAGAATCCATGGATGGCAGGCTTTTGAGTGTCCTTGCAAAGAAACGTGGCTATATTGGTCACTGATTTGTTTTTGTTTTGTTTTTGAATGTCAGAAATGTATATTTGTGAATGTTGAGATGTTATATTGGTTTCACTGGTAAAAATAAATAATTTAAATGGGTATATATTTGTTTTTTGTTAAGTTGCCTAATAATTATGCACAGTAATAGTCACCTGCACACACAGATATCCCCCTAAAATAGCTAAAACTAAAAACAAACTAAAAACTACTTCCAAAAATATTCAGCTTTGATATTGAGTTTTTTGGGTTCATTGAGAACATGGTTGTTGTTCAATAATAAAATTAATCCTCAAAAATACAACTTGCCTAATAATTCTGCACTCCCTGTACATTTGATAGATACGAATTACATAGATCAATAGATGCAATATACATTTTTTTTGAATATTTTTATTGAGGTAAATAACATATACAAAACATGTAAAATTCCCAGAACTTAAGAATTACAGAGAGAGTAAAATTCACATTGAAGTAATGTACAGTCTTATATACATAGAAATTCAAAAATAAAGTAGGCAAAGGTAATTGTAACCTCGTTTTTAAATTTAAATGATCCTCCTCTGGGAATAATAGGCCACTCTTGGACCTTAGTGAGATAACAATGTTCAATGGAGGTAAATTAATCTATAGCCACTCTTGGGCTTGAAAGAGCATAAACCATAAATGTACATAACAACAATAGATTATATAACAAGTTTCCACAATAATAGATAAAATAAAGTTTTGGATTAGTATGATATCCCTGATAAACACTAAACTCCACCCAACTATGTATAGGATTCATGGCATTTATTAATTATGCATACTTATTATGTCTCATAATACAAGTAGGGCCCCAATTAACTATTGGATAGGGGGTATGATATGTTTTAACCAACGACCTATGCCGGTATATTGCTAGATGCTCTATGGTTCCTTCCCAGTAGTTTCTGTGATCAGAAACGTGTTAAATATCCCCATCTGGTAGGAGCAGCCACTCAAAAATATATGCATGGGATACGTAGTGTTAAAATAATGAAGTGTCACCCTATCTCGGCCGCAGACAGAGCGAGACTAATACTTTGTATGCGTTTACTTAGGGCAAACGCGTGTCCCATATAATTGCATTCTCAGATAGTGGATATGTGTTGGGATATATAGGGAAATGGTCTAAATGAGACTGCAAGGCAATAGGCCCACTGTTGTGAATTGGCGAGAGGCAGTAAAGGTGTCTCATTCATATTATGTTTATAAAGAAAACTAACTATGGTATCTATATTAGACTACATTATCACGGTTACCCTCTAATCCTATAAAGTTGAGCAACACAACAGAAAACAAACAGAAACTTTTCATTATGACCCCTTATCTTTCTTTCTTTTTACTTTCCTCCCTATGCTCTGTAAAACCACTCGTTTGAACATAGTAAATGTGAAGTCAAGACCTCTTAAAGATTCATCATACCCCCCCATAGCAAGAAATGTGCAATAACTTTGGGCCCAGGAATGACTCATAATGTAACTTTGTCGACAGTTATACAGAAAGAACTTAGCGAGTAGCAGCGGCACAACCGGGTCCTCACGTAACATAGGGTAGGGTTCATCCTCTTCTGACACCTCATCTGCTAGGCTCACCACCCCACTGTTGAGTGGGTACACCTTATCTAGGGGAACTGGGGGAAGCACAAGGGGGTCCTCAATTTCCTTCACAGCTTGTGTAACAGGTCCTTCGTCCAGCAGCTGCACTTGTACTTGTGGGGCAGAAGGTCTTGGTTCATCGAGGGCCACAGCCGGCTGCTGTCTAGCGCCAAACCCCTCAGCAATTAGGGTCCTTAGATGCAATATACATTTGATAGATATGAATTACATAGATTAAGATCAATAGATGCAATATACATTTGATAGATACGATTTACATAGATCAAAAGATGCAATATACATTTGATAGATACGAATTCCATAGATCAATAGATGCAATATACATTTGATAGATATGAATTGAATAGATCAATAGATGCAATATACATTTGATAGATACGATTGATAGTTAGATAGATTTGATAGATAAATAGATAATTTGAAAGATATATCATTTCCCAGGCAGAGAATTACAAAGACGTGCAGTCTGGGACCCATAGTAAGGTTACTTCCTTTTGCACAATCGAGTACAGGTTGGGGTCCGGGATTGCCTTTTTGTGCTGTCTGATTCTTTCAGGTATACCAGTTGCAGAGGTTCTGACCCTGCATTCTGGCTGCACCTCTCCCTGCAAGAGAGATCTGTTACAGGGTCTGTGGGCCGGTATGCAAAGAGCTGGCCTGCCTGAAAGGAGCAGCAAGGCAGAGGGATTGATTCCTGCCTATAAGAAACCAGAGGGCACGCTACCTGCTGGAAGTGTGCAGTGAGGCAGAGGGATCTATTCCTGCCTAGAAGCAGACAGGCAGAGGGGACGCTACCTGCCTGGGAGCCCACTGAGACCAGCCCAGCTGGGGAGATACAGCCGCTGGCTTGACCCCGGTCTCAGCCACGATAGCCCTGGTCCCACTATTTGAAGGCAGAGGGATCTATTCCTGCCAAGAAGCAGCCTGGCAGGGGGACTTATTCCTGCCTAGAAGCAGACAGGCAGAGGGGACGATACCTGCCAAGAAAGAGCTGCAGGGCAGAAAGGACGCTACCTGACTGGGAGTCCACTGAGACCAGCTCAGCTAGGGGAAATACACCCCCTGGCTTGACCCTGGTCTCAGCAACTATATCTCTGGTCCCACTATCCGGTGTCCACCCCTGGGTTTGGACAGAGGAAGGGAGACCCCCTAGTGGAGTACCGCTACATCCGGGAGATGGAAAAAGATGTTTGGACACCCAGTACATGTCGTTCTCCTTCAGCCTTTTTATACGAGGGTCCCCGACCCCAAACAGGCACGACAACATGAAAAAACCCATCTGCCATGACTTACTTTTGCACAATCGAGTACAGGTGTGGCATCGATTTTAGGAACCCGGAGATAATTTTTAGGAACCGGGAGATGGAAAAAGATGCTTGGTCGGTCCTCCTACTTCAAATTTGGGGCACTGCGCGTGCAATCTACTGTGCCACCAGATATGAGTGGTGTGTTAAGTAGTACTATTCTTAACAGTTTAATCACTGTTAGGTGCCATTTTTTTTTGTTTGGGTTTTGTAGCCACAGTGCAGCACCAGAGGGTAGAAAAATTAGACATGTACAAATGCCTAAAAATTTAGGTATTGTTGCAGCCGCTGCTGTAGAAGCGGCCAGAAAAATTGATGTTTGTAAAACAGTTAGAAAGTGCCCTAAAACCTTGCGGCTTCAACCCTAGTTGTTGGCGGATAAGTCACGCAAGTCATCCGGCATTCGAAGATAAAATACAGCAGCGTTTGTACCATTTGTAGCCCAAGGCAGCTCATCTCATCAGGCCTTTTTTACTCTAATGTATTGCACAATGTCAGTCCCCTTGGGATCATCCCTCATTCATTTTAATAAAGGTGAGATAATCAAGACTTTCTTGACCTAGGCAACTTCTCTTCTCAGTGACAATACCTCCTGCTGCACTGAAGGTTTTTTCTGACAGGACACTTGAAGCGGGGCAGGCCAGAAGTTCGATTGCAAATTGGCAGGCCAGAAGTTCGATTGCAAATTGGGATAGCTCAGGCCACAGGTCAAGCCTGCACACCCAGTAGTCAAGGGGTCCATCGCTCCTCAGAGTGTCGAGATTCGCAGTTAATGCTAGGTAGTCTGCTACCTGTCGGTTGAGTCTTTCTCTGAGGCTGGATCCCGAAGGGCTGTGGCGATGCATAGGAGTTAAAAAGGTCCGCATGTCCTCCATCAACAACACGTCTGGAAAGCATCCTGTCTTTGCCGGCGTGGTCGTGGGAGGAGGAGCAGGATTACTTTCATCTCTTCCCCTGTTAGATTCCCGTTGTGCTGTGACATCACCCTTATACGCTGTGTAAAGCATACTTTTTAATTTATTTTTTAACTGCTCCATCCTTTCCGACTTGCGGGAATTCTGTAACATTTCAGTAACTTTATGCTTATACCGGGGGTCTAGTAGCGTGGACACCCAGTACAGGTCGTTCTCCTTCAGCTTTTTTATACGAGGGTCCCTCAACAGGCACTACAGCATGAAAGACCCCATTTGCACAAGGTTGGATGCCGAGCTAATCATGTCCCGTTCCTCGTCCTCACTGATCTCACTGAAGGTATCTTCTTCCCCCAGCCACGTACAACACCACGGGTACCAGATAGGTGACAAAAACGAGCACCCTGGGATGCCTGTTGTGCTTGGTCTTCCTCCACCTCCTCAAAGCCACATTCCTCCTCTGACTCCTCTTCCTCACAATCCTCTTCCTGAGTTGCCGCTGGTCCAGCAAGCGATGCTGATAAGGCTGTTTCTGGTGGTGATAGAGACCACAACTCTTCCTCTTCACGCTCATCTATGGCCTGATTGAGCACTCTTCGCAGGGCATGCTCCAGGAAGAAAATAAATGGTATGATGTCGCTGATGGTGCCTTCGGTGTGACTGACTAGGTTTGTCACCTCCTCAAAAGGACGCATAAGCCTACAGGCATTGCGCATGAGCGTCCAGTAACGTGGCAAAAAAATCCCCAGCTCCCCAGAGGCTGTCCTAGCACCCCGGTTATACAAATACTCGTTAATAGCTTTTTCTTTTTGTAGCAGGCAGTCGAACATTAGGAGTGTTGAATTGCAACGTGTCGGGCTGTCGCAAATCAAGCGCCTCACTGGCAGGTTGTTTCGCCACTGGATATCTGACAAGTGCGCCATGGCCGTGTAGGAATGCCTAAAATGGCCACACACCTTCCTGGCCTGCTTCAGGATGTCCTGTAAGCCTGGGTACTTATGCACAAAGCGTTGTACAATCAGATTACACACATGTGCCATGCATGGCACATGTGTCAACTTGCCCAATTTCAATGCCGCCACCAAATTACTTCCATTGTCAGAAACAACTTTGCCAATCTCCAGTTGTTGCAGAGTCAGCCACTGATCCACCTGTGCCTTCAGGGCGGACAGGAATGCTGGTGCGGTGTGACCCTCGGCTTTCAGGCAAGTCAAGGCCAAGACGGCGTGACTCTGCCGTATCTGGGATGTTGAATAGTACCTGGGGAGCTGGGGGGGTGCCGTTGATGTGGAGCAAGACGCAGCAGCAGAAGAGGACTCAGCCGAGGAAGAGGTTATGAAAGAGGATGGAGTAGGAGGAGTAGAGGAGGTAGCAGCAGGCCTGCCTGCAAGTCGTGGCGGTGTCACCAACTCCTCTGCAGAGCCACGCATTCCATGCTTGTCAGCCATCAGCAGGTTTACCCAATGCGCAGTGTAGGTGATATACCTGCCCTGACCATGCTTTGCAGACCAGCTATCAGTGGTCAGATGGACCCTTGCCCCAACGCTGTGTGCCAGACATGCCATTACTTCCTTTCGCACAATCGAGTACAGGTTGGGGATTGCCTTTTGTGAAAAGAAATTTCAGCCGGGTACCTTCCATTGCGGTGTCCCAATAGGTACAGATTTTTTGAACGCCTCAGACTCCACCAGCTTGTATGGTAAAAGCTGGCGGGCTAAGAGTTCAGACAAGCCAGCTGCCAGACGCTGGGCAAGGGGGTGACTTTGGGAAATTGGCTTCTTACACTCAAACATGTCCTTGACAGACACCTGACTGTGGGCAGATGACCAGGAACTGCTACGTAAGAGAGACTGAGTGGCGGATGGTTGAGAGGGGGCAAGGAGGACAGCAGTGGTTGACGTGGCTGAAGATGCTGGACCAGGAGGAGGATGGCGGCTTTGAGTTTGTGTGCTGCTTCTACTCATGTGTTCATCCCATCGGCGTTTGTGATGTGAGACCATGTGCCTTCGCAAAGCAGTTGTACCTAGGTGGGTGTTGGACTTCCCATGACTCAGTTTCTTTTGGCACAGGTTGCAAATGGCATCGCTGTTGTTAGAGGCAGACACACAAAAAAATGCCACACTGCTGAGCTCTGCGATGACGGCATTCTGGTGGTGGCAACAGCATGCATTGATTGGCGTGCTGTCTGGCTGACCCCGGGTGCCGATGCATGCTGTCTGACTGTGCCACTAGCTCCTTGTGATGACCTCCCCCTGCTTCCAACTCGTCTCCTCCTCCTCCTCCTCTCTGTCTCCCCATCTGAACTTTCCCCCTCTTCTTCTCTTCTAGCGGGCACCCACGTGACATCCATGGATGCATCATCATCAACCACTTCACTTGTATCTGACAAATCAACAAAGGAAGCAGCAGCTGGTACAACATCACCATCATCATCACACCGTATGTCCATGTCTGTAATGCTGCCTGACTGAGACATATCACTGTTATCTACATCCTCTGTCAATTATGGTTGCGCATCACTCATTTCTTCCAACTGATGTGTCAATAACTCCTCTGACAGATCAAGTGAAGCGGCTGTGGTGCTAGTGTTGGTGGTGGCGGCAGGCGGGCGAGTGGCACTGGTCACTTGAGAGGTGCCCGCAGCTAAGCTGGAGGTGGATGGTGCGTCAAGGTTAGGAGCGGAAGCTGTAGAAGATTGGGTGTCCTGTGTTAGCCATTCAACTAGGTCCTCCTCAGAACTTTTCACGTTCATGGCACGTGGCCTCTGAACACTGTGCATTATTGTAGGGTCAAAGGGAATCATAGCACCACAACCACGACAGCACCTGCAGGGTGGCCTGCCTCTGCTTGTCATTTTTTTTTTTAAATATAGACTTACACTACTATTAAACAAAATATGAGTGGTGCCACTGGGCAAGTGGGCACAGTATACGCTGTGAACCTGACACAAAAAAAGTAGACTGATGTTTCACAATCCAAAAAGTTTATTTTTTTTAAATGTACACTTACACTACTATTAAACAAGATATGAGTGGTGGCACTGGGCAAGTGGGCACAGTATACACTGTGAGCCTGACACAAAAAAGCAGACTGATGTTTCACAGTCAAAAATGTTTATTTTTTAAATATTTAAACTACTGTTACAACAAATATGAGTGGTGCCACTAACTTGGCAAGTGGGCCTGGCACAAACGCTGGCAGGCAGGCAAATGCAATAAGATTACAATAGCAGACTGATGTTTCACAGTCCAAAAAGTTTTATAAAAAAATATTTACACTACTGTTACAACAAATATGATTGGTGGCACTAGTTGGCAAGTGGGCCTGGCACACACGCTGGCAGACAGGCAACTTCAATTAGATTACACTAGCAGACTGATGTTTCACAGTCCAAAAAGTTTTTTTTTTAAAAATATTTACACTACTGTTATAACAAATATCATTGGTGGCACTAGTCGGCAAGTGGGCTTGGCAAACACGCTGGCAGGCAGGCAACTGCAATTAGATTACACTAGCTGAATGATGTTTCACAGTCAAACACTTTTTTTTAAAATATTTACAATATTGTTATAACAAATATGATTGGTGGCACTAGTTGGCAAGTGGGCCTGGCACACATGCTGGCAGGCAGGCAACTGCAATTCGATTGCACTAGCAGACTGATGTTTCACAGTCAAAAAAGTTTTTTTTAAAATATTTACACTACTGTTACAACAAATATGAGTGGTGCCACTAACTTGGCAAGTGGGTCTTGCACACACGCTGGCAGGCAGGCAACTTCAATTAGATTACAATAGCAGACTGATGTTTCACAGTCAAAAAAGTTTTTTTAAAAAATATTTACACTACTGGTATAACAAATATGAGTAGTGGCACTAGTTGGCAAGTGGGCCTGGCAAACACACTGGCAGGCAGGCAGGCAACTGCAATTCGATTGCACTAGCAGACTGATGTTTCACAGTCAAAAAAGTTTTTATTTTAAATATTTACACTACTGTTACAACAAATATGAGTGGTGCCACTAACTTGACAAGTGGACCTGGCAAACACGCTGGCAGGCAGGCAAATTCAATTAGATTACACTAACAGACTGATGTTTCACAGTCAAAAAAGTTTTTTTTCAAATATTTACACTACTGTTATAACAAATATTATTTGTGGCACTAGTTGGAAAGTGGGCCTGGCACACATGCTGGCAGGCAGGCAGGCAACTGCAATTAAATAACACTAGCAGACTGAAGTAAAAAAAAAAATTAAAAAAATTTACACTAATGTTACAACAGATAGGAGTGGTGGCACTGAGGATGGAAGTAGGCACATTATATGCTGGGTGCCTGACACACAGGCTGGCACTAGTGGCAGGCTGGCCTGGCAACTGCAATTAAATAACACTAGCAGACTGATGTAAAAGTATTTTTTTACAAAATTTACACTAATGTTACAACAGATAGGAGTGGTGGCACTGAGGATGGAAGTAGGCACATTATATGCTGGGTGCCTGACACACAGGCTGGCACTAGTGGCAGGCTGGCCTGGCAACTGCAATTAAATAACACTAGCAGACTGATGTAAAAGTTTTTTTTTACAAAATTTACACTAATGTTACAACAGATAGGAGTGGTGGCACTGAGGATGGAAGTAGGCACAGTATATGCTGGGAGCCTGACACACAGGCTAGCACTAGTGGCAGGCTGGCCTGGCAAATAAAAATAAATAACACTAGCAGACTGATGTAAAAGTTTTTTTTTTTTTTAAATTACACTAATGTTACAACAGATAGGAGTGGTGGCACTGAGGATGGAAGTAGGCACAGTATATGCTGGGAGCCTGACACACAGGCTGGCACTAGTGGCAGGCTGGCCTGGCAACTAAAATTAAATAACACTAGCAGACTGATGTAAAAGTTTTTTTTTACAAAAGTTACACTAATGTTACAACAGATATGAGTGGTGGCACTGAGGATGGAAGTAGGCACAGTATATGCTGGGAGCCTGACATACAGGCTGGCACTAGTGGCAGGCTGGCCTGGCAACTACAATTAAATAGCACTAGCAGACTGATGTAAACATTTTTTTAAAAAAAATTTACACTAATGTTACACCAGATATGAGTGGTGACACTGAGGCTGGCAGTGGCGGGCTGGCCTGGCAACTGCAATTAGATTACACTAGCAGACTGATGTAAAAGTTTTTTATAAAAAAATTTACACTAATGTTACACCAGATATGAGTGGTGGAAAACAGAGCAATTAGGCACAGTATATGAAGTGTGCCTGACACACAGGCCTGATGGAAAATGAAATTAGATTACACTACCAAACTGATGTAAAAGTTTTTTTTTAATTTACACTAATGTTACACCAGATATGAGTGGTGGCACAGAGCAATTAATCACAGTATATGCTGTGGGCCTGGCACACAAGACTAATGGAAAATGAAATTTGATTACACTAGCAAACTGATGTAAAAGTTTTTTTTTTTAAATTTGCACTAATGTTACACCAGATATCAGTGGTGGCACAGAGCAATAAATCAAAGTATATGCTGTGGGCCTGACACACAGGCCTAATGGAAAATTAAATTAGATTACAATAGCAAACTGAAGTAAAAGTTGTTTTATTTTAAATTTACACTAATGTTACACCAAATATCAGTGGTGGCACAGAGCAATTAATCACAGTATATGCTGTGGGCCTGACACACAGGCCTAATGGAAAATGAAATTAGATTACACTAGCAAACTGATGTAAAAGTTTTTTTTTTTTTTTAAATTTTCACTAATGTTACACCAGATATCAGTGGTGGCACAGAGCAATTAATCACAGTATATTCTGTGGGCCTGACACACAGGCCTGATGGAAAATGAAATTAGATTACACTAGCAAACTGATGTAAAAGTTTTTTTTTTTAAATTTACACTAATGTTACACCAGATATCAGTGGTGGCACAGAGCAATTAATCACAGTGTATGCTGTGGGCCTGACACACAGGCCTGATGGAAAATGAAATTAGATTACACTAGCAAACTAATGTAAAAGTTTTTTTTTTAAAATTTACACTAATGTTACACCAGATATCAGTGGTGGCACAGAGCAATTAATCACAGTATATTCTGTGGGCCTGACACACAGGCCTGATGGAAAATGATATTAGATTACACTAGTAAACTGATGTAAAAGTTTTTTTTTTTAATTTACACTAATGTTACACCAGATATCAGTGGTGGCACAGAGCAATAAATCACAGTATATGCTGTGGGCCTTACACACAGGCCTGATGGAAAATGAAATTAGATTACACTAGCAAACTGATGTAAAAGTTTTTTTTTAAAAATTTACACTAATGTTACACCAGATATGAGTGGTGGCACAGAGCAATAAATCACAGTATATGCTGTGGGCCTGACACACAGGCCTGATGGAAAATGAAATTAGATTACACTAGTAAACTGATGTAAAAGTTTTTTTTTTTTAAATTTACACTAATGTTACACCAGATATCAGTGGTGGGACAGAGCAATTAATCACAGTAAATGCTGTATGTCTGACACACAGGCCTGATGGAAAATGAAATTAGATTACACTAGCAAACTGATGTAAAAGTTTTTTTTTTTAAATTTACACTAATGTTACACCAGATATGAGTGGTGGCACAGAGCAATAAATCACAGTACATGCTGTGGGCCTGACACACAGGCCTGATGGAAAATGAAATTAGATTACACTAGCAAACTGATGTAAAAAGTTTTTTTTTTTTAAATTTACACTAATGTTAAACCAGATATCAGTGGTGGCACAGAGCAATTAATCACAGTATATGCTGTGGGCCTGACACACAGGCCTGATGGAAAATGAAATTAGATTACACTAACAAACTGATGTAAAAGTTTTTTTTTAAAATTTATACTAATGTTACACCAGATATCAGTGGTGGTACAGAGCAATTAATCACAGTATATGCTGTGGGCCTGACACACAGTAGAAATAATGTTTTGTTCCAGCCACCAATAGTTAAAAGACCTTTATTTCTTCATTGGTAGGGTCTTAGACAAACATACAACGTTTCAGACCTGCTATAGGTCCTTAGTCATGTATACTAAACATACACTGATTCATCATTTAAATACTTTACACCTGGTCAATTGTTCACCTGTTATCATGTGACTACTCGTTATTGCATCACTGCCATCTTGTGGCCATCTAACATATATATTCCTATTGCAAAAAAGCATTCTGAATAGTCACATTGAAAAGGTTTAAGTATCAAACAATGTTAAAAGATAAAATCATATGTACAAAATTAAAATAGAAGAAATATTACACACAATATGCAGATGCTGTTTACTTGTTATATAAATGCTAATTTAGACTCTTTCATTTTAGAGTTGATTTTATAAGTTTCAAAAAATTGCTACTGGAGATTATGTGGATTACTGTCAATTTGAACACTGTAGGCCTATCTTGAAAATAATTTTTTTCTTTTCTCTTTGGTATTTTTATATGTAAAGATAATTTTCAGACATTTTCCTCAAATTCACTCAGCCCATTAAAAGGGGTTATTGGAAAAATATTTTTAAGTTAAAAACATGCAGGTATCATAATACTCAGCCCATTAGAAAGGGAAGATTTACCTATCTATAGAGATGTTTTTAGGAAAGACAAATATTTAGTAAAACAGACTCCAATCGAAGTCTTTATTCATACCCTTAGGTATTAGGCTTTCCAATTTGTATATCCAAAACATCTCTCTTGTTTTTAGTATATGTTCTCTATTACCCCCCCTCCTTGGTCTATCAATCTGTTCAATTATTTGGAATCTGAGCTGGCTGATGTTATGACCCATAGAGAGGAAGTGAGAGGAAACAGGAGCCTCTTTGTTCTTGCATCTAATATTAGACTTATGTTCTGTTATCCTCTCCCTTACCTCTCTACAGGTCTCGTCCAAATAGATCAAACCACATGGACACTTGATCAAATAAATACAGTAACATGACCTACAAGTAAGGTATTTATTGATTTTATATTTCCTACCATTTATAGGGTGAAAAAAATGTTCACCTTTAATCATTGAACTGCAGTTACTGCAGTTCAAACAGGGATAACATCCATCTTTCCTAGGGCCTATAGTCTTCTGTATGTTCAATCTGTTACTGCCTATATCAGAATGTACAAGGGTGTCTTTGATACTTCTATTTCTTCTATACGCTGTCATTACATTTTCTTTAAACTCATTCACTTGGGGGTTACAGTCCCTTAGGATATGCCAATGCTTTCTTAGAATACCATTGATTTTCTGACTGAATTCGTTGAACTGTGTTACAAACCCTAGACGATTTGTTTTTTTACTTTTATACTTTTTGGGTAATTCTTTATTATTGACTACATCTAGTTGTTCCTTAATTAGTGATATTGGATACCCTCTATTGATGAATTTATCAGCCATCTCCTCCAACCTTTGCTTACATCTATTCTCCTCAGACACTATGCGTTTAACTCTTAAAAATTGGCTCTTTGGAATAGCCCTAAAGATACTGTCAGGATGGTAACTTCCATATTTCAATATATTGTTTTTGTCTGTGTCTTTTGTATGGATATCCGTTTTTAAAAAACCATCCTTAAAGTATACATGGGTGTCTAGAAACTCAATTCCAATTTCACTCATGTTTAAAGTGAATTTTAATCCATTGACAGAATTATTAAGATCTTCAACAAAGGACAATAGGCTACCAACGTCACCCCCCCCACACGCCAAACACATCATCAATGTACCTCCACCAGGAGGCACCATAGAGCTGGAACAAGCCATGAGGATATACAAAGTATTGTTTGGCGTGTGGGGGGGTGACGTTGGTAGCCTATTGTCCTTTGTTGAAGATCATAATAATTCTGTCAATGGATTAAAATTCACTTTAAACATGAGTGAAATTGGAATTGAGTTTCTAGACACCCATGTATACTTTAAGGATGGTTTCTTAAAAACGGATATCCATACAAAAGACACAGACAAAAACAATATATTGAAATATGGAAGTTACCATCCTGACAGTATCTTTAGGGCTATTCCAAAGAGCCAATTTTTAAGAGTTAAACGCATAGTGTCTGAGGAGAATAGATGTAAGCAAAGGTTGGAGGAGATGGCTGATAAATTCATCAATAGAGGGTATCCAATATCACTAATTAAGGAACAACTAGATGTAGTCAATAATAAAGAATTACCCAAAAAGTATAAAAGTAAAAAAACAAATCGTCTAGTGTTTGTAACACAGTTCAACGAATTCAGTCAGAAAATCAATGGTATTCTAAGAAAGCATTGGCATATCCTAAGGGACTGTAACCCCCAAGTGAATGAGTTTAAAGAAAATTTAATGACAGCGTATAGAAGAAATAGAAGTATCAAAGACACCCTTGTACATTCTGATATAGGCAGTAACAGATTGAACATACAGAAGACTATAGGCCCTAGGAAAGATGGATGTTATCCCTGTTTGAACTGCAGTAACTGCAGTTCAATGATTAAAGGTGAACATTTTTTTCACCCTATAAATGGTAGGAAATACAAAATCAATAAATACCTTACTTGTAGGTCATGTTACTGTATTTATTTGATCAAGTCTCCATGTGGTTTGATCTATTTGGGCGAGACCTGTAGAGAGGTAAGGGAGAGGATAACAGAACATAAGTCTAATATTAGATGCAAGAACAAAGAGGCTCCTGTTTCCTCTCACTTCCTCTCTATGGGTCATAACATCAGCCAGCTCAGATTCCAAATAATTGAACAGATTGATAGACCAAGGAGGGGGGGGTAATAGAGAACATATACTAAAAACAAGAGAGATGTTTTGGATATACAAATTGGAAAGCCTAATACCTAAGGGTATGAATAAAGACTTTGATTGGAGTCTGTTTTACTAAATATTTGTCTTTCCTAAAAACATCTCTATAGATAGGTAAATCTTCCCTTTCTAATGGGCTGAGTATTATGATACCTGCATGTTTTTAACTTAAAATATTTTTCCAATAACCCCTTTTAATGGGCTGAGTAAATTTGAGGAAAATGTCTGAAAATTATCTTTACATATAAAAATACCAAAGAGAAAAGAAAAAAATTATTTTCAAGATAGGCCTACAGTGTTCAAATTGACAGTAATCCACATAATCTCCAGTAGCAATTTTTTGAAACTTATAAAATCAACTCTAAAATGAAAGAGTCTAAATTAGCATTTATATAACAAGTAAACAGCATCTGCATATTGTGTGTAATATTTCTTCTATTTTAATTTTGTACATATGATTTTATCTTTTAACATTGTTTGATACTTAAACCTTTTCAATGTGACTATTCAGAATGCTTTTTTGCAATAGGAATATATATGTTAGATGGCCACAAGATGGCAGTGATGCAATAACGAGTAGTCACATGATAACAGGTGAACAATTGACCAGGTGTAAAGTATTTAAATGATGAATCAGTGTATGTTTAGTATACATGACTAAGGACCTATAGCAGGTCTGAAACGTTGTATGTTTGTCTAAGACCCTACCAATGAAGAAATAAAGGTCTTTTAACTATTGGTGGCTGGAACAAATCATTATTTCTACTTGGAGTATTTGCAGGATAAGGCAGATCCTGGGTTCCGTGCCCCACAAGCCACATATCTGTTGGTGCTGTTTTCCACACTTTGCTTTGAGGCCTGACACACAGGCCTGATGGAAAATGAAATTAGATTACACTAGTAAACTGATTTGTTTTTTAAATTTACACTAATGTTAAACCAGATATCAGTGGTGGCACAGAGCAATTAATCACAGTTTCTGATGGAAAATGAAATTAGATTACACTAGCAAACTGATGTAAACGTTTTTTTTTTTTTAATTTATACTAATGTTACACCAGATATCAGTGGTGGCACAGAGCAATTAATCACAGTATATTCTGTGGGCCTGACACACAGGCCTGATGGAAAATGAAATTAGATTACACTAGTAAACTGATGTAAAACTTTTTTTTTTTTTAAATTTACACTAATGTTACACCAGATATCAGTGGTGGCACAGAGCAATTAATCACAGTATATGCTGTGGGCCTGACACACAGGCCTGATGGAAAATGAAATTAGATTACACTAGTAAACTGATGTAAAAGTTTTTTTTTAAAAATTTACACTAATGTTACACCAGATATCAGTGGTGGCACAGAGCAATTAATCACAGTATATGCTGTGGGCCTGACACACAGGCCTGATGGAAAATGAAATTAGATTACTCTAGCAAACTGATGTAAAAGTTTTTTTTTTTAAATTTACACTAATGTTACACCAGATATCAGTGGTGGCACAGAGCAATTAATCACAGTATATGCTGTGGGCCTGACACACAGGCCTGATGGAAAATGAAATTAGATTACACTAGCAAACTGATGTAAAAGTTTTTTTTAAAAAATTTACACTAATGTTACACCAGATATCAGTGGTGGCACAGAGCAATTAATCACAGTATATGCTGTGGGCCTGACACACAGGCCTGATGGAAAATGAAATTAGATTACACTAGCAAACTTATGTAAAAGTTTTTTTTTTAAATTTACACTAATGTTACACCAGATATCAGTGGTGGCACAGAGCAATTAATCACAGTGTATGCTGTGGGCCTGACACACAGGCCTGATGGAAAATGAAATTAGATTACACTAGCAAACTGATGTAAAAGTTTTTTTTTTTAAATTTACACTAATGTTACACCAGATATCAGTGGTGGCACAGAGCAATTAATCACAGTATATTTTGTGGGCCTGACACACAGGCCTGATGGAAAATGATATTAGATTACACTAGTAAACTGATGTAAAAGTTTTTTTTTTTAATTTACACTAATGTTACACCAGATATCAGTGGTGGCACAGAGCAATAAATCACAGTATATGCTGTGGGCCTTACACACAGGCCTGATGGAAAATGAAATTAGATTACACTAGCAAACTGATGTAAAAGTTTTTTTTTTTTAAATTTACACTAATGTTACACCAGATATGAGTGGTGGCACAGAGCAATAAATCACAGTATATGCTGTGGGCCTGACACACAGGCCTGATGAAAAATGAAATTAGATTACACTAGTAAACTGATGTAAAAGTTTTTTTTTTTTAAATTTACACTAATGTTACACCAGATATCAGTGGTGGTACAGAGCAATTAATCACAGTATATGCTGTGGGCCTGACACACAGGCCTGATGGAAAATGAAATTAGATTACAGTAGTAAACTGATTTTTTTTTAAAATTTACACTAATGTTAAACCAGATATCAGTGGTGGCACTGAGCAATTAATCACAGTTTCTGATGGAAAATGAAATTAGATTTCACTAGCAAACTGATGTAAAAGTTTTTTTTTTAAATTTATACTAATGTTACACCAGATATCAGTGGTGGCACAGAGCAATTAATCACAGTATATTCTGTGGGCCTGACACACAGGCCTGATGGAAAATGAAATTAGATTACACTAGTAAACTGATGTAAAAGTTTTTTTTTTTTTAAATTTACACTAATGTTACACCAGATATCAGTGGTGGCACAGAGCAATTAATCACAGTATATGCTGTGGGCCTGACACACAGGCCGGATGGAAAATGAAATTAGATTAAATAACACTAGCAGACTGATGTAAAAGTTTTTTTTTACAAAAGTTACACTAATGTTACAACAGATATGAGTGGTGGCACTGAGGATGGAAGTAGGCACAGTATATGCTGGGAGCCTGACATACAGGCTGGCACTAGTGGCAGGCTGGCCTGGCAACTACAATTAAATAACACTAGCAGAATGATGTAAACATTTTTTTAAAAAAAATTTACACTAATGTTACACCAGATATGAGTGGTGGCACTGAGGCTGGCAGTGGCGGGCTGGCCTGGCAACTGCAATTAGATTACACTAGCAGACTGATGTAAAAGTTTTTTATAATAAGATTTACACTAATGTTACACCAGATATGAGTGGTGGAAAATAGAGCAATTAGGCACAGTATATGAAGTGTGCCTGACACACAGGCCTGATGGAAAATGAAATTAGATTACACTAGAAAACTGATGTAAAAGTTTTTTTTAAATTTACACTAATGTTACACCAGATATGAGTGGTGACACAGAGCAATTAATCACAGTATATGCTGTGGGCCTGGCACACAAGACTAATGGAAAATGAAATTTGATTACACTAGCAAACTGATGTAAAAGTTTTTTTTTTTTAAATTTGCACTAATGTTACACCAGATATCAGTGGTGGCACAGAGCAATAAATCACAGTATATGCTGTGGGCCTGACACACAGGCCTAATGGAAAATTAAATTAGATTACAATAGCAAACTGAAGTAAAAGTTTTTTTTTTTTTTTTAAATTTACACTAATGTTACACCAGATATGAGTGGTGGCACAGAGCAATTAATCACAGTATATGCTGTGGGCCTGACACACAGGCCTAATGGAAAATGAAATTAGATTACACTAGCAAACTGATGTAAAAGTTTTTTTTTTTAAATTTACACTTATGTTACACCAGATATCAGTGGTGGCACAGAGCAATTAATCACAGTATATTCTGTGGGCCTGACACACAGGCCTGATTGAAAATGAAATTAGATTACACTAGTAAACTGATGTAAAAGTTTTTTTTTTTAAATTTACACTAATGTTACACCAGATATCAGTGGTGGCACAGAGCAATTAATCACAGTATATTTTGTGGGCCTGACACACAGGCCTGATGGAAAATGATATTAGATTACACTAGTAAACTGATGTAAAAGTTTTTTTTTTTTTAATTTACACTAATGTTACACCAGATATCAGTGGTGGCACAGAGCAATAAATCACAGTATATGCTGTGGGCCTTACACACAGGCCTGATGGAAAATGAAATTAGATTACACTAGCAAACTGATGTAAAAGTTTTTTTTTTTAAATTTACACTAATGTTACACCAGATATGAGTGGTGGCACAGAGCAATAAATCACAGTATATGCTGTGGGCCTGACACACAGGCCTGATGGAAAATGAAATTAGATTACACTAGTAAACTGATGTAAAAGTTTTTTTTTTTTAAATTTCCACTAATGTTACACCAGATATCAGTGGTGGTACAGAGCAATTAATCACAGTATATGCTGTGGGCCTGACACACAGGCCTGATGGAAAATGAAATTAGATTACAGTAGTAAACTGATTTTTTTTTAAATTTACACTAATGTTAAACCAGATATCAGTGGTGGCACAGAGCAATTAATCAGTTTCTGATGGAAAATGAAATTAGATTTCACTAGCAAACTGATGTAAAAGTTTTTTTTTAAAATTTATACTAATGTTACACCAGATATCAGTGGTGGCACAGAGCAATTAATCACAGTATATTCTGTGGGCCTGACACACAGGCCTGATGGAAAATGAAATTAGATTACACTAGTAAACTGATGTAAAAGTTTTTTTTTTTTAAATTTACACTAATGTTACACCAGATATCAGTGGTGGCACAGAGCAATTAATCACAGTATATGCTGTGGGCCTGACACACAGGCCTAATGGAAAATGAAATTAGATTACACTAGCAAACTGATGTAAAAGTTTTTTTTTCTAAATTTACACTTATGTTACACCAGATATCAGTGGTGGCACAGAGCAATTAATCACAGTATATTCTGTGGGCCTGACACACAGGCCTGATGGAAAATGAAATTAGATTACACTAGTAAACTGATGTAAAAGTTTTTTTTTTTAAATTTACACTAATGTTACACCAGATATCAGTGGTGGCACAGAGCAATTAATCACAGTATATGCTGTGGGCCTGACACACAGGCCTGATGGAAAATGAAATTAGATTACACTAGCAAACTGATGTAAAAGTTGTTTTTTTTTAAATTTACACTAATGTTACACCAGATATCAGTGGTGGCACAGAGCAATTAATCACAGTATATGCTGTGGGCCTGACACACAGGCCTGATGGAAAATGAAATTAGATTACACTAGCAAACTGATGTAAAAGTTTTTTTTTTTAAATTTACACTAATGTTACACCAGATATCAGTGGTGGCACAGAGCAATTAATCACAGTATATTCTGTGGGCCTGACACAAAGGCCTGATGGAAAATGATATTAGATTACACTAGTAATCTGATGTAAAAGTTTTTTTTTTTTTAAATTTACACTAATGTTACACCAGATATCAGTGGTGGCACAGAGCAATAAATCACAGTATATGCTGTGGGCCTTACACACAGGCCTGATGGAAAATGAAATTAGATTACACTAGCAAACTGATGTAAAAGTTTTTTTTTAAAATTTACACTAATGTTACACCAGATATGAGTGGTGGCACAGAGCAATAAATCACAGTATATGCTGTGGGCCTGACACACAGGCCTGATGGAAAATGAAATTAGATTATCCTAGTAAACTGGTGTAAAAGTTTTTTTTTTTTAAATTTACACTAATGTTACACCAGATATCAGTGTTGGGACAGAGCAATTAATCACAGTAAATGCTGTGTGTCTGACACACAGGCATGATGGAAAATGAAATTAGATTACACTAGCAAACTGATGTAAAAATTTTTTTTTAAAATTTACACTAATGTTACACCAGATATCAGTGGTGGCACAGAGCAATAAATCACAGTACATGCTGTGGGCCTGACACACAGGCCTGATGGAAAATGAAATTAGATTACACTAGCAAACTGATGTAAAAGTTTTTTTTTTTAAATTTACACTAATGTTAAACCAGATATCAGTGGTGGCACAGAGCAATTAATCACAGTATATGCTGTGGGCCTGACACACAGGCCTGATGGAAAATGAAATTAGATTACACTAGCAAACTGATGTAAAAGGTTTTTTTTAAAATTTATACTAATTTTACACCAGATATCAGTGGTGGTACAGAGCAATTAATCACAGTATATGCTGTGGGCCTGACACACAGGCCTAATGGAAAATGAAATTAGATTACAATAGCAAACTGATGTAAAAGTTGTTTTTTTTTTAATTTAAACTAATGTTACACCAGATATCAGTGGTGGCACAGAGCAATTAATCACAGTATATGCTGTGGGCCTGACACACAGGCCTGATGGAAAATGAAATTAGATTACACTAGTAAACTGATGTAAAACTTTTTTTTTTTTAAATTTACACTAATGTTACACCAGATATCAGTGGTGGCACAGAGCAATTAATCACAGTATATTCTGTGGTCCTGACACACAGGCCTGATGGAAAATGATATTAAATTACACTAGTAAACTGATGTAAAAGTTTTTTTTTTTTTTAAATTTACACTAATGTTACACCAGATATCAGTGGTGGCACAGAGCAATTAATCACAGTATATGCTGTGGGCCTGACACACAGGCCTGATGGAAAATGAAATTAGATTACACTAGCAAACTGATGTAAAAGGTTTTTTTTTAAATTTATACTAATTTTACACCAGATATCAGTGGTGGTACAGAGCAATTAATCACAGTATATGCTGTGGGCCTGACACACAGGCCTAATGGAAAATGAAATTAGATTACAATAGCAAACTGATGTAAAAGTTGTTTTTTTTTTAATTTAAACTAATGTTACACCAGATATCAGTGGTGGCACAGAGCAATTAATCACAGTATATGCTGTGGGCCTGACACACAGGCCTGATGGAAAATGAAATTAGATTACACTAGTAAACTGATGTAAAACTTTTTTTTTTAAAATTTACACTAATGTTACACCAGATATCAGTGGTGGCACAGAGCAATTAATCACAGTATATTCTGTGGTCCTGACACACAGGCCTGATGGAAAATGATATTAAATTACACTAGTAAACTGATGTAAAAGGTTTTTTTTTTTAAATTTACACTAATGTTACACCAGATATCAGTGGTGGCACAGAGCAATAAATCACAGTATATGCTGTGGGCCTGACACACAGGCCTGATGGAAAATGAAATTAGATTACACTAGCAAACTGATGTAAAAGTTTTTTTTTTTTTTAAATTTACACTAATGTTACACCAGATATCAGTGGTGGCACAGAGCAATTAATCACAGTATATGCTGTGGGCCTGACACACAGGCCTGATGGAAAATGAAATTAGATTACACTAGCAAACTGATGTAAAAGTTTTTTTTTTTAAATTTATACTAATGTTACACCAGATATCAGTGGTGGCACAGAGCAATTAATCACAGTAAATGCTGCGTGTCTGACACACAGGCCTGATGGAAAATGAAATTAGATTACACTAGCAAACTGATGTAAAAGTTTTTTTTTTTAAATTTACACTAATGTTACACCAGATATGAGTGGTGGCACAGAGCAATAAATCACAGTATATGCTGTGGGCCTGACACACAGGCCTGATGGAAAATAAAATTAGATTACACTAGCAAACTGATGTAAAAGTTTGTTTTTTTAAATTTACACTAATGTTACACCAGATATCAGTGGTGGCACAGAGCAATTAATCACAATACAGGTAGCCCTCAGTTTACGCCGGGGTTAGGTTCCAGAAGGAATCGTTGTAAATCGAAACCATTGTAAATTGAAACCCAGTTTATAATGTAAGTCAATGGGAAGTTAGGGAGATAGGTTCCAGGCCCCTCTCAAAATTGTCATAATAACACCTAATACATTATTTTTAAAGCTTTGAAATAAAGACTTTAAATGCTAAACAGCATTATAAACCTAATAAAATAATCACACAGAATATATAATTAAACTAAGTTAAATTAACAGAAACATTTTCTAAACAGCATTATAAATCTAATAAAATAATCATACAACACAGACTTCACTTGCATTTTTCTGAAAACAGTTCTTTCTATGCATTGCAATCTGGACTGATTTATAGACAGGAATATCGTGTTCCTTTGAAATCTGCTTTATAGCTCAGGTCTGGTTAAACTGATTAATTTCAGCTTGCTTGGCTTTGCTGCAACACAAGCGGACAACTCCACCTACTGGCTATTTTAATACATGCACTGCTTCTCAATGCTTTTCAATAGCAGTCACATGACTGGAAAAAAAAGGTTGTTATTCTGAAATGATGTAAATTGAACCGTTGTAAAACGAGGGCCACCTGTATATGCTGTGGGCCTGACACACAGGCCTGATGGAAAATGAAATTAGATTACACTAGCAAACTGATGTAAAAGTTTTTTTTTTTTAATTTATACTAATGTTACACCAGATATCAGTGGTGGCACAGAGCAATTAATCACAGTATATGCTGTGGGCCTGACACACAGGCCTAATGGAAAATGAAATTAGATTACAATAGCAAACTGATGTAAAAGTTTTTTTTTTTAATTTACACTAATGTTACACCAGATATCAGTGGTGGCACAGAGCAATTAATCACAGTATATGATGTGGGCCTGAAACACAGGCCTAATGGAAAATTAATTTAAATTACAATAGCAAACTGATGTAAAAGTTTTTTTTTTAATTTACACTAATGTTACACCAGATATCAGTGGTGGCACAGAGCAATTAATCACAGTATATGCTGTGGGCCTGACACACAGGCCTGATGGAAAATGAAATTAGATTACCCTAGCAAACTGATGTAAAAGTTTTTTTTAAAAAAATGTATACTAATGTTACACCAGATATGAGTGGTGGAAAACAGAGCAATTAGGCACAGTATATGAAGTGTGCCTGACACACAGGCCTGATGGAAAATGAAATTAGATTACACTAGTAAACTGATGTAAAAGTTTTTTTTTTTTTAAATTTACACTAATGTTACACCAGATATCAGTGGTGGCACAGAGCAATTAATCACAGTATATGCTGTGGGCCTGACACACAGGCCTAATGGAAAATTAAATTAGATTACAATAGCAAACTGATGTAAAAGGTTTTTTTTTTATATTTACACTAATGTTACACCAGATATCAGTGGTGGCACAGAGCAATTAATCACAGTATATGCTGTGGGTCTGACACACAGGCCTGATGGAAAATGAAATTAGATTACACTAGCAAACTGATGTAAAAGTTTTTTTTTTTTTAAATTTACACTAATGTTACACCAGATATCAGTGGTGGCACAGAGCAATTAATCACAGTATATTCTGTGGACCTGACATGCAGGCCTGATGGAAAATGAAATTAGATTACACTAGTAAACTGATGTAAAAGTTGTTTTTTTTTAAATTTACACTAATGTTACACCAGATATCAGTGGTGGCACAGAGCAATTAATCACAGTATATGCTGTGGGCCTGACACACAGGCCTAATGGAAAATTAAATTAGATTACAATAGAAAACTGAAGTAAAAGTTTTTTTATTTAAATTTACACTAATGTTACACCAGATATGAGTGGTGGCACAGAGCATTTAATCACAGTATATGCTGTGGGCCTGACACACAGGCCTGATGGAAAATGAAATTAGATTACACTAGCAAACTGATGTAAAAGTTTTTTTTTTAAATTTACACTAATGTTACACCAGATATCAGTGGTGGCACAGAGCAATTAATTACAGTATATTGTAGTGTCTGTAAATCCAGGTGGTTTAGAAATATATCTGACACAGAGTCCATTTATGCAGCAACTAACTACACACTTTATTTCCTGGTTCCTCACTCCAACAACACTGTCCCCGCCCCTGCTTCTTTGCAACAATTATATACATTTACAAGTCAGAGCACAAACTAGGAAGAAAGCATTATATATTATAATATCACAACAGACACCATATCTCTCCCTTACTTTAGATCCTTGAATTCTTGTAACTGTATATGGGATGACATCATATAAAGTATCCAGCTTGTGTCGTCTATCTTGCCTGCACAGGACTCTGTCTCCAACAGCAAAAAGAGCAGATTTGGTATGATAGTATTGATCCGCATAAGCTTTCATCTTGGCTTTGGCATGACTGTCTTTTTGTATTAAGTCCTTGTTGAGTGTCTCTGTTAGCGAATCATTTATATCCGGAATTTTGATCCGAAGTTTGCGATTGAATAACAGCTCTGCAGGTGATCTGCCAGTAGTACAATGGGGAGTTGATCGATAGTCTCTCAGAAAAGAGTATAAATTTTGTTTCCATGGTCTACCTTGCGCTGTAGTTGCCCTTAGAAATTTCCCCATAGAACGCATGAATCTTTCAGCTTCTGCATTAGCTTGTGGCCACAAAGGAGTAATGCGCCTATGTTTAAATCCAAGATATGAAGCAAATTTATTAAACTGAGTACTGTTAAATGGGGGACCGTTATCTGTTTTAACAATTTTAGGAATTCCCAATAAAGAGAAAACTTTGTCTAAAACCGGAATAACAGTGACTGAAGATGTTGAGCTGATAACTTCTACTACCGGGTATCTTGAATATTCGTCTATAACCACCATCAAATAATCTCTAGTAGGTAATGGACCATAAAAATCTATACTCACATTACACCATGGTGCTTCAGGCAATGCAGACATTTTTAAAGGTTCTTTGTGAGTTCCTGGAGTTGTGGCTTGACACACCATACAATTTCTGACCAACTTTTCTGCTTGTTGATCTATTGATGGAAACCACACTTTTTCTCGCAATAAACTTTTCATTTTAACTATTCCTTGGTGACCTTCATGTGCTAAGGATAATACTTGCTGTTGTAAACATGTCGGAACGACTAGTCGATTACCTCGCAAGATAATACTATTGTCATTATTCACTGAGAGTTCTTTGCTAAATCTTGCAAATGACTTCAACTCTTTTCCATGTATTTTGTCAGAATCGGCTGTGTACCATTTTCCATTCCGAACTAATATAGCGAGTTTTTGCAGTATAGGATCAGCTAATGTTGCTTGTTGTATTTCTTCTAAACTCAATGCTTTAGGTATAGTATGATTAGTAACAAAATTGATATATTCCTCTGCATCCATGGAACTTGGCAAACTTGTGAATGAATCTGTTGATATAGGATGTCGAGACATATAGGCCTAGATTTAGAGTTCGGCGGTAGCCGTCAAAACCAGCGTTAGAGGCTCCTAACGCTGGTTTTGGCCGCCCGCTGGTATTTGGAGTCAGTGATTAAAGGGTCTAACGCTCACTTTACAGCCGCGACTTTTCTATAGCGCAGATCCCCCTACGCCATTTGCGTAGCCTATCTTTTCAATGGGATCTTTCTAACGCTGGTATTTAGAGTCGTTTCTGCAGTGAGCGTTAGAGCTCTAACGACAAGATTCCAGCCGCCTGAAAATAGCAGGAGTTAAGAGCTTTCTGGCTAACGCCGGTTTATAAAGCTCTTAACTACTGTACCCTAAAGTACACTAACACCCATAAACTACCTATGTACCCCTAAACCGAGGTCCCCCCACATCGCCGCAACTCGATTAAAAATTTTAACCCCTAATCTTCCGACCGCCACCTACGTTATTCTTATGTACCCCTAATCTGCTGCCCCTAACCCCGCCGACCCCTATATTACATTTATTAACCCCTAATCTGCCCCCCACAACATCGCCACCAGCTACTTAAAATAATTAACCCCTAATCTTCCGACCGCAAAGCGCCGCCACCTACGTTATCCCTATGTACCCCTAATCTGCTACCCCTAACACCGCCGACCCCTATATTATATTTATTATCCCCTAATCTGCCCCCCTCAACGTCGCCGACACCTGCCTACACTTATTAACCCCTAATCTGCCGAGCGGACCGCACCGCTACTATAATAAAGTTATTAACCCCTAACCCGCCTCACTAACCCTATCATAAATAGTATTAACCCCTAATCTGCCCTCCCTAACGTCGCCGACACCTAACTTCAATTATTAACCCCTAATCTTCCGATCGGAGCTCACCGCTATTCTAATAAATGTATTAACCCCTAAAGCTAAGTCTAACCCTAACACTAACACCCCCCTAACTTAAATATAATTTTAATCTAACGAAATAAATTAACTCTTATTAAATAACTTAATCCTATTTAAAGCTAAATACTTACCTGTAAAATAAATCCTAATATAGCTACAATATAAATTATAATTATATTATAGCTATTTTAGGATTAATATTTATTTTACAGGCAACTTGGTATTTATTTTAACTAGGTACAATAGCTATTAAATAGTTAAGAACTATTTAATAGTTACCTAGTTAAAATAATAACAAAATTACCTGTAAAATAAATCCTAACCTAAGATATAATTAAACCTAACACTACCCTATCAATAAAATAATTAAATAAACTACCTACAATTACCTACAATTAACCTAACACTACACTATCAATAAATTAAATAAACACAATTGCTACAAATAAATACAATTAAATAAACTAGCTAAAGTACAAAAAATAAAAAAGAACTAAGTTACAGAAAATAAAAAAATATTTACAAACATAAGAAAAATATTACAACAATTTTAAACTAATTACACCTACTCTAAGCCCCCTAATAAAATAACAAAGCCCCCCAAAATAATAAATTCCCTACCCTATTCTAAATTTAAAAAGTTACAAGCTCTTTTACCTTACCAGCCCTGAACAGGGCCCTTTGCGGGGCATGCCCCAAGAAGTTCAGCTCTTTTGCCTGTAAAAGAAAACATACAATACCCCCCCCCCAACATTACAACCCACCACCCACATACCCCTAATCTAACCCAAACCCCCCTTAAATAAACCTAACACTAAGACCCTGATGATCTTCCTACCTTGTCTTCACCATGCCAGGTTCACCGATCCGTCCTGGCTCCAAGATCTTCATCCAACCCAAGCGGGGGCTAGACATCCACTGAAGAAGTCCAGAAGAGGGTCCAAAGTCTTCCTCCTATCCGGCAAGAAGAGGACATCCGGACCGGCAAACATCTTCTCCAAGCGGCATCTTCGATCTTCTTCCATCCGGTGCGGAGCGGGTCCATCTTGAAGCAGGCGACGCGGATCCATCCTCTTCTTCCGATGTCTCCCGACGAATGACGGTTCCTTTAAGGGACGTCATCCAAGATGGCGTCCCTCGAATTCCGATTGGCTGATAGGATTCTATCAGCCAATCGGAATTAAGGTAGGAATTTTCTGATTGGCTGATGGAATCAGCCAATCAGAATCTAGTTCAATCCGATTGGCCGATCCAATCAGCCAATCAGATTGAGCTCGCATTCTATTGGCTGATCGGAACAGCCAATAGAATGCGAGCTCAATCTGATTGGCTGATTGGATCAGCCAATCGGATTGAACTTGATTCTGATTGGCTGATTCCATCAGCCAATCAGAAAATTCCTACCTTAATTCCGATTGGCTGATAGAATCCTATCAGCCAATCGGAATTCGAGGGACGCCATCTTGGATGACGTCCCTTAAAGGAACCGTCATTCGTCGGGAGACATCGGAAGAAGAGGATGGATCCGCGTCGCCTGCTTCAAGATGGACCCGCTCCGCACCGGATGGAAGAAGATCGAAGATGCCGCTTGGAGAAGATGTTTGCCGGTCCGGATGTCCTCTTCTTGCCGGATAGGAGGAAGACTTTGGACCCTCTTCTGGACTTCTTCAGTGGATGTCTAGCCCCCGCTTGGGTTGGATGAAGATCTTGGAGCCAGGACGGATCGGTGAACCTGGCATGGTGAAGACAAGGTAGGAAGATCATCAGGGGCTTAGTGTTAGGTTTATTTAAGGGGGGTTTGGGTTAGATTAGGGGTATGTGGGTGGTGGGTTGTAATGTTGGAGGGGGGGGTATTGTATGTTTTCTTTTACAGGCAAAAGAGCTGAACTTCTTGGGGCATGCCCCGCAAAGGGCCCTGTTCAGGGCTGGTAAGGTAAAAGAGCTTGTAACTTTTTAAATTTAGAATAGGGTAGGGAATTTATTATTTTGGGGGGCTTTGTTATTTTATTAGGGGGCTTAGAGTAGGTGTAATTAGTTTAAAATTGTTGTAATATTTTTCTTATATTTGTAAATATTTTTTTATTTTCTGTAACTAAGTTCTTTTTTATTTTTTGTACTTTAGCTAGTTTATTTAATTGTATTTATTTGTAGCAATTGTGTTTATTTAATTTATTGATAGTGTAGTGTTAGGTTAATTGTAGGTAATTGTAGGTAGTTTATTTAATTATTTTATTGATAGGGTAGTGTTAGGTTTAATGATATCTTAGGTTAGGATTTATTTTACAGGTAATTTTGTTATTATTTTAACTAGGTAACTATTAAATAGTTCTTAACTATTTAATAGCTATTGTACCTAGTTAAAATAAATACCAAGTTGCCTGTAAAATAAATATTAATCCTAAAATAGCTATAATATAATTATAATTTATATTGTAGCTATATTAGGATTTATTTTACAGGTAAGTATTTAGCTTTAAATAGGATTAAGTTATTTAATAAGAGTTAATTTATTTCGTTAGATTAAAATTATATTTAAGTTAGGGGGGTGTTAGTGTTAGGGTTAGACTTAGCTTTAGGGGTTAATACATTTATTAGAATAGCGGTGAGCTCCGATCGGAAGATTAGGGGTTAATAATTGAAGGTAGGTGTCGGCGATGTTAGGGAGGGCAGATTAGGGGTTAATACTATTTATGATAGGGTTGGTGAGGCGGATTAGGGGTTAATTACTTTATTATAGTAGCGCTCAGGTCCGCTCGGCAGATTAGGGGTTAATAAGTGTAGGTAGGTGTCGGCGACGTTGTGGGGGGCAGATTAGGGGTTAATAAATATAACATAGGGGTCGGCGATGTTAGGGCAGCAGATTAGGGGTACATAGGGATAACGTAGGTTGCGGCGGTTTACGGAGCGGAAGATTAGGGGTTAAAACTGTAATGCAGGGGTCAGCGATAGCGGGGGCGGAAGATTAGGGGTTAATAAGTGTAAGGTTAGGGGTGTTTAGACTTGGGGTTCATGTTAGGGTGTTAGGTGCAGACGTAGGAAGTGTTTCCCCATAGGAAACAATGGGGCTGCGTTAGGAGCTGAACGCTGCTTTTTTGCAGGTGTTAGGTTTTTTTTCAGCTCAAACAGTCCCATTGTTTCCTATGGGAGAATCGTGCACGAGCACGTTTTTGAGGCTGGCCGCGTCCGTAAGCAACTCTGGTATCGAGAGTTGCATTTGCGGTAAAAATGCCCTACGCTCCTTTTTTGGAGCCTAACGCAGCATTTGTTTTAACTCTCGATACCAGAGTTAAATTTATGGTGCGGCCAGAAAAAAGCCCGCGGAGCGTTAACAGCCCTTTTACCGCCGAACTCTAAATCTAGGCCATAGTTTGCTGGGTTCTCTTTTCCAGATTTGTAAACCACAGTAAAATTATATGGTTGTAGTCTTAAACCCCATCTTTCTATTCTAGCGGGCGGTTTGGATTTTGGATTATTCCAGATCAACTGTAAAGGCTTATTATCTGTGATCAGTGTGAATGGACAACCATATAAATATAAATGAAAGTATTCACAACTCCAAACTATTGCCAGAGCTTCACGTTCTGTTTGAGAATAACGTTTTTCTACATCATTTAAAGAACGGCTACCATAAGCAATTATATACGGCTTGCCTTTGTCTCTCTGCACCAGAATAGCACCTAAACCAACAGGGCTAGCATCTACTAAAAGAATAGTTTGCCGTTGAGGGTTAAAATGGGACATTGTCTTGTCACTGGTCAAACTCTGTTTCAGTTGTTGAAAAGCTTGTTGTTCAGTTTCAGTCCAACGCCATGGCACACTTTTCTTTGTTAACTCTCTTAAAGGTGTGGCAATAGTAGAGAAATTAGAGATAAATCGAGAACAGTAGTTTACCATCCCTAGGAAACTTCTGACTTCACTGGCGTCTATTGGAGGATTTGCATTTTGAATTGCTTCCACTTTCTTTGGGTCTGCTGATATGCCTTCAGCTGAAAAGACAAATCCATAAAATTCTAGTTTAGTTTTGTTAAATTCACACTTACTACAATTTAAGGTAAGTCCTTTCTCATGAAGTCGCTCAAAAACTGCTGTGAGATTTTTATCATGGTCTTCTTGAGTAGCTCCAAACACAATGATATCATCGCTGAAGTTTTTAACTATTGGAATTCCAGATAATGTTTGCTGTATTGCATTTTGAAATACTTCAGCAGCAGAAGAAACACCAAAACTTAGGCGCTTGTATCTCCACAATCCTGTGTGTGTTGAGAATGTAGTTATATATCTGCTTGTTGGATCCAATTCTGTTACACCAGATATGAGTGGTGGCACAGAGCAATTAATCACAGTATATTCTGTGGGTCTGACACACAGGCCTGATGGAAAATGAAATTAGATTACACTAGTAAACTGATGTAAAAGGTTTTTTTTTTTTAATTTACACTAATGTTACACCAGATATCAGTGGTGGCACAGAGCAATTAATCACAGTAAATGCTGTGTGTCTGACACACAGGCCTGATGGAAAATGAAATTTGATTACACTAGTAAACTGATGTAAAAGGTTTTTTTTTTTAAATTTACACTAATGTTACACCAGATATCAGTGGTGGCACAGAGCAATTAATCACAGTAAATGCTGTGTGTCTGACACACAGGCCTGATGGAAAATGAAATTAGATTACACTAGCAAACTGATGTAAAAGTTTTTTTTTTAAATTTACACTAATGTTACACCAGATTTCAGTGGTGGCACAGAGCAATTAATCACAGTATATTCTGTGGGCCTGACACACAGGCCTGATGGAAAATGAAATTAGATTACCCTAGCAAACTGATGTAAAAGTTTTTTTTTTTAAATTTACACTAATGTTACACCAGATATCAGTGGTGGCACAGAGCAATTAATCACAGTATATGCTGTGGGCCTGACACACAGGCCTGATGGAAAATGAAATTAGATTACACTAGCAAACTGATGTAAAAGTTGTTTTTTTTTTTAATTTACACTAATGTTACACCAGATATCAGTGGTGGCACAGAGCAATTAATCACAGTATATGCTGTGGGCCTGACACACAGGCCTGATGGAAAATGAAATTAGATTACACTAGCAAACTGATGTAAAAGTTTTTTTTTTAAATTTATACTAATGTTACACCAGATATCAGTGATGGCACAGAGCAATTAATCACAGTATATGCTGTGGGCCTGACACACAGGCCTGATGGAAAATGAAATTTGATTACACTAGTAAACTGATGTAAAAGGTTGTTTTTTCTTAAATTTACACTAATGTTACACCAGATATCAGTGGTGGCACAGAGCAATTAATCACAGTAAATGCTGTGTGTCTGACACACAGGCCTGATGGAAAATGAAATTAGATTACACTAGCAAACTGATGTAAAAGTTTTTTTTTTAAAATTTACACTAATGTTACACCAGATTTCAGTGGTGGCACAGAGCAATTAATCACAGTATATGATGTGGGCCTGACACACAGGCCTAATGGAAAATGAAATTAGATTACAATAGCAAACTGATGTAAAAGTTTTTTTTAAAAAATTTACACTAATGTTACACCAGATATCAGTGGTGACACAGAGCAATTAATCACAGTATATGCTGTGGGCCTGACACACAGGCCTGATGGAAAATGAAATTAGATTACGCTAGCAAACTGATGTAAAAGTTTTTTTTTAAAATTTACACGAATGTTACACCAGATATCAGTGGTGGCACAGAGCAATTAATCACAGTATATGCTGTGGGCCTGACACATAGGCCTGATGGAAAATGAAATTAGATTACACTAGCAAACTGATGTAAAAGTTTTTTTTTTTAAATTTACACTAATGTTACACCAGATATTAGTGGTGGCACAGAGCAATTAATCACAGTATATGCTGTGGGCCTGACACACAGGCCTGATGGAAAATGAAATTAGATTACGCTAGCAAACTGATGTAAAAGTTTTTTTTTTTAAATTTACACTAATGTTACACCAGATATCAGTGGTGGCACAGAGCAATTAATCACAGTATATGCTGTGGGCCTGACACACAGGCCTGATGGAAAATGAAATTAGATTAAACTAGCAAACTGATGTAAAAGTTTTTTTTTTTAAATTTACACTAATGTTACACCAGATATTAGTGGTGGCACAGAGCAATTAATCACAGTATATGCTGTGGGCCTGACACACAGGCCTGATGGAAAATGAAATTAGATTACACTAGCAAACTGATGTAAAAGTTGTTTTTTTTTTAAATTTACACTAATGTTACACCAGATATCAGTGGTGGCACAGAGCAATTAATCACAGTATATTCTGTGGGCCTGACACACAGGCCTGATGGAAAATGAAATTAGATTACACTAGTAAACTGATGTAAAAGTTTTTTTTTTTTTAAATTTACACTAATGTTACACCAGATATCAGTGGTGGCACAGAGCAATTAATCACAGTATATGCTGTGGGCCTGACACACAGGCCGGATGGAAAATGAAATTAGATTAAATAACACTAGCAGACTGATGTAAAAGTTTTTTTTTTTTTTTTAAATTACACTAATGTTACAACAGATAGGAGTGGTGGCACTGAGGATGGAAGTAGGCACAGTATATGCTGGGAGCCTGACATACAGGCTGGCACTAGTGGCAGGCTGGCCTGGCAACTACAATTAAATAACACTAGCAGAATGATGTAAACATTTTTTTTAAAAAAATTTACACTATTGTTACACCAGATATGAGTGGTGGCACTGAGGCTGGCAGTGGCGGGCTGGCCTGGCAACTGCAATTAGATTACACTAGCAGACTGATGTAAAAGTTTTTTATAATAAGATTTACACTAATGTTACACCAGATATGAGTGGTGGAAAATAGAGCAATTAGGCACAGTATATGAAGTGTGCCTGACACACAGGCCTGATGGAAAATGAAATTAGATTACACTAGAAAACTGATGTAAAAGTTTTTTTTAAATTTACACTAATGTTACACCAGATATGAGTGGTGGCACAGAGCAATTAATCACAGTATATGCTGTGGGCCTGGCACACAAGACTAATGGAAAATGAAATTTGATTACACTAGCAAACTGATGTAAAAGTTTTTTTTTTTTAAATTTGCACTAATGTTACACCAGATATCAGTGGTGGCACAGAGCAATAAATCACAGTATATGCTGTGGGCCTGACACACAGGCCTAATGGAAAATTAAATTAGATTACAATAGCAAACTGAAGTAAAAGTTTTTTGTTTTTTTTTAAATTTACACTAATGTTACACCAGATATGAGTGGTGGCACAGAGCAATTAATCACAGTATATGCTGTGGGCCTGACACATAGGCCTAATGGAAAATGAAATTAGATTACACTAGCAAACTGATGTAAAAGTTTTTTTTTTAAATTTACACTAATGTTACACCAGATATGAGTGGTGGCACAGAGCAATTAATCACAGTATATGCTGTGGGCCTGACACACAGGCCTAATGGAAAATGAAATTAGATTACACTAGCAAACTGATGTAAAAGTTTTTTTTTTAAATTTACACTTATGTTACACCAGATATCAGTGGTGGCACAGAGCAATTAATCACAGTATATTCTGTGGGCCTGACACACAGGCCTGATTGAAAATGAAATTAGATTACACTAGTAAACTGATGTAAAAGTTTTTTTTTTTAAATTTACACTAATGTTACACCAGATATCAGTGGTGGCACAGAGCAATTAATCACAGTATATTTTGTGGGCCTGACACACAGGCCTGATGGAAAATGATATTAGATTACACTAGTAAACTGATGTAAAAGTTTTTGTTTTTTTAATTTACACTAATGTTACACCAGATATCAGTGGTGGCACAGAGCAATAAATCACAGTATATGCTGTGGGCCTTACACACAGGCCTGATGGAAAATGAAATTAGATTACACTAGCAAACTGATGTAAAAGTTTTTTTTTTAAAATTTACACTAATGTTACACCAGATATGAGTGGTGGCACAGAGCAATAAATCACAGTATATGCTGTGGGCCTGACACACAGGGCTGATGGAAAATGAAATTAGATTACACTAGTAAACTGATGTAAAAGTTTTTTTTTTTTAAATTTACACTAATGTTACACCAGATATCAGTGGTGGTACAGAGCAATTAATCACAGTATATGCTGTGGGCCTGACACACAGGCCTGATGGAAAATGAAATTAGATTACAGTAGTAAACTGATTTTTTTTTTAAATTTACACTAATGTTAAACCAGATATCAGTGGTGGCACAGAGCAATTAATCAGTTTCTGATGGAAAATGAAATTAGATTTCACTAGCAAACTGATGTAAAAGTTTTTTTTTTAAATTTATACTAATGTTACACCAGATATCAGTGGTGGCACAGAGCAATTAATCACAGTATATTCTGTGGGCCTGACACACAGGCCTGATGGAAAATGAAATTAGATTACACTAGTAAACTGATGTAAAAGTTTTTTTTTTTTTAAATTTACACTAATGTTACACCAGATATCAGTGGTGGCACAGAGCAATTAATCACAGTATATGCTGTGGGCCTTACACACAGGCCTGATGGAAAATGAAATTAGATTACACTAGCAAACTGATGTAAAAGTTTTTTTTTTAAATTTACACTAATGTTACACCAGATATGAGTGGTGGCACAGAGCAATAAATCACAGTATATGCTGTGGGCCTGACACACAGGCCTGATGGAAAATGAAATTAGATTATCCTAGTAAACTGGTGTAAAAGTTTTTTTTTTTTAAATTTACACTAATGTTACACCAGATATCAGTGGTGGGACAGAGCAATTAATCACAGTAAATGCTGTGTGTCTGACACACAGGCATGATGGAAAATGAAATTAGATTACACTAGCAAACTGATGTAAATTTTTTTTTTTAAAATTTACACTAATGTTACACCAGATATCAGTGGTGGCACAGAGCAATAAATCACAGTACATGCTGTGGGCCTGACACACAGGCCTGATGGAAAATGAAATTAGATTACACTAGCAAACTGATGTAAAAGTTTTTTGTTTTAAATTTACACTAATGTTAAACCAGATATCAGTGGTGGCACAGAGCAATTAATCACAGTATATGCTGTGGGCCTGACACACAGGCCTGATGGAAAATGAAATTAGATTACACTAGCAAACTGATGTAAAAGGTTTTTTTTTAAATTTATACTAATTTTACACCAGATATCAGTGGTGGTACAGAGCAATTAATCACAGTATATGCTGTGGGCCTGACACACAGGCCTAATGGAAAATGAAATTAGATTACAATAGCAAACTGATGTAAAAGTTGTTTTTTTTTTAATTTAAACTAATGTTACACCAGATATCAGTGGTGGCACAGAGCAATTAATCACAGTATATTCTGTGGTCCTGACACACAGGCCTGATGGAAAATGATATTAAATTACACTAGTAAACTGATGTAAAAGGTTTTTTTTTTTAAATTTACACTAATGTTACACCAGATATCAGTGGTGGCACAGAGCAATAAATCACAGTATATGCTGTGGGCCTGACACACAGGCCTGATGGAAAATGAAATTAGATTACACTAGCAAACTGATGTAAAAGTTTTTTTTTTTTTTAAATTTACACTAATGTTACACCAGATATCAGTGGTGGCACAGAGCAATTAATCACAGTATATGCTGTGGGCCTGACACACAGGCCTGATGGAAAATGAAATTAGATTACACTAGCAAACTGATGTAAAAGTTTTTTTTTTTAAATTTATACTAATGTTACACCAGATATCAGTGGTGGCACAGAGCAATTAATCACAGTAAATGCTGCGTGTCTGACACACAGGCCTGATGGAAAATGAAATTAGATTACACTAGCAAACTGATGTAAAAGTTTTTTTTTTAAATTTACACTAATGTTACACCAGATATGAGTGGTGGCACAGAGCAATAAATCACAGTATATGCTGTGGGCCTGACACACAGGCCTGATGGAAAATGAAATTAGATTACACTAGCAAACTGATGTAAAAGTTTGTTTTTTTAAATTTACACTAATGTTACACCAGATATCAGTGGTGGCACAGAGCAATTAATCACAATACAGGTAGCCCTCAGTTTACGCCGGGGTTAGGTTCCAGAAGGAATCGTTGTAAATCGAAACCATTGTAAATTGAAACCCAGTTTATAATGTAAGTCAATGGGAAGTTAGGGAGATAGGTTCCAGGCCCCTCTCAAAATTGTCATAATAACACCTAATACATTATTTTTAAAGCTTTGAAATAAAGACTTTAAATGCTAAACAGCATTATAAACCTAATACAATAATCACACAGAATATATAATTAAACTAAGTTAAATTAACAGAAACATTTTCTAAACAGCATTATAAACCTAATAAAATAATCATACAACACAGACTTCACTTGCATTTTTCTGAAAACAGTTCTTTCTATGCATTGCAATCTGGACTGATTTATAGACAGGAATATCGTGTTCCTTTGAAATCTGCTTGATAGCTCAGGTCTGGTTAAACTGATTAATTTCAGCTTGCTTGGCTTTGCTGCAACACAAGCGGACAACTCCACCTACTGGCTATTTTAATACATGCACTGCTTCTCAATGCTTTTCAATAGCAGTCACATGACTGGAAAAAAAAGGTTGTTATTCTGAAATGATGTAAATTGAACCGCTGTAAAACGAGGGCCACCTGTATATGCTGTGGGCCTGACACACAGGCCTGATGGAAAATGAAATTAGATTACACTAGCAAACTGATGTAAATGTTTTTTTTTTTTAATTTATACTAATGTTACACCAGATATCAGTGGTGGCACAGAGCAATTAATCACAGTATATGCTGTGGGCCTGACACACAGGCCTAATGGAAAATGAAATTAGATTACAATAGCAAACTGATGTAAAAGTTTTTTTTTTTAATTTACACTAATGTTACACCAGATATCAGTGGTGGCACAGAGCAATTAATCACAGTATATGATGTGGGCCTGAAACACAGGCCTAATGGAAAATTAATTTAAATTACAATAGCAAACTGATGTAAAAGTTTTTTTTTTAATTTACACTAATGTTACACCAGATATCAGTGGTGGCACAGAGCAATTAATCACAGTATATGCTGTGGGCCTGACACACAGGCCTGATGGAAAATGAAATTAGATTACCCTAGCAAACTGATGTAAAAGTTTTTTTTTAAAAAATGTATACTAATGTTACACCAGATATGAGTGGTGGAAAACAGAGCAATTAGGCACAGTATATGAAGTGTGCCTGACACACAGGCCTGATGGAAAATGAAATTAGATTACACTAGTAAACTGATGTAAAAGTTTTTTTTTTTTTAAATTTACACTAATGTTACACCAGATATCAGTGGTGGCACAGAGCAATTAATCACAGTATATGCTGTGGGCCTGACACACAGGCCTAATGGAAAATTAAATTAGATTACAATAGCAAACTGATGTAAAAGGTTTTTTTTTATATTTACACTAATGTTACACCAGATATCAGTGGTGGCACAGAGCAATTAATCACAGTATATGCTGTGGGTCTGACACACAGGCCTGATGGAAAATGAAATTAGATTACACTAGCAAACTGATGTAAAAGTTTTTTTTTTTTTTAAATTTACACTAATGTTACACCAGATATCAGTGGTGGCACAGAGCAATTAATCACAGTATATTCTGTGGACCTGACACGCAGGCCTGATGGAAAATGAAATTAGATTACACTAGTAAACTGATGTAAAAGTTGTTTTTTTTTAAATTTACACTAATGTTACACCAGATATCAGTGGTGGCACAGAGCAATTAATCACAGTATATGCTGTGGGCCTGACACACAGGCCTAATGGAAAATTAAATTAGATTACAATAGCAAACTGAAGTAAAAGTTTTTTTATTTAAATTTACACTAATGTTACACCAGATATGAGTGGTGGCACAGAGCATTTAATCACAGTATATGCTGTGGGCCTGACACACAGGCCTGATGGAAAATGAAATTAGATTACACTAGCAAACTGATGTAAAAGTTTTTTTTTTAAATTTACACTAATGTTACACCAGATATCAGTGGTGGCACAGAGCAATTAATTACAGTATATTGTAGTGTCTGTAAATCCAGGTGGTTTAGAAATATATCTGACACAGAGTCCATTTATGCAGCAACTAACTACACACTTTATTTCCTGGTTCCTCACTCCAACAACACTGTCCCCGCCCCTGCTTCTTTGCAACAATTATATACATTTACAAGTCAGAGCACAAACTAGGAAGAAAGCATTATATATTATAATATCACAACAGACACCATATCTCTCCCTTACTTTAGATCCTTGAATTCTTGTAACTGTATATGGGATGACATCATATAAAGTATCCAGCTTGTGTCGTCTATCTTGCCTGCACAGGACTCTGTCTCCAACAGCAAAAAGAGCAGATTTGGTATGATAGTATTGATCCGCATAAGCTTTCATCTTGGCTTTGGCATGACTGTCTTTTTGTATTAAGTCCTTGTTGAGTGTCTCTGTTAGCGAATCATTTATATCCGGAATTTTGATCCGAAGTTTGCGATTGAATAACAGCTCTGCAGGTGATCTGCCAGTAGTACAATGGGGAGTTGATCGATAGTCTCTCAGAAAAGAGTATAAATTTTGTTTCCATGGTCTACCTTGCGCTGTAGTTGCCCTTAGAAATTTCCCCATAGAACGCATGAATCTTTCAGCTTCTGCATTAGCTTGTGGCCACAAAGGAGTAATGCGCCTATGTTTAAATCCAAGATATGAAGCAAATTTATTAAACTGAGTACTGTTAAATGGGGGACCGTTATCTGTTTTAACAATTTTAGGAATTCCCAATAAAGAGAAAACTTTGTCTAAAACCGGAATAACAGTGACTGAAGATGTTGAGCTGATAACTTCTACTACCGGGTATCTTGAATATTCGTCTATAACCACCATCAAATAATCTCTAGTAGGTAATGGACCATAAAAATCTATACTCACATTACACCATGGTGCTTCAGGCAATGCAGACATTTTTAAAGGTTCTTTGTGAGTTCCTGGAGTTGTGGCTTGACACACCATACAATTTCTGACCAACTTTTCTGCTTGTTGATCTATTGATGGAAACCACACTTTTTCTCGCAATAAACTTTTCATTTTAACTATTCCTTGGTGACCTTCATGTGCTAAGGATAATACTTGCTGTTGTAAACATGTCGGAACGACTAGTCGATTACCTCGCAAGATAATACTATTGTCATTATTCACTGAGAGTTCTTTGCTAAATCTTGCAAATGACTTCAACTCTTTTCCATGTATTTTGTCAGAATCGGCTGTGTACCATTTTCCATTCCGAACTAATATAGCGAGTTTTTGCAGTATAGGATCAGCTAATGTTGCTTGTTGTATTTCTTCTAAACTCAATGCTTTAGGTATAGTATGATTAGTAACAAAATTGATATATTCCTCTGCATCCATGGAACTTGGCAAACTTGTGAATGAATCTGTTGATATAGGATGTCGAGACATATAGGCCTAGATTTAGAGTTCGGCGGTAGCCGTCAAAACCAGCGTTAGAGGCTCCTAACGCTGGTTTTGGCCGCCCGCTGGTATTTGGAGTCAGTGATTAAAGGGTCTAACGCTCACTTTACAGCCGCGACTTTTCTATAGCGCAGATCCCCCTACGCCATTTGCGTAGCCTATCTTTTCAATGGGATCTTTCTAACGCTGGTATTTAGAGTCGTTTCTGCAGTGAGCGTTAGAGCTCTAACGACAAGATTCCAGCCGCCTGAAAATAGCAGGAGTTAAGAGCTTTCTGGCTAACGCCGGTTTATAAAGCTCTTAACTACTGTACCCTAAAGTACACTAACACCCATAAACTACCTATGTACCCCTAAACCGAGGTCCCCCCACATCGCCGCAACTCGATTAAAAATTTTAACCCCTAATCTTCCGACCGCCACCTACGTTATACTTATGTACCCCTAATCTGCTGCCCCTAACCCCGCCGACCCCTATATTACATTTATTAACCCCTAATCTGCCCCCCACAACATCGCCGCCAGCTACTTAAAATAATTAACCCCTAATCTTCCGACCGCAAAGCGCCGCCACCTACGTTATCCCTATGTACCCCTAATCTGCTACCCCTAACACCGCCGACCCCTATATTATATTTATTATCCCCTAATCTGCCCCCCTCAACGTCGCCGACACCTGCCTACACTTATTAACCCCTAATCTGCCGAGCGGACCGCACCGCTACTATAATAAAGTTATTAACCCCTAACCCGCCTCACTAACCCTATCATAAATAGTATTAACCCCTAATCTGCCCTCCCTAACATCGCCGACACCTAACTTCAATTATTAACCCCTAATCTTCCGATCGGAGCTCACCGCTATTCTAATAAATGTATTAACCCCTAAAGCTAAGTCTAACCCTAACACTAACACCCCCCTAACTTAAATATAATTTTAATCTAACGAAATAAATTAACTCTTATTAAATAACTTAATCCTATTTAAAGCTAAATACTTACCTGTAAAATAAATCCTAATATAGCTACAATATAAATTATAATTATATTATAGCTATTTTAGGATTAATATTTATTTTACAGGCAACTTGGTATTTATTTTAACTAGGTACAATAGCTATTAAATAGTTAAGAAATATTTAATAGTTACCTAGTTAAAATAATAACAAAATTACCTGTAAAATAAATCCTAACCTAAGATATAATTAAACCTAACACTACCCTATCAATAAAATAATTAAATAAACTACCTACAATTACCTACAATTAACCTAACACTACACTATCAATAAATTAAATAAACACAATTGCTACAAATAAATACAATTAAATAAACTAGCTAAAGTACAAAAAATAAAAAAGAACTAAGTTACAGAAAATAAAAAAATATTTACAAACATAAGAAAAATATTACAACAATTTTAAACTAATTACACCTACTCTAAGCCCCCTAATAAAATAACAAAGCCCCCCAAAATAATAAATTCCCTACCCTATTCTAAATTTAAAAAGTTACAAGCTCTTTTACCTTACCAGCCCTGAACAGGGCCCTTTGCGGGGCATGCCCCAAGAAGTTCAGCTCTTTTGCCTGTAAAAGAAAACATACAATACCCCCCCCCCCAACATTACAACCCACCACCCACATACCCCTAATCTAACCCAAACCCCCCTTAAATAAACCTAACACTAAGCCCCTGATGATCTTCCTACCTTGTCTTCACCATGCCAGGTTCACCGATCCGTCCTGGCTCCAAGATCTTCATCCAACCCAAGCGGGGGCTAGACATCCACTGAAGAAGTCCAGAAGAGGGTCCAAAGTCTTCCTCCTATCCGGCAAGAAGAGGACATCCGGACCGGCAAACATCTTCTCCAAGCGGCATCTTCGATCTTCTTCCATCCGGTGCGGAGCGGGTCCATCTTGAAGCAGGCGACACGGATCCATCCTCTTCTTCCGATGTCTCCCGACGAATGACGGTTCCTTTAAGGGACGTCATCCAAGATGGCGTCCCTCGAATTCCGATTGGCTGATAGGATTCTATCAGCCAATCGGAATTAAGGTAGGAATTTTCTGATTGGCTGATGGATCAGCCAATCGGATTGAACTTGATTCTGATTGGCTGATTCCATCAGCCAATCAGAAAATTCCTACCTTAATTCCGATTGGCTGATAGAATCCTATCAGCCAATCGGAATTCGAGGGACGCCATCTTGGATGACGTCCCTTAAAGGAACCGTCATTCGTCGGGAGACATCGGAAGAAGAGGATGGATCCGCGTCGCCTGCTTCAAGATGGACCCGCTCCGCACCGGATGGAAGAAGATCGAAGATGCCGCTTGGAGAAGATGTTTGCCGGTCCGGATGTCCTCTTCTTGCCGGATAGGAGGAAGACTTTGGACCCTCTTCTGGACTTCTTCAGTGGATGTCTAGCCCCCGCTTGGGTTGGATGAAGATCTTGGAGCCAGGACGGATCGGTGAACCTGGCATGGTGAAGACAAGGTAGGAAGATCATCAGGGGCTTAGTGTTAGGTTTATTTAAGGGGGGTTTGGGTTAGATTAGGGGTATGTGGGTGGTGGGTTGTAATGTTGGGGGGGGGGTATTGTATGTTTTCTTTTACAGGCAAAAGAGCTGAACTTCTTGGGGCATGCCCCGCAAAGGGCCCTGTTCAGGGCTGGTAAGGTAAAAGAGCTTGTAACTTTTTAAATTTAGAATAGGGTAGGGAATTTATTATTTTGGGGGGCTTTGTTATTTTATTAGGGGGCTTAGAGTAGGTGTAATTAGTTTAAAATTGTTGTAATATTTTTCTTATGTTTGTAAATATTTTTTTATTTTCTGTAACTTAGTTCTTTTTTATTTTTTGTACTTTAGCTAGTTTATTTAATTGTATTTATTTGTAGCAATTGTGTTTATTTAATTTATTGATAGTGTAGTGTTAGGTTAATTGTAGGTAATTGTAGGTAGTTTATTTAATTATTTTATTGATAGGGTAGTGTTAGGTTTAATGATATCTTAGGTTAGGATTTATTTTACAGGTAATTTTGTTATTATTTTAACTAGGTAACTATTAAATAGTTCTTAACTATTTAATAGCTATTGTACCTAGTTAAAATAAATACCAAGTTGCCTGTAAAATAAATATTAATCCTAAAATAGCTATAATATAATTATAATTTATATTGTAGCTATATTAGGATTTATTTTACAGGTAAGTATTTAGCTTTAAATAGGATTAAGTTATTTAATAAGAGTTAATTTATTTCGTTAGATTAAAATTATATTTAAGTTAGGGGGGTGTTAGTGTTAGGGTTAGACTTAGCTTTAGGGGTTAATACATTTATTAGAATAGCGGTGAGCTCCGATCGGAAGATTAGGGATTAATAATTGAAGGTAGGTGTCGGCGATGTTAGGGAGGGCAGATTAGGGGTTAATACTATTTATGATAGGGTTGGTGAGGCGGATTAGGGGTTAATTACTTTATTATAGTAGCGCTCAGGTCCGCTCGGCAGATTAGGGGTTAATAAGTGTAGGTAGGTGTCGGCGACGTTGTGGGGGGCAGATTAGGGGTTAATAAATATAACATAGGGGTCGGCGATGTTAGGGCAGCAGATTAGGGGTACATAGGGATAACGTAGGTTGCGGCGGTTTACGGAGCGGAAGATTAGGGGTTAAAACTGTAATGCAGGGGTCAGCGATAGCGGGGGCGGAAGATTAGGGGTTAATAAGTGTAAGGTTAGGGGTGTTTAGACTTGGGGTTCATGTTAGGGTGTTAGGTGCAGACGTAGGAAGTGTTTCCCCATAGGAAACAATGGGGCTGCGTTAGGAGCTGAACGCTGCTTTTTTGCAGGTGTTAGGTTTTTTTTCAGCTCAAACAGTCCCATTGTTTCCTATGGGAGAATCGTGCACGAGCACGTTTTTGAGGCTGGCCTCGTCCGTAAGCAACTCTGGTATCGAGAGTTGCATTTGCGGTAAAAATGCCCTACGCTCCTTTTTTGGAGCCTAACGCAGCATTTGTTTTAACTCTCGATACCAGAGTTAAATTTATGGTGCGGCCAGAAAAAAGCCCGCGGAGCGTTAACAGCCCTTTTACCGCCGAACTCTAAATCTAGGCCATAGTTTGCTGGGTTCTCTTTTCCAGATTTGTAAACCACAGTAAAATTATATGGTTGTAGTCTTAAACCCCATCTTTCTATTCTAGCGGGCGGTTTGGATTTTGGATTATTCCAGATCAACTGTAAAGGCTTATGATCTGTGATCAGTGTGAATGGACAACCATATAAATATAAATGAAAGTATTCACAACTCCAAACTATTGCCAGAGCTTCACGTTCTGTTTGAGAATAACGTTTTTCTACATCATTTAAAGAACGGCTACCATAAGCAATTATATACGGCTTGCCTTTGTCTCTCTGCACCAGAATAGCACCTAAACCAACAGGGCTAGCATCTACTAAAAGAATAGTTTGCCGTTGAGGGTTAAAATGGGACATTGTCTTGTCACTGGTCAAACTCTGTTTCAGTTGTTGAAAAGCTTGTTGTTCAGTTTCAGTCCAACGCCATGGCACACTTTTCTTTGTTAACTCTCTTAAAGGTGTGGCAATAGTAGAGAAATTAGAGATAAATCGAGAACAGTAGTTTACCATCCCTAGGAAACTTCTGACTTCACTGGCGTCTATTGGAGGATTTGCATTTTGAATTGCTTCCACTTTCTTTGGGTCTGCTGATATGCCTTCAGCTGAAAAGACAAATCCATAAAATTCTAGTTTAGTTTTGTTAAATTCACACTTACTACAATTTAAGGTAAGTCCTTTCTCATGAAGTCGCTCAAAAACTGCTGTGAGATTTTTATCATGGTCTTCTTGAGTAGCTCCAAACACAATGATATCATCGCTGAAGTTTTTAACTATTGGAATTCCAGATAATGTTTGCTGTATTGCATTTTGAAATACTTCAGCAGCAGAAGAAACACCAAAACTTAGGCGCTTGTATCTCCACAATCCTGTGTGTGTTGAGAATGTAGTTATATATCTGCTTGTTGGATCCAATTCTGTTACACCAGATATGAGTGGTGGCACAGAGCAATTAATCACAGTATATTCTGTGGGTCTGACACACAGGCCTGATGGAAAATGAAATTAGATTACACTAGTAAACTGATGTAAAAGGTTTTTTTTTTTTAATTTACACTAATGTTACACCAGATATCAGTGGTGGCACAGAGCAATTAATCACAGTAAATGCTGTGTGTCTGACACACAGGCCTGATGGAAAATGAAATTTGATTACACTAGTAAACTGATGTAAAAGGTTTTTTTTTTAAATTTACACTAATGTTACACCAGATATCAGTGGTGGCACAGAGCAATTAATCACAGTAAATGCTGTGTGTCTGACACACAGGCCTGATGGAAAATGAAATTAGATTACACTAGCAAACTGATGTAAAAGTTTTTTTTTTAAATTTACACTAATGTTACACCAGATTTCAGTGGTGGCACAGAGCAATTAATCACAGTATATTCTGTGGGCCTGACACACAGGCCTGATGGAAAATGAAATTAGATTACCCTAGCAAACTGATGTAAAAGTTTTTTTTTTTAAATTTACACTAATGTTACACCAGATATCAGTGGTGGCACAGAGCAATTAATCACAGTATATGCTGTGGGCCTGACACACAGGCCTGATGGAAAATGAAATTAGATTACACTAGCAAACTGATGTAAAAGTTTTTTTTTTTTTTAATTTACACTAATGTTACACCAGATATCAGTGGTGGCACAGAGCAATTAATCACAGTATATGCTGTGGGCCTGACACACAGGCCTGATGGAAAATGAAATTAGATTACACTAGCAAACTGATGTAAAAGTTTTTTTTTTAAATTTATACTAATGTTACACCAGATATCAGTGATGGCACAGAGCAATTAATCACAGTATATGCTGTGGGCCTGACACACAGGCCTGATGGAAAATGAAATTTGATTACACTAGTAAACTGATGTAAAAGGTTGTTTTTTCTTAAATTTACACTAATGTTACACCAGATATCAGTGGTGGCACAGAGCAATTAATCACAGTAAATGCTGTGTGTCTGACACACAGGCCTGATGGAAAATGAAATTAGATTACACTAGCAAACTGATGTAAAAGTTTTTTTTTTAAAATTTACACTAATGTTACACCAGATTTCAGTGGTGGCACAGAGCAATTAATCACAGTATATAATGTGGGCCTGACACACAGGCCTAATGGAAAATGAAATTAGATTACAATAGCAAACTGATGTAAAAGTTTTTTTTTAAAAATTTACACTAATGTTACACCAGATATCAGTGGTGACACAGAGCAATTAATCACAGTATATGCTGTGGGCCTGACACACAGGCCTGATGGAAAATGAAATTAGATTACGCTAGCAAACTGATGTAAAAGTTTTTTTTTTTTAAATTTACACGAATGTTACACCAGATATCAGTGGTGGCACAGAGCAATTAATCACAGTATATGCTGTGGGCCTGACACACAGGCCTGATGGAAAATGAAATTAGATTACCCTAGCAAACTGATGTAAAAGTTTTTTTTTTTAAATTTACACTAATGTTACACCAGATATCAGTGGTGGCACAGAGCAATTAATCACAGTATATGCTGTGGGCCTGACACACAGGCCTGATGGAAAATGAAATTAGATTACACTAGCAAACTGATGTAAAAGTTTTTTTTTTTTTAAATTTACACTAATGTTACACCAGATATCAGTGGTGGCACAGAGCAATTAATCACAGTATATGCTGTGGGCCTGACACACAGGCCTGATGGAAAATGAAATTAGATTAAACTAGCAAACTGATGTAAAAGTTTTTTTTTTTAAATTTACACTAATGTTACACCAGATATTAGTGGTGGCACAGAGCAATTAATCACAGTATATGCTGTGGGCCTGACACACAGGCCTGATGGAAAATGAAATTAGATTACACTAGCAAACTGATGTAAAAGTTGTTTTTTTTTTAAATTTACACTAATGTTACACCAGATATCAGTGGTGGCACAGAGCAATTAATCACAGTATATTCTGTGGGCCTGACACACAGGCCTGATGGAAAATGAAATTAGATTACACTAGTAAACTGATGTAAAAGTTTTTTTTTTTTTTAAATTTACACTAATGTTACACCAGATATCAGTGGTGGCACAGAGCAAGTAATCACAGTATATGCTGTGTGTCTGACACACAGGCCTGATGGAAAATGAAATTAGATTACACTAGCAAACTGATGTAAAAGTTTTTTTTTTTAAATTTACACGAATGTTACACCAGATATCAGTGGTGGCACAGAGCAATTAATCACAGTATATGCTGTGGGCCTGACACATAGGCCTGATGGAAAATGAAATTAGATTACACTAGCAAACTGATGTAAAAGTTTTTTTTTTTAAATTTACACTAATGTTACACCAGATATTAGTGGTGGCACAGAGCAATTAATCACAGTATATGCTGTGGGCCTGACACACAGGCCTGATGGAAAATGAAATTAGATTACACTAGCAAACTGATGTAAAAGTTTTTTTTTTTTAAATTTACACTAATGTTACACCAGATATCAGTGGTGGCACAGAGCAATTAATCACAGTATATGCTGTGGGCCTGACACACAGGCCTGATGGAAAATGAAATTAGATTACGCTAGCAAACTGATGTAAAAGTTTTTTTTTTTAAATTTACACTAATGTTACACCAGATATCAGTGGTGGCACAGAGCAATTAATCACAGTATATGCTGTGGGCCTGACACACAGGCCTGATGGAAAATGAAATTAGATTACACTAGTAAACTGATGTAAAAGTTTTTTTTTTTTTAAATTTACACTAATGTTACACCAGATATCAGTGGTGGCACAGAGCAATTAATCACAGTATATGCTGTGTGTCTGACACACAGGCCTGATGGAAAATGAAATTAGATTACACTAGCAAACTGATGTAAAAGTTTTTTTTTTTAAATTTACACTAATGTTACACCAGATATGAGTGGTGGCACAGAGCAATTAATCACAGTATATGCTGTGGGCCTGACACACAGTCCTGATGGAAAATGAAATTAGATTACACTAGCAAACTGATGTAAAAGTTTTTTTTTTTAAATTTACACTAATGTTACACCTGATATGAGTGGTGGCACAGAGCAATTAATCACAGTATATGCTGTGAGCTTCACACACAGGCTGACAGGCAGGCAAATGCAATTAGATTACAAAAAAAAAAAGACTGACAATCTAGCCCTAAAAAGGGGTTTTTGGGCTGAAGTTCTAGCCCTAAAAAGGGCGTTTTGGGGTGCTGTCCTTACAGCAGAGATTAGATGAGTCCTTCAGGACTGTAGTGGACACTGAATACACTAGCCTAGCTATCAATTTCCCTATAAAATCACCAGCAGCAGCAGCAGCACTAACCCTCCTCTCACTAAGAATGCAGGATCGTAATGAATCTAAAATGGCTGCTGCCCAGGAGCTGGGAGGGTCTGGGAGGGAGTGTCTGCTGCTGCTTGGCTCAAATGTGTCTGCAGATGGAAAATGAAATTAGATTACACTAGCAAACTGATGTAAAAGTTTTTTTTTTTTTAAATTTACACTAATGTTACACCAGATATCAGTGGTGGCACAGAGCAATTAGATTACAGTATATTCTGTTGGCCTGACACACAGGCCTGATGTTAAATGAAATTAGATTACACTAGTAAACTGATGTAAAAGTTTTTTTTTTTTAAATTTACACTAATGTTACACCAGATATCAGTGGTGGCACAGAGCAATTAATCACAGTATATGCTGTGGGCCTGACACACAGGCCTAATGGAAAATTAAATTAGATTACAATAGCAAACTGAAGTAAAAGTTTTTTTTTTTTAAATTTACACTAATGTTACACCAGATATGAGTGGTGGCACAGAGCAATTAATCACAGTATATGCTGTGGGCCTGACACACAGGCCTGATGGAAAATGAAATTAGATTACACTAGCAAACTGATGTAAAAGTTTTTTTAAAAAAATTTACACTAATGTTACACCAGATATCAGTGGTGACACAGAGCAATTAATCACAGTATATGCTGTGGGCCTGACACACAGGCCTGATGGAAAATGAAATTAGATTACGCTAGCAAACTGATGTAAAAGTTTTTTTTTTTTAAATTTACACGAATGTTACACCAGATATCAGTGGTGGCACAGAGCAATTAATCACAGTATATGCTGTGGGCCTGACACATAGGCCTGATGGAAAATGAAATTAGATTACACTAGCAAACTGATGTAAAAGTTTTTTTTTTTAAATTTACACTAATTTTACACCAGATATTAGTGGTGGCACAGAGCAATTAATCACAGTATATGCTGTGGGCCTGACACACAGGCCTGATGGAAAATGAAATTAGATTATGCTAGCAAACTGATGTAAAAGTTTTTTTTTTTAAATTTACACTAATGTTACACCAGATATCAGTGGTGGCACAGAGCAATTAATCACAGTATATGCTGTGGGCCTGACACACAGGCCTGATGGAAAATGAAATTAGATTAAACTAGCAAACTGATGTAAAAGTTTTTTTTTTTAAATTTACACTAATGTTACACCAGATATTAGTGGTGGCACAGAGCAATTAATCACAGTATATGCTGTGGGCCTGACACACAGGCCTGATGGAAAATGAAATTAGATTACACTAGCAAACTGATGTAAAAGTTGTTTTTTTTTTAAATTTACACTAATGTTACACCAGATATCAGTGGTGGCACAGAGCAATTAATCACAGTATATTCTGTGGGCCTGACACACAGGCCTGATGGAAAATGAAATTAGATTACACTAGTAAACTGATGTAAAAGTTTTTTTTTTTTTTAAATTTACACTAATGTTACACCAGATATCAGTGGTGGCACAGAGCAATTAATCACAGTATATGCTGTGTGTCTGACACACAGGCCTGATGGAAAATGAAATTAGATTACACTAGCAAACTGATGTAAAAGTTTTTTTTTTTAAATTTACACGAATGTTACACCAGATATCAGTGGTGGCACAGAGCAATTAATCACAGTATATGCTGTGGGCCTGACACATAGGCCTGATGGAAAATGAAATTAGATTACACTAGCAAACTGATGTAAAAGTTTTTTTTTTTAAATTTACACTAATGTTACACCAGATATTAGTGGTGGCACAGAGCAATTAATCACAGTATATGCTGTGGGCCTGACACACAGGCCTGATGGAAAATGAAATTAGATTACACTAGCAAACTGATGTAAAAGTTTTTTTTTTTTAAATTTACACTAATGTTACACCAGATATCAGTGGTGGCACAGAGCAATTAATCACAGTATATGCTGTGGGCCTGACACACAGGCCTGATGGAAAATGAAATTAGATTACGCTAGCAAACTGATGTAAAAGTTTTTTTTTTAAAATTTACACTAATGTTACACCAGATATCAGTGGTGGCACAGAGCAATTAATCACAGTATATGCTGTGGGCCTGACACACAGGCCTGATGGAAAATGAAATTAGATTAAACTAGCAAACTGATGTAAAAGTTTTTTTTTAAAATTTACACTAATGTTACACCAGATATTAGTGGTGGCACAGAGCAATTAATCACAGTATATGCTGTGGGCCTGACACACAGGCCTGATGGAAAATGAAATTAGATTACACTAGCAAACTGATGTAAAAGTTTTTTTTTTTTTTAATTTACACTAATGTTACACCAGATATCAGTGGTGGCACAGAGCAATTAATCACAGTATATTCTGTGGGCCTGACACACAGGCCTGATGGAAAATGAAATTAGATTACACTAGTAAACTGATGTAAAAGTTTTTTTTTTTTAAAATTTACACTAATGTTACACCAGATATCAGTGGTGGCACAGAGCAATTAATCACAGTATATGCTGTGTGTCTGACACACAGGCCTGATGGAAAATGAAATTAGATTACACTAGCAAACTGATGTAAAAGTTTTTTTTTTAAAATTTACACTAATGTTACACCAGATATGAGTGGTGGCACAGAGCAATTAATCACAGTATATGCTGTGGGCCTGACACACAGTCCTGATGGAAAATGAAATTAGATTACACTAGCAAACTGATGTAAAAGTTTTTTTTTTTAAATTTACACTAATGTTACACCTGATATGAGTGGTGGCACAGAGCAATTAATCACAGTATATGCTGTGAGCTTCACACACAGGCTGACAGGCAGGCAAATGCAATTAGATTACAAAAAAAAAAAAGACTGACAATCTAGCCCTAAAAAGGGGTTTTTGGGCTGAAGTTCTAGCCCTAAAAAGGGCGTTTTGGGGTGCTGTCCTTACAGCAGAGATTAGATGAGTCCTTCAGGACTGTAGTGGACACTGAATACACTAGCCTAGCTATCAATTTCCCTATAAAATCACCAGCAGCAGCAGCACTAACCCTCCTCTCACTAAGAATGCAGGATCGTAATGAATCTAAAATGGCTGCTGCCCAGGAGCTGGGAGGGTCTGGGAGGGAGTGTCTGCTGCTGCTTGGCTCAAATGTGTCTGCAGATGGAAAATGAAATTAGATTACACTAGCAAACTGATGTAAAAGTTTTTTTTTTTTTAAATTTACACTAATGTTACACCAGATATCAGTGGTGGCACAGAGCAATTAGATTACAGTATATTCTGTGGGCCTGACACACAGGCCTGATGGAAAATGAAATTAGATTACACTAGTAAACTGATGTAAAAGTTTTTTTTTTTTAAATTTACACTAATGTTACACCAGATATCAGTGGTGGCACAGAGCAATTAATCACAGTATATGCTGTGGGCCTGACACACAGGCCTAATGGAAAATTAAATTAGATTACAATAGCAAACTGAAGTAAAAGTTTTTTTTTTTAAATTTACACTAATGTTACACCAGATATGAGTGGTGGCACAGAGCAATTAATCACAGTATATGCTATGGGCCTGACACACAGGCCTGATGGAAAATGAAATTAGATTACACTAGCAAACTGATGTAAAACTTTTTTTAAAAAAATTTACACTAATGTTACACCAGATATCAGTGGTGACACAGAGCAATTAATCACAGTATATGCTGTGGGCCTGACACACAGGCCTGATGGAAAATGAAATTAGATTACGCTAGCAAACTGATGTAAAAGTTTTTTTTTTTTAAATTTACACGAATGTTACACCAGATATCAGTGGTGGCACAGAGCAATTAATCACAGTATATGCTGTGGGCCTGACACATAGGCCTGATGGAAAATGAAATTAGATTACACTAGCAAACTGATGTAAAAGTTTTTTTTTTTAAATTTACACTAATGTTACACCAGATATTAGTGGTGGCACAGAGCAATTAATCACAGTATATGCTGTGGGCCTGACACACAGGCCTGATGGAAAATGAAATTAGATTATGCTAGCAAACTGATGTAAAAGTTTTTTTTTTTAAATTTACACTAATGTTACACCAGATATCAGTGGTGGCACAGAGCAATTAATCACAGTATATGCTGTGGGCCTGACACACAGGCCTGATGGAAAATGAAATTAGATTAAACTAGCAAACTGATGTAAAAGTTTTTTTTTTTAAATTTACACTAATGTTACACCAGATATTAGTGGTGGCACAGAGCAATTAATCACAGTATATGCTGTGGGCCTGACACACAGGCCTGATGGAAAATGAAATTAGATTACACTAGCAAACTGATGTAAAAGTTGTTTTTTTTTTAAATTTACACTAATGTTACACCAGATATCAGTGGTGGCACAGAGCAATTAATCACAGTATATTCTGTGGGCCTGACACACAGGCCTGATGGAAAATGAAATTAGATTACACTAGTAAACTGATGTAAAAGTTTTTTTTTTTTTAAATTTACACTAATGTTACACCAGATATCAGTGGTGGCACAGAGCAATTAATCACAGTATATGCTGTGTGTCTGACACACAGGCCTGATGGAAAATGAAATTAGATTACACTAGCAAACTGATGTAAAAGTTTTTTTTTTAAAATTTACACGAATGTTACACCAGATATCAGTGGTGGCACAGAGCAATTAATCACAGTATATGCTGTGGGCCTGACACACAGGCCTGATGGAAAATGAAATTAGATTACACTAGCAAACTGATGTAAAAGTTTTTTTTTTTTAAATTTACACTAATGTTACACCAGATATCAGTGGTGGCACAGAGCAATTAATCACAGTATATGCTGTGGGCCTGACACACAGGCCTGATGGAAAATGAAATTAGATTACGCTAGCAAACTGATGTAAAAGTTTTTTTTTTTAAATTTACACTAATGTTACACCAGATATCAGTGGTGGCACAGAGCAATTAATCACAGTATATGCTGTGGGCCTGACACACAGGCCTGATGGAAAATGAAATTAGATTAAACTAGCAAACTGATGTAAAAGTTTTTTTTTTAAATTTACACTAATGTTACACCAGATATTAGTGGTGGCACAGAGCAATTAATCACAGTATATGCTGTGGGCCTGACACACAGGCCTGATGGAAAATGAAATTAGATTACACTAGCAAACTGATGTAAAAGTTTTTTTTTTTTTAAATTTACACTAATGTTACACCAGATATCAGTGGTGGCACAGAGCAATTAATCACAGTATATTCTGTGGGCCTGACACACAGGCCTGATGGAAAATGAAATTAGATTACACTAGTAAACTGATGTAAAAGTTTTTTTTTTTTTAAATTTACACTAATGTTACACCAGATATCAGTGGTGGCACAGAGCAATTAATCACAGTATATGCTGTGTGTCTGACACACAGGCCTGATGGAAAATGAAATTAGATTACACTAGCAAACTGATGTAAAAGTTTTTTTTTTTAAATTTACACTAATGTTACACCAGATATGAGTGGTGGCACAGAGCAATTAATCACAGTATATGCTGTGGGCCTGACACACAGTCCTGATGGAAAATGAAATTAGATTACACTAGCAAACTGATGTAAAAGTTTTTTTTTTTAAATTTACACTAATGTTACACCTGATATGAGTGGTGGCACAGAGCAATTAATCACAGTATATGCTGTGAGCTTCACACACAGGCTGACAGGCAGGCAAATGCAATTAGATTACAAAAAAAAAAAGACTGACAATCTAGCCCTAAAAAGGGGTTTTTGGGCTGAAGTTCTAGCCCTAAAAAGGGCGTTTTGGGGTGCTGTCCTTACAGCAGAGATTAGATGAGTCCTTCAGGACTGTAGTGGACACTGAATACACTAGCCTAGCTATCAATTTCCCTATAAAATCACCAGCAGCAGCAGCACTAACCCTCCTCTCACTAAGAATGCAGGATCGTAATGAATCTAAAATGGCTGCTGCCCAGGAGCTGGGAGGGTCTGGGAGGGAGTGTCTGCTGCTGCTTGGCTCAAATGTGTCTGCAGATGGAAAATGAAATTAGATTACACTAGCAAACTGATGTAAAAGTTTTTTTTTTTTTAAATTTACACTAATGTTACACCAGATATCAGTGGTGGCACAGAGCAATTAGATTACAGTATATTCTGTGGGCCTGACACACAGGCCTGATGGAAAATGAAATTAGATTACACTAGTAAACTGATGTAAAAGTTTTTTTTTTTTAAATTTACACTAATGTTACACCAGATATCAGTGGTGGCACAGAGCAATTAATCACAGTATATGCTGTGGGCCTGACACACAGGCCTAATGGAAAATTAAATTAGATTACAATAGCAAACTGAAGTAAAAGTTTTTTTTTTAAAATTTACACTAATGTTACACCAGATATGAGTGGTGGCACAGAGCAATTAATCACAGTATATGCTGTGGGCCTGACACACAGGCCTGATGGAAAATGAAATTAGATTACACTAGCAAACTGATGTAAAACTTTTTTTTTTTTAAATTTACACTAATGTTACACCAGATATCAGTGGTGGCACAGAGCAATTAATTACAGTATATTGTAGTGTTTGTAAATCCAGGTGGTTTAGAAATATATCTGACACAGAGTCCATTTATACAGCAACTAACTACACACTTTATTTCCACACTCCAACAACACTGTCCCCGCCCCTGCTTCTTTACAACAATTATATACATTTACAAGTCAGAGCACAAACTAGGAAGAAAGCATTATATATTATAATATCACAACAGACACCATATCTCTCCCTTACTTTAGATTAGAAACATAACAATTAAACTAAACATAAATATAACTATATATATACTATGCTTAATATCTAGAAATAAGACCAACTACATTTCACATAAAAGAGTTGCATGATGACATAATACATTACATGAAAACACATTATTTTTCATAGTTTTTAAGGTATTCAGGAGGTCTTCTGTTTTCTCTGAGAGGGTATTTTCGATTAGTATCTAAGGACTGATCATATGCTATGTTTTCTTCCCCCTCACTGCTCTCTGAGTTATCCATATTATCATCATGTTTTTGAAATAATTTGGGTATATCAGAATCATCATCTTCTGCATCAGATGCTTCAGGGTCCTGTTCTTTGTGTAGTTTCTTGAAGAAAGAAGAATTCCGAGTAATTGTATGTCCATTTCTTACTGCAGTGATCATTGATCCTTGAATTCTTGTAACTGTATATGGGATGACATCATATAAAGTATCCAGCTTGTGTCGTCTATCTTGCCTGCACAGTACTCTGTCTCCAACAACAAAAAGAGCAGATTTGGGGGCCTAGTTATCAAGCCGTCAACCTCAAATACGCTGGAATTCCGCAGCGTATTTGTGGCGAGGCTGATACGCCTTAGTTATCAAAGGCTCGAGACCGGCAAAAGTAGAATTTTGTGACGTAAGCATCGATCCGCCGGACTCAGTCCGACACAGATCGATTCTTACGTCACTCCAGATGTTCCGCACACAAGTGCGGCACATTCTCACTACTTTTGCTAGTTATCAAAAAACTAGCAGGTACGCTCGGCACTTTTACGGCCCAGCGTACCTGGTTTTCAATCCGCCACCCCTGGAGGCGGCGGATCCCATAGGAATCAATGGGAGTCTGACCATAGCGAAAGTACAATTTCGCTGCTGACAGACATCCCATTGATTTCTATGGGAGCTGTCTACACCTAACACCCTAACATGTACCCTGAGTCTAAACACCACTAATCTGTCCCCCCTACACCGCCGCAACTAAATAAATGTATTAAACCCTAAACCACCGCTCCCGGAGCCCACCGCAACTATAATAAATGTATTAACCCCTAAACTGCCGCTCCCTGAACCCGCCGCAACCTATATTAAATGTATTAACCCCTATCCTGCCCCCCCTACACCGTCGCCACCTATAATAAATTTATTAACCCCTAATCTGCCCCCCCTACACCGTCGCCACCTATAATAAATTTATTAACCCCTATCCTGCCCCCCACTACGCCGCCGCCACTGTAATAAAATTATTAACCCCTAAATTTAAGTCTAACCCTAACGCCCCCCTAACTTAAATATTAATTAAATAAATCTAAATAAATTAACTCTTATTAACTAAATGAATCCTATTTAAAACTAAATACTTACCTTTAAAATAAACCCTAATATAGCTACAATATAAATAATAATTATATTCTAGCTATCTTAGGATTTATTTGTATTTTACAGGCAACTTTCAATTTATTTTAACCAGGTACAATAGCTATTAAATAGTTATTAACTATTTAATAGCTTACCTAGCTAAAATAAAGAGAAATGTACCTGTTAAATAAATCCTAACCTAAGTTACAATTACACCTAACACTACACTATACTTTAATAAATTATTCCTATTTAAAAATAAATACTTACCTGTAAAATAAACCCTAAGATAGCTATAATATAATTATTAATTATATTGTAGCTATCTTAGGATTTATATTTATTTTACAGGTAACTTTGTATTTATTTTAGCTAGTTAGAATAGTTATTAAATAGTTATTAACTATTTAATAACTACCTAGCTAAAAGAAATACAAAATTACCTGTAAAATAAATCCTAACTTAAGTTACAATTAAACCTAATACTACACTATCATTAAATTAATTAAATAAACTACCTACAAATAACTACAATTAAATACAATTACATAAACTAACTAAAGTACAAAAAATAAAAAAAGCTAAGTTACAAAAAATAAAAAAATAAGTTACAAACATCCAGATATGAGTGGTGGCACAGAGCAATTAATCACAGTATATGCTGTTGTCTTTAGTTGTCTTCACTCAGCCGAGCCACCGATGGAACTGAAGAGGACATCCGGAGCGGAAGAAGTTAATCCTCCAAGCGGCGCTGAAGAAATCTTCCATCCGATGAAGTCATCATCCAGGCGGCGCTGAAGAAAAGTCTTCGATCCGGCCGATGTCATCTTCAAAGAGGCGCTGAAGAGGTCTTCTATCCGGGCGAAGTCATCTTCCAAGCCGGGTCTTGAATCTTCCTTCCGCCGACGCGGAACCTCCTTCTTCACCGACGGACTACGACAAATGGCGGCTCCTTTAAGGGATGTCATCCAAGATGGCGTCCCCTCAATTCCGATTGGCTGATAGGATTCTATCAGCCAATCGGAATTAAGGTAGGAAAAATCTGATTGGCTGATGGAATCAGCCAATCAGATTGAGCTCGCATTCTATTGGCTTTTCCGATCAGCCAATAGAATGTGAGCTCAATCTGATTGGCTGATTGGATCAGCCAATCGGATTGAACTTGAATCTGATTGGCTGATTCCATCAGCCAATCAGAATTTTCCTACCTTAATTCCGATTGGCTGATAGAATCCTATCAGCCAATCGGAATTGAGGGGACGCCATCTTGGATGACGTCCCTTAAAGGAGCCGTCATTCGCCGTAGTCCGTCGGTGAAGAAGGTGGTTCCGCGTCGGCGGAAGGAAGATTCAAGACCCGGCTTGGAAGATGACTTCGCCCGGAAGAAGACCTCTTCAGCGCCTCTTTGAAGATGACATCGGCCGGATCGAAGACTTTTCTTCAGCGCCGCCTGGATGATGACTTCATCGGATGGAAGATTTCTTCAGCGCCGCTTGGAGGATTAACTTCTTCCGCTCCGGATGTCCTCTTCAGTTCCATCGGTGGCTCGGCTGAGTGAAGACAACTAAAGGTAGGATGATCTTCAGGGGATTAGTGTTAGGTTTTTGTAAGGGGGGTTTGGGTTAGATTAGGGGTATGTGGGTGGTGGGTTTTAATGTTGGGGGGGGTTGTATTTTTCTTTTACAGGCAAAAGAGCTGTTTTCTTTGGGGCATGCCCCCACAAATGGCCCTTTTAAGGGCTGGTAAGGTAAAAGAGCTTTGAAATGTATTTAATTTAGAATAGGGTAGGGCATTTTTTTATTTTGGGGGGGTTTGTTATTTTATTAGGGGGCTTAGATTAGGTGTAAGTATCTTAAAATTGTTGTAATATTTTTAACATGTTTGTAACTTATTTTTTTATGTTTTGTAACTTAGCTTTTTTATTTTTTGTACTTTAGTTAGTTTATGTAATTGTATTTAATTGTAGTTATTTGTAGGTAGTTTATTTAATTAATTTAATGATAGTGTAGTATTAGGTTTAATTGTAACTTAAGTTAGGATTTATTTTACAGGTAATTTTGTATTTCTTTTAGCTAGGTAGTTATTAAATAGTTAATAACTATTTAATAACTATTCTAACTAGCTAAAATAAATACAAAGTTACCTGTAAAATAAATATAAATCCTAAGATAGCTATAATATAATTATTAATTATATTGTAGCTATCTTAGGGTTTATTTTACAGGTAAGTATTTATTTTTAAATAGGAATAATTTATTAAAGTATAGTGTAGTGTTAGGTGTAATTGTAACTTAGGTTAGGATTTATTTAACAGGTACATTTCTCTTTATTTTAGCTAGGTAAGCTATTAAATAGTTAATAACTATTTAATAGCTATTGTACCTGGTTAAAATAAATTGAAAGTTGCCTGTAAAATACAAATAAATCCTAAGATAGCTAGAATATAATTATTATTTATTTTGTAGCTATATTAGGGTTTATTTTAAAGATAAGTATTTAGTTTTAAATAGGATTCATTTAGTTAATAAGAGTTAATTTATTTAGATTTATTTAATTAATATTTAAGTTAGGGGGGCGTTAGGGTTAGGGTTAGACTTAGGTTTAGGGGTTAATAATTTTATTACAGTGGCGGCGGTGTAGTGGGGGGCAGATTAGGGGTTAATAAATTTATTATAGGTGGCGACGGTGTAGGGGGGGGCAGATTAGGGGTTATTAAATTTATTATAGGTGGCGACGGTGTAGGGGGGGCAGGATAGGGGTTAATAGGTTTAATATAGGTTGCGGCGGGTTCAGGGAGCGGCGGTTTAGGGGTTAAACTATTTATTTAGTTGCGGAGAGGTGCGGGATCAGCAGGATAGGGGTTAATAATTTTATAATAGAGGGCGACGGTGTAGGGGGGCAAGATAGGGGTTACTAGGTATACTGTAGGTGGCAGCGGTGTCCGGGAGCGGCGGTTTAGGGGTTAATACATTTATCAGAGTTGCGAGAGGGTCTAGGAGTGGCGGTTTAGGGGTTAATAACTTGATTTAGTTGCGGGGGCTCCGGGGGCGCCGGTATAGGGATAGAACAGTGTAGTTTAGTGTGAGTGCTTAGTGACAGGCTAGCAATAAAGCTGGGAAAAAGCCGAAGGGCAGCGAGATCGGATGAGTGATAACTGTCACAGTCCGCTGCTCATCGCCCCGCGGCTTTTTGACAGCTTTATTTGATAACTTAGGCGTACTTTTTCAGGTCCGCTGCGGCGATGTGAGGCGAGCTTAGGCGGGCGTATTGGGCCGGCGAAGCCAGAAAAGTAGACGGCTTGATAACTACCCCCCTTGGTATGATAGTATTGATCCGCATAAGCTTTCATCTTGGCTTTGGCATGACTGTCTTTTTGTATTAAGTCCTTGTTGAGTGTCTCTGTTAGCGAATCATTTATATCCGGAATTTTGATCCGAAGTTTGCGATTGAATAACAGCTCTGCAGGTGATCTGCCAGTAGTACAATGGGGAGTTGATCGATAGTCTCTCAGAAAAGAGTATAAATTTTGTTTCCATGGTCTACCTTGCGCTGTAGTTGCCCTTAGAAATTTCCCCATAGAACGCATGAATCTTTCAGCTTCTGCATTAGCTTGTGGCCACAAAGGAGTAATGCGCCTATGTTTAAATCCAAGATATGAAGCAAATTTATTAAACTGAGTACTGTTAAATGGGGGACCGTTATCTGTTTTAACAATTTTAGGAATTCCCAATAAAGAGAAAACTTTGTCTAAAACCGGAATAACAGTGACTGAAGATGTTGAGCTGATAACTTCTACTACCGGGTATCTTGAATATTCGTCTATAACCACCATCAAATAATCTCTAGTAGGTAATGGACCATAAAAATCTATACTCACATTACACCATGGTGCTTCAGGCGATGCAGACATTTTTAAAAGTTCTTTGTGAGTTCCTGGAGTTGTGGCTTGACACACCATACAATTTCTGACCAACTTTTCTGCTTGTTGATATATTGATGGAAACCACACTTTTTCTCGCAATAAACTTTTCATTTTAACTATTCCTTGGTGACCTTCATGTGCTAAGGATAATACTTGCTGTTGTAAACATGTCGGAACGACTAGTCGATTACCTCGCAAGATAATACTGTTGTCATTATTCACTGAGAGTTCTTTGCTAAATCTTGCAAATGACTTCAACTCTTTTCCATGTATTTTGTCAGAATCGGCTGTGTACCATTTTCCATTCCGAACTAATACAGCGAGTTTTTGCAGTATAGGATCAGCTAATGTTGCTTGTTGTATTTCTTAGTAACAAAATTGATATATTCCTCTGCATCCATGGAACTTGACGAACTTGTAAATGAATCTGTTGATATATGATGTCGAGACATATAGTCTGCTGGGTTCTCTTTTCCAGATTTGTAAACCACAGTAAAATTATATGGTTGTAGTCTTAAACCCCATCTTTCTATTCTAGCGGGCGGTTTGGATTTTGGATTATCCCAGATCAACTGTAAAGGCTTATGATCTGTGATCAGTGTGAATGGACAACCATATAAATATAAATGAAAGTATTCACAACTCCAAACTATTGCCAGAGCTTCACGTTCTGTTTGAGAATAACGTTTTTCCACATCATTTAAAGAACGGCTACCATAAGCAATTATATACTGCTTGCCTTTGTCTCTCTGCGCCAGAATAGCACCTAAACCAACAGGGCTAGCATCTACTAAAAGAATAGTTTGCCGTTGAGGGTTAAAATGGGACATTGTCTTGTCACTGGTCAAACTCTGTTTCAGTTGTTGAAAAGCTTGTTGTTCAGTTTCAGTCCAACGCCATGGCACACTTTTCTTTGTTAACTCTCTTAAAGGTGTGGCAATAGTAGAGAAATTAGGGATAAATCGAGAACAGTAGTTTACCATCCCTAGGAAACTTCTGACTTCACTGGCGTCTATTGGAGGTTTTGCATTTTGAATTGCTTCCACTTTCTTTGGGTCTGCTGATATGCCTTCAGCTGAAAAGACAAATCCATAAAATTCTAGTTTAGTTTTGTTAAATTCACACTTACTACAATTTAAGGTAAGTCCTTTCTCATGAAGTCGCTCAAAAACTGCTGTGAGATTTTTATCATGGTCTTCTTGAGTAGCTCCAAACACAATGATATCATCGCTGAAGTTTTTAACTCCTGGAATTCCAGATAATGTTTGCTGTATTGCATTTTGAAATACTTCAGCAGCAGAAGAAACACCAAAACTTAGGCGCTTGTATCTCCACAATCCTGTGTGTGTTGAGAATGTAGTTATATATCTGCTTGTTGGATCCAATTCCAGTTGATGATAGCCTGATTTTAAATCAAGTTTGGAGAAAACTTTTGCCTGGTTGAGATCATGAATTATATAATCTAATGTTGGAGTAACGTGGCGCTCCCTGATAATGGCAGTGTTGGCTTGCCTCATGTCTATGCAAATTCTTACACTATTTGGGTCTTTGGGTTTTGGCATTGATACTATTGGCGAGACCCATGGAGTTGGCCCCTGCACTCTTTTTCGATGATTCCTTGTGTTTCAAGGTTCCTGAGTTCAGCATCAACCTTGTGCCTTAGATGAAATGGAATTCTTCTATGTGGTTGTATTACAGGTTTTATATGTGGATTAATATGCAGCTGTACTTGAAAATCTTTCAATTTACCAATGCCATTAAACAAATGGGAATACTGCTGTACTAACCAATCTGCTACAGATCCTTTGTCCTTTCTAGGTGAAATTGCATTCATAAGCTTTATAAGTCCCAAACTGGATGAAGTTTCAAAACTCAGAAGAGAAGAATTTTGACCAGGGATAGGCAAGGTGTCCGTACACGGACACTGGTGTCCGTGACTGGCCCTTGCAGTGTCCGCCACCCCGTTTTGCGGTGGGGAGGGAGGAGTAGGACAGATAAATGGGCCGAATGGTGGGAAAGTGAGTGAGAGAGAGGGAAGAAGCAAGCTGCCTTCAGTGCAGTCTGTGTCAACCACCCATGAGCCGTGACCCGTCCCTATTCCTTAATCTGTGTGGCAGCGTGGTGCTGGTGTCTGTGTGTAGAAGACCGCCGGATACTATGTTATTTTAAACTTGTTTGATTAGATGACTAATTTGTACTTGTGGAACTAGACCGGGGGCATCCAACAAGCAGCCCATTTGACAGCATAGTGCCACTCTCCTGACTTATTGAAACTTAGAATGTGTTGGCAGATAGGAACCATTCGGCCCATCTAGTCTGCCCAATTTTCTGAATACTTTTATTATTACCTGGCCTTATCTTCTACCTACCATAGCCTTATGCCTATCCTATGCATTTTTAAACTCCTTCACTGTCTCTACCACTTCTGCTGGATGGCTATTCCACCAAGTATCCACTAACCTCTCGGTAAAGAGAGTGTTTTTTTATGTTTTTATTTGAAATGTACCTTGGTGTCCTTCACTTAGGTCTGTACTTTGGAAAATGTCCACCACAGCCTTGGTCCGTGCCTATCCCTGATTTTGACCCTTTACAACATAAAACATAGTTGCTGTTTTGTTGTGTTTAAATGCACATGTGGCTGTAAATTTAACAGTATATTCTGTGGGCCTGACACACAGGCCTGATGGAAAAAGAAATTAGATTACACTAGTAAACTGATGTGAAAGTTTTTTTTTTTTTTAAATTTACACTAATGTTACACCAGATATCAGTGGTGGCACAGAGCAATTAATCACAGTATATGCTGTGTGTCTGACACACAGGCCTGATGGAAAATGAAATTAGATTACACTAGCAAACTGATGTAAAAGTTTGTTTTTTTTAAATTTACACTAATGTTACACCAGATATGAGTGGTGGCACAGAGCAATTAATCACAGTATATGCTGTGGGCCTGACACACAGGCCTGATGGAAAATGAAATTAGATTACACTAGCAAACTGATGTAAAAGTTTTTTTTTAAAATTTACACTAATGTTACCACAGATATCAGTGGTGGCACAGAGCAATTAATCACAGTATATGCTGTGGGCCTGACACACAGGCCTGATGGAAAATGAAATTAGATTACACTAGCAAACTGATGTAAAACTTTTTTTTTTTAAATTTACACTAATGTTACACCAGATATCAGTGGTGGCACAGAGCAATTAATCACAGTATATGCTGTGTGTCTGACACACAGGCCTGATGGAAAATGAAATTAGATTACACTAGCAAACTGATGTAAAAGTTTGTTTTTTTTAAATTTACACTAATGTTACACCAGATATGAGTGGTGGCACAGAGCAATTAATCACAGTATATGCTGTGGGCCTGACACACAGGCCTGATGGAAAATGAAATTAGATTACACTAGCAAACTGATGTAAAAGTTTTTTTTTAAAATTTACACTAATGTTACCACAGATATCAGTGGTGGCACAGAGCAATTAATCACAGTATATGCTGTGGGCCTGACACACAGGCCTGATGGAAAATGAAATTAGATTACACTAGCAAACTGATGTAAAAGTTTTTTTTTTTAAATTTACACTAATGTTACACCAGATATTAGTGGTGGCACAGAGCAATTAATCACAGTATATGCTGTGGGCCTGACACACAGGCCTGATGGAAAATGAAATTAGATTACACTAGTAAACTGATGTAAAAGTTTTTTTTTTTTAAATTTACACTAATGTTACACCAGATATGAGTGGTGGCACAGAGCAATTAATCACAGTATATGCTGTGGGCCTGACACACAGGCCTGATGGAAAATTAAATTAGATTACACTAGCAAACTGATGTAAAAGTTTCTTTTTTTTAAATTTACACTAATGTTACACCAGATATCTGTGGTGGCACAGAGCAATTAATCACAGTATATGCTGTGGGCCTGACACACAGGCCTGATGGAAAATGAAATTAGATTACACTAGCAAACTGATGTAAAAGTTTTTTTTTAAAATTTATACTAATGTTACACCAGATATCAGTGGTGGCACAGAGCAATTAATCACAGTATATGCTGTGGGCCTGACACACAGTCCTGATGGTAAATGAAATTAGATTACACTAGCAAACTGATATAAAAGTTTTTTTTTTTTTAAATTTACACTAATGTTACACCAGATATGAGTGGTGGCACAGAGCAATTAATCACAGTATATGCTGTGGGCCTGACACACAGGCCTATGAACCAGTGGAGAGCTATCGTGGTTCATCTTAAATACATATGGGGTTGCAAGAGGTCAGGGAGCCTATTAGTATAACCAATGGGGTGATGAGCCCAATATCCCAGGGTTTATAGTTGTAACTTCCAATGGGAGTGGGTCCTTTAAAATATATCTCTTAGCACATACAACTGTTATATAACTTAAACTCTGTTCACTGAAAATAATGCATAAATATTCATAGTGGCAGTTAATTCGGTGTGCATATATACATACACACACATATATATATATATATATATATATATATATACACATACACACACACGTACACACACATATATATGCATAGATGTAATGGTCATTACTATATGTGTAGCAAGCCAAAGACTATAGAGAGAGAATCCCTTATTTTTCAAAGTCATACCACCACGAATATTCAAAGGAGATCTCACTATACAAACACTATATCACCTGTTGTCATTGTAGCAATTATAATAGGCTTTATATATACTCTGAATGCCATTAAGTGCAATTCCATCAAAAGCTGCCAGTGTGAGCGTTTCTAAGATATAGGAAATAAAAATGAGTTCTATTTAGAGATTAAAAAAAAAATGGAGCTTAGGAGACCAACTCTATAGAGCATTGCTAATATCAAATATTACATTATGAAGTGAAACAAGAAGTCCTCTTACATAATTAATCAGTAAATATCATATTTCAACAAATGATATCTTTCTTAACTTGTTAATCTCACATTAAAAACACAGCAACCTATATATCTGACAGATATCAACCAATTGACTCAATAAAATTAAAAGAATTAAAGCTAACTCCCAGAGAAATATGATAATATTTGGGTCACATATCTAATCCCAATAGGACTATATGCCATTCTCTAATCTCTAGCATATATACAGAAATATTTCAGACACGTATATGAAATGGCTGACAAACCTGGGGAATAAGAGGTGGCTTAATACATACAACTCATAAGTAAACATAGCTAAATGAAGTCTGCTGTGGAGATCTAACTTCAAACTGGTCCTTGACTCCCCTCTAGTGATGAAAATTGGAATCTACATTTTATCACCTGATAAAAAAATTTATAATCCCTGTTCTGCTGTTCTAGAAATTTGAAGAAGTATCTCAAACAGCCATGAGGGAAATTCTTATGACAGGCTATCAAGCATAGGATAGGATATGTAATCTCTGTCCTACGTGTCACAACTATATTCTAGTGGGAAGAAACATACTGTGATATTTTCACTAAACAGTTCAAATAGGATTTCATATATACATTAACTTTCTATATAGCAGAATATCATTATGATCACAGAAGTATGGTTAAATACTGTCACTTGCACTTATTATAACATACGATTTTTAAATAATTTTCTTTCCATAAATTCTCAATTTTGCTTCAGTCGCTTTGTATCATTTGTTTAAGGAGCAGCAGGGAACTACTGGTTTCTAAATGAACACATAGGTGAACCAATGACAATCGCTATATATATGTAGCCACCAATCAGCAGTTAGAACATCATATTTTTTTGCTCTTGAAATTACCCCTAAACACATTTCATCAAAAGATTAAAATTAAATTTGAAAATGAAGTTCAAATTGCAATGTCGTTCATAATCGTGTAACATAAAATGCTTGCTAAATAGTTAATAATCCTCTGATTCTAATGAAATATATCCTTATTACCAACAATGGATTATATTTCATATATCACAGTATTACGTTATCTAGCGTGATATACATAGATAACAATATAGCACATACTAGTTTTTAAAATATAAATACGTTTCTTATTGACATGCAAAGCTGTAAAATTAGTCCTTTTATTGGATGACGTTTTTACGTGATCTCGGATGCGCCATGTTGCTTAAGACATCACATGCCAAGCTGTAAAATGAGTTCTTGGATTGGATGCCGTTTTTACGCGATCTCGGATGCACCATGTTGCTTAAGACGTCACATGCCAAGCTGTAAAATTAGTTCTTGGATTGGATGCCGTTTTTACGCAATCTCGGATGCGCTTTTGATTGGCTGATGTTTTTACGTGATCTCGGATGCACCATGTTGCTTAAGACATCACATGCCAAGCTGTAAAATGAATTCTTGGATTGGATGCTGTTTTTACTTGATCTCGGATGCGCCTTTGATTGGCTGATGTTTTTACGCAATCTCGGATGCGCCATGTTGCTTAAGACGTCACATGCTAAGGTGTTAAATCCGTCTGATTAGATTACGTTGTCCCGCAATATTTGATTTTGCACGTAACCCACGTTTTTGAATGAGAAGACAAGTTTAAAAAACCATGACGAGTATGGATTGTGTCAATTATGTACATTGTTGAACCATAGCTGATAAAGAACACAAAAATCTCTTTTGATGTCTCGTTGAAGAAATGAATGAAGGCAATATGTTTTTCATGCATAGTATATTTTGAGGCAAGTGCAAATCCATGAATATACTCCATCTTGTTTAATATGTTTGTCAACACTATTTTCCTTTTTATAAATAATTACTGTGTTGTGTTGAATTTTCTCCATATCTTATTCCTAAAGATGCGCTTTTGTATTTGAATTAAGTAATCAATATGCATTGACCTTTATCATATGATAAATATATGAGATGTCTACTTACTCTAGATGTTATGTCCTGGTCTTTTTTCGTAAAGGGACATTATACACTCATTTTTGCTTAGCATATATGATTTGCAGATATTTTTATATAATGAATGTAGGAACAAAACACTTGCACACTCACCCGAACAAACTCACTGTCACTAACCAACTCTCACTAACCTAACACTCACTCAGTATTATCTGTAAATGTAAATACATATTTGTGATGGTGTCGTAAATGTTTATTTATACTAATGTTCCGTAATCTTGAATGCAAATGTTTTGTTTGTGTATGAGTGTTCAATTTTTTTTTCGTGTTGTTTTGTTTTCCGTGTTGCAAGATCGTAAGGTATTTATGTATTCCTCGTTTAGTGTAAATGTTGTGCATTCTTTTTCTTTCCTGATTGTGAATGTGTAATGCGTATGTGCTATGTTGCGTGATTGTTGTTTGTACATTTGAGCTGTGTTTTTGTTGTGCATTATTCCGTATACATAATATGACAGAGCAGTGCATATTTCTCGCAAGATTGAGTGTTAGCTGAAAAATCTGTGCGTCTTTCATTTATCATTGATCTCTATGGGAGAATGTTTAACGCTGCAGTGATTACGCATAAAAAATAAATGCGGTAGTCGTGTTACCATGACGCGTTACGAGGCTGTTTTGAGACTCGTAATACCAACGTTAAGAAAAGTGCGCAATGGAAATAAAGTACACGTAACTAATGCACCCCTCCTAACGCAAAACTCATCATCTAGCCGTAAGAGTCTTGGTGGTTTGCAAGAATTGCAAATTTCTGTGATCTGAATATATCTGAATAGGAATACTAGTTCCTTCTAACAGATGCCTCCAATTCTCTAAAGCAGACTTTATCGCTAAGAGTTCTTTTTCTCCAATCGAATAATGGGACTCAGCTGTAGTCATGCTTCTGGAGTAATAAACTACTGGATGCAAAGGCTCTAACATGGATTTTCTCTGGGAGAGTATAGCCCCAATAGCAAAATCTGAAGCATCTACTTCTAACACATAATGTAGTGTGGAGTCCGGGAATTGAAGAATTAGGGCAGTGGTAAAGAGATGTTTAAGTAGTGAAAATGCAGCATCTGCTTGAGCAGACAATTTAAAAGTTTTTTTTTTCTTTTCTTCTTAGTTCTGTTAGAGGTTTGCAAATTTTGGCGAAATTCTTTATGAATTTACGGTAAAAAGTTGCGAAACCCATAAACTGTTGGACTTGTTTTATTGATTGTGGAATTTTCCAATCTGTTAGGCCTAGATTTAGAGTTCGGCGGTAGCCGTCAAAACCAGCGTTAGAGGCTCCTAACGCTGGTTTTGGCCGCCCGCTGGTATTTGGAGTCAGTGATTAAAGGGTCTAACGCTCACTTTACAGCCGCGACTTTTCCATACCGCAGATCCCCCTACGCCATTTGCGTAGCCTATCTTTTCAATGGGATCTTTCTAACGCCGGTATTTAGAGTCGTTTCTGCAGTGAGCGTTAGAGCTCTAACGACAAGATTCCAGCCGCCTGAAAAAAGCAGGAGTTAAGAGCTTTCTGGCTAACGCCGGTTCATAAAGCTCTTAACTACTGTACCCTAAACTACACTAACACCCATAAACTACCTATGTACCCCTAAACCGAGGTCCCCCCACATCGCCGCCACTCGATTAAAATTTTTAACCCCTAATCTGCCGACCGCCACCTACGTTATACTTATGTACCCCTAATCTGCTGCCCCTAACCCCGCCGACCCCTATATTATATTTATTAACCCCTAACTTGCCCCACACAACGTCGCCGCAAGCTACTTAAAATAATTAACCCCTAATCTTCCGACCGCAAATCGCCGCCACCTACGTTATCCCTATGTACCCCTAATCTTCTGCCCCTAACATCGCCGACCCCTATGTTATATTTATTAACCCCTAATCTGCCCCCCACAACGTCGCCGACACCTACCTACACTTATTAACCCCTAATCTGCCGAGCGGACCTGAGCGCTACTATAATAAAGTTATTAACCCCTAATCCGCCTCACTAACCCTATCATAAATAGTATTAACCCCTAATCTGCCCTCCCTAACATCGCCGACACCTACCTTCAATTATTAACCCCTAATCTGCCGACCGGAGCTCACCGCTATTCTAATAAATGTATTAACCCCTAAAGCTAAGTCTAACCCTAACACTAACACCCCCCTAAGTTAAATATAATTTTTATCTAACGAAATAAATTAACTCTTATTAAATAAATGATTCCTATTTAAAGCTAAATACTTACCTGTAAAATAAATCCTAATATAGCTACAATATAAATTACATTTATATTATAGCTATTTTAGGATTAATATTTATTTTACAGGTAAGTATTTAGCTTTAAATAGGAATCATTTATTTAATAAGAGTTAATTTATTTCGTTAGATAAAAATTATATTTAACTTAGGGGGGTGTTAGTGTTAGGGTTAGACTTAGCTTTAGGGGTTAATACATTTATTAGAATAGCGGTGAGCTCCGGTCGGCAGATTAGGGGTTAATAATTGAAGGTAGGTGTCGGCGATGTTAGGGAGGGCAGATTAGGGGTTAATACTATTTATGATAGGGTTAGTGAGGCGGATTAGGGGTTAATAACTTTATTATAGTAGCGCTCAGGTCCGCTCGGCAGATTAGGGGTTAATAAGTGTAGGTAGGTGTCGGCGACGTTGTGGGGGGCAGATTAGGGGTTAATAAATATAACATAGGGGTCGGCGATGTTAGGGCAGCAGATTAGGGGTACATAGGGATAACGTAGGTGGCGGCGGTTTACGGAGCGGCAGATTAGGGGTTAAAAGTGTAATGCAGGGGTCAGCGATAGCGGGGGCGGCAGATTAGGGGTTAATAAGTGTAAGGCTAGGGGTGTTTAGACTCGGGGTACATGTTAGAGTGTTAGGTGCAGACGTAGGAAGTGTTTCCCCATAGGAAACAATGGGGCTGCGTTAGGAGCTGAACGCTGCTTTTTTGCAGGTGTTAGGTTTTTTTTCAGCTCAAACAGCCCCATTGTTTCCTATGGGAGAATCGTGCACGAGCACGTTTTTGAGGCCGGCCGCGTCCGTAAGCAACTCTGGTATCGAGAGTTGTATTTGCGGTAAAAATGCTCTACGCTCCTTTTTTGGAGCCTAACGCAGCATTTGTTTGAACTCTCGATACCAGAGTTAAATTTATGGTGCGGCCAGAAAAAAACCCGCGGAGCGTTAACAGCCCTTTTACCGCCAAACTCCAAATCTAGCCGTTATAGTCTTAATCTTATTAGACTGCATCTCTATGCCAGAAGGCGATATTGAATAACCTAAAAAGGTAATACTTTGTGTATTGAAAACACATTATTTAAGTTTAGCAAATAAGGAGTGATCTCGGAGTCGTTGAAAATATTAGGATGTCATCTAAGTAAATGACTAAATATGTGTCTAAAATATTTCTAAAAATATTGTTCACGAAATGCTGAAAAGTAGTGGGAGCATTAGTGAGACCAAATGGCATTACATTGTATTCAAACAATGCATATCTAGTACCAGATTATACGCACCCCGCAAGTCTAATTTAGTGAATATTGTGGCACCTTGAAGATGCTCTATTAATTGAGGTATCAAAGGGAGAGGATATCTGTTTTTTGCAGTCCTTTTATTCAACTCACGGTCGTCGATAATGGGTCGCAATGACCCATCTTTGTTCTTAACAAACAACATGGCTGAGCCAGCTGGAGAAGTTGAATGTTTGATAAAACCCTTGTTCAAATTTTCTTCTAAATAAATTTTTAAATGGGTGAGTTCAGGTTCAGATAAGGGGTAGATATGGCCACAAGGTATACTGGCACCAGGTAGTAAGTCTATAGGACAGTCATAACGTCGATGTGGTGGAATAATGGAAGCTTCTTTTGGGTCAAATACATCTGTAAATTCTTCATACTCTGAGGGAAGTGTAGAAGGCGGTGTAACAGTCATGAGGAGTTTTGACTTACAATTCATATTGCAATAGGAGGAGTTGAAATTAATGGAAGAGGTAGCCCAATTAATGTGGGGCTGATTTGATTTTAACCAACTCAAACCCAAAACAATCGGAATAAGAGGTGAAGAAATTATATCAAATGAAATGAGTTCAGAGTGTTGAGAGTGTGGAGATACCCTAAGAAGAACAGTATGATGAGTTATAGGACCTGAACTGATTTCTTTACCATCAATAACACGTACAATGACAGGATCTTTCTTTTCAATGATAGGAATTTTATTAACACTCACAAACTGAGAATCAATGTAATTGTTAAATGCTCTTGAATCAACTACAGCGTCAATCTTCACCTCTCGCTGCTACCACTGTAATAGAATAGAAAGCTGTAAAAAGAAATTTGGATTCACAAGAGAATTTATAATTGTACACTGTGTGCAGAATTATTAGGCAAATGAGTATTTTGACCACATCATCCTCTTTATGCATGTTGTCTTACTCCAAGCTGTATAGGCTTGAAAGCCTACTACCAATTAAGCATATTAGGTGATGTGCATCTCTGTAATGAGAAGGGGTGTGGTCTAATGACATCAACACCCTATATCAGGTGTGCATAATTATTAGGCAACTTCCTTTCCTTTGGCAAAATGGGTCAAAAGAAGGACTTGACAGGCTCATAAAAGTCAAAAATAGTGAGATATCTTGCAGACGGATGCAGCACTCTTAAAATTGCAAAGCTTCTGAAGCGTGATCATCGAACAATCAAGTGTTTCATTCAAAATAGTCAACAGGGTCGCAAGAAGCGTGTGGAAAAACCAAGGCGCAAAATAACTGCCCATGAACTGAGAAAAGTCAAGCGTGCAGCTGCCAAGATGCCACTTGCCACCAGTTTGGCCATATTTCAGAGCTGCAACATCACTGGAGTGCCCAAAAGCACAAGGTGTGCAATATTCAGAGACATGGCCAAGGTAAGAAAGGCTGAACGTCAAGACTGGGCCAAGAAATATCTCAAGACTGATTTTTCTAAGGTTTTATGGACTGATGAAATGAGAGTGAGTCTTGATGGGCCAGATGGATGGGCCCGTGGCTGGATTGGTAAAGGGCAGAGAGCTCCAGTCCGACTCAGACGCCAGCAAGGTGGAGGTGGAGTACTGGTTTGGGCTGGTATCATCAAAGATGAGCTTGTGGGGCCTTTTCGGGTTGAGGATGGAGTCAAGCTCAACTCTCAGTCCTACTGCCAGTTTCTGGAAGACACCTTCTTCAAGCAGTGGTACAGGAAGAAGTCTGCATCCTTCAAGAAAAACATGATTTTCATGCAGGACAATGCTCCATCACACGCGTCCCAAGTACTCCACAGCGTGGCTGGCAAGAAAGGGTATAAAAGAAGAAAATCTAATGACATGGCCTCCTTGTTCACCTGATCTGAACCCCATTGAGAACCTGTGGTCCATCATCAAATGTGAGATTTACAAGGAGGGAAAACAGTACCCCTCTCTGAACAGTGTCTGGGAGGCTGTGGTTGCTGCTGCACGCAATGTTGATGGTGAACAGATCAAAACACTGACAGAATCCATGGATGGCAGGCTTTTGAGTGTCCTTGCAAAGAAAGGTGGCTATATTGGTCACGGATTTGTTTTTGTTTTGTTTTTGAATGTCAGAAATGTATATTTGTGAATGTTGAGATGTTATATTGGTTTCACTGGTAAAAATAAATAATTGAAATGGGTATATATTTGTTTTTTGTTAAGTTGCCTAATAATTATGCACAGTAATAGTCACCTGCACACACAGATATCCCCCTAAAATAGCTATAACTAAAAACAAACTAAAAACTACTTCCAAAACTATTCAGCTTTGATATTAATGAGTTTTTTGGGTTCATTGAGAACATGGTTGTTGTTCAATAATAAAATTAATCCTCAAAAATACAACTTGCCTAATAATTCTGCACTCCCTGTATATGGCTTTATATTCTTACCCATCTTTTGTTTCACTAAAATGGGACAAACCTTCACAGTATGAGACTTTCCAGCACAATACAGGCATAATTTGTGTAATTTCCTTCGGCCTTTTTCTTCTTGAGAAATAGGTCCTCTGATTATACCAATCTTCATAGGTTCTTGAATTTCAGTGGGATAGGTCCGTGGTTTGAGGTTAAACATCAAGTTACAAGCATTCTTAAACTCTCTATAGTGACTTCTATTCCCAGAAAAAAAATCTGGAAGTCCCACAATAGGTTCGACAATTTGAGGCTGTGGTGCTTTTATATTTTCATTAATGTATTTTTTTAAATTATCATTTTCCATTTGTAGCTCTCTGACCTGTTGAGTTATCTGATCCACTCTTTGAGATAAGTTAACTACATATGCAGGTATGTCCGCTGGATTCATGTTAATTTCCTTATTCTTAAAAAAATAAAAATAAGGAGATTGAGGGCTTGGTATTATGGGAAAGAACTGTGTGAAATTTGTCTGTGAAGAAAATGTAGAATCTCAACTGTGGTCCTGCAGGAAATTATTTTAATTTTGGAAAATATCACTTTGAATTTACACCCACTTGAGAAAATGTTATTGAACAAAATTCGTAAATGTGTTTGCTCAGAATGTGGACAATGAAACATGCGGTAAACAATGAGACAATGTTTGAATGATTACTTGCAACAAAAGTGTATAACTTGAATACTTTGTTGCAAATACTGAGCAGATTTAATATTAACAAAAAAGTTCAGCCTCATCTACCAAGCTTCATAAATGAATAAATACTGAGTAGTTTGTTAGCTGATATCAGGTATAGGAATAAACAATTATGGTATGCATACAAAACAATAAGAGAAAAAGTTTGGATGAATCTTCAGGCAGCAGTTTGTATGAAATAAGAAAACAAACTGAGACTGACCGTTGAAGTCGGCGGGTGACATCACCGCTAAGCAGAGTTCAGGAGACAGGAAGCGTAGATCCGTAAACTTACAGTGGCGTGAACAGCTAGTAGTAAGCAGAAGCTCTGTGGAGACGACTCAGGAACTGAATAAGACACACAAATCAGATGCTCACAGGGAAGGCTTGTAGAAGGTTATCGTAACACCGGATACTATAGAATACCAAGCAATGATTGGAGGACATGTCAGAGGCTTTATAGGGGTGTTGGTGGGAGTTACCAATTCTTAAAGGTACAACAATAGCTTATGAGTGGATAACAAATGATGATACTTAAAAGAATAAGGCTATTCTAAGGATAAATATATAATTTATGTTACACACTCTCTCTGTCTCTCTCTCTCTTTCTCTCTATCTCACTATTTCTTTCTTTCTTTCTTTCTGTCTTTCTTTCTTTCTTTCTTTCTTTCTCTCTCTCTCTCTAGCTTTCTCTCTCTTTCTTTCTCTCTCTTTCTTTCTTTCTTTCTTTCTCTCTTTCTATTTCTTTTTCATCTCTCTCTCTTACTCTTTCTCTTTCTCTCTCTCTCTCTCTCTCTCTCTCTCTCTCTCTCTCTCTCTCTCTCTCTCTCTCTCACACTCACATGCTCTCTCTTTCTCTCTCTCTCCTTAGATAAAAATGTGCTTAAATAGAAGTGTGCTTAAGTAGAGGTGTGCTTAAATAGAGGTGTGCTTAAATAGAGCTGTGCTTAAGCAGAGGTCTGCTTAAATTGAGGTGGGCTTAAATAGAGGTGTGCTTAAGCAGAGGTGTTCTTAAGCAGATGTGTGCTTAAGCAGAGGTGTTTAAGAGGTGTGCAAGACCTGGAGGAGCTTTTCTCAAGCACTTTTAGATTTTTTAGAGCTTCATCTTAATTTTGAGTGTATATAAATTTCAATTTTATGCATTCCGCGATGCAAAAATATGAAGTAAAAAAATGGGACCACTGAGAAATTTCATGGGACCACTAGCTTGTGGGCAACTTTTTCAACCCCTGTATGTATATATATATAAATAAATATATAAATACAGTATATATATATGCAAAAAAAGAGAGAAAGGATTAATGGTGTTTATGAGCTACTACTTTTCTTCGAAAGTTGCTGGATCTAGTTATTGAAACAAGTTCTTGCAAACACTATTTCAGCAGAGTCCTGGATAACTCTTGTATAGATCAAAGTAACCTTTGCTAGAGTGTAAAGAAAAGTATATTCAGGGAATAGCGTATAGTCCCTCTGGCTTGGCAATGTAAAGTCGAATTAGCACTCAGCATGAAATAACAGCAAAAGTTCTCGCTAAATGCTGAAACATAAGCAGGTATGCACTCACCACTTCAGTCCTCTCGTAGCGTAGAGATCATCTGGTCTAATGGAGCCGGTATCCCTGTTCCTCCGTCTCACAAGTGACCGGTTTCGGTCATATTGACCGTAATCATAGAATAGCACCTGTTAGGGGGTGCTCCCTTTTATGCTGAGCAATCCATGTTCATTGGTTAAAAACATTTTGTATATTGCTGATCACCTTAACCCTATAAATACCTAATTCCCCTTTAAGCACAAATTGGGAAATTAACAATGTAATATAAGCATAAATACATGAATAACTGACAATGGTAATGAAGAAACAATATTGAGAGTACAGTCTAGAGAATATAGATTATTTTAACAGCTTAACAGAAAACAAATGAGTTAATATTCTGGAAACATGGGGACATTGAATTATTTGAATCAGCACAGAAAATAAAGTATACAAACATGTTGTTTACAACACATGCTTCATGTTTTGATTATTGTGTATAATGAACCCAAAAACAAAATTTCTTTATTACTACTAGTCCATCCTCATTAGAAACAAAAGAGGAAGAGGTAGTAACCACCAACACCTGATATATAAAGGAATGGTGGACACAATAAAAATGAACATGAATATGAGTGTAAGCAAAAACAAATACACATATATGGGCCTATAATGGTTTAGCAAGATAACAATAACCATATAGATAGATAACTAATAACACTCTCGAAACGTACATTAAGATGAAGTGTGCGTCACTAATCTATGCGGTATATATTGTTTTATCTATGTGTTTAGCCCATATATACTTATGAGTCAATAGAATCTAAACACATAAACCTGTTAAAAAATAGCTCATATATTCACTTTCATTAGTGTGAGTTTTTGTCGTATGTCTGTACTCTCCCTTTGTAATTATCTTTGCCAGTAATTTATGATGTCATATTCAGAATTGTAGCCATATGGTAGTAGACATTTAGTTTAAAAGAGTTCTATTGTCTGAACCCTATCCATGTTGTTGTATGTCCTTTGTATACGTTTTTAAAGGAATAAAGGATACACGTTTTTACTTAGTTGCTTCGTTTTGGAAATATTTTTTTACAGTATATATATATATATATATATATATATATATATATATATATATATATATATATATATATATATATATATATATATTATATACAAGAGAAATGTCGAAAGATATTCAGCGCTACAAATACTAAGAATATGTAAATATATATAAAGTTCTATCAAATGAAATGAAATGTCTCTCGGTTGAAGTAGACAAATGTCCTTTGTCTCACAAAAAAAGTTCAGGTGATGAATAAGAACAGGTAAGGTGAATATTATACGTTCAAGATGTATTTTGTCAACAAAACTTAACGATAACTGTAACACTGGTACTAGGAGACCAGTGGTATGCCCTTACCAGAGGGTACCTCAATCATATGAAGTAATGTCTGAGTGTCTGGTTGGTATCTCTCCGGTGTGTCTTGGCAGTCTTTCCTGTGTTGGGAGATGTTCTTATCTTTTATTTCTTTTATTTCATGCCAGGCTTGTGTATGGTGCTTTCAACCTTGGAGTCTCCTGGTCTCCGGTATTGTTGACTTGGTATCTCTCCGCAGTATGGTAGTGCGATCTGGATCTTGGTCAGGTGATGCTCTATGACCCTGTGATTATCTGATTTTCTTAAGGTAGAATCTGAATTCAGTTCACTTGACTGATTACTGGAATTTTCCTTTTTTCCACCTCACAATCTCCTCAGCTCAGCAGAGTAAGTTCTGTGTAAAAGTTATACTCAGCTGCTCCCAGCTGCAGGTAAAAATTAAAAAAAAAATGAAGAAATGAACAACAGCCAATCAGCATCAGCAGTGCTGAGGTCATGAACTCTTACTGTGATCACAGTAAGAGTTCATGACCTCAGCACTGCTGATGCTGATTGGCTGCTGTTCATTTCTTCATTTTTTTTTTATTTTTACCTGCAGCTGGGAGCAGCTGAGTATAACTTTTACACAGAACTTACTCTGCTGAGCTGAGGAGATTGTGAGGTGGAAAAAAGGAAAATTCCAGTAATCAGTCAAGTGAACTGAATTCAGATTCTACCTTAAGAAAATCAGATAATCACAGGGTCATAGAGCATCACCTGACCAAGATCCAGATCGCACTACCATACTGCGGAGAGATACCAAGTCAACAATACCGGAGACCAGGAGACTCCAAGGTTGAAAGCACCATACACAAGCCTGGCATGAAATAAAAGAAATAAAAGATAAGAACATCTCCCAACACAGGAAAGACTGCCAAGACATACCGGAGAGATACCAACCAGACACTCAGACATTACCTCATATGATTGAGGTACCCTCTGGTAAGGGCATACCACTGGTCTCCTAGTACCAGTGTTACAGTTATTGTTAAGTTTTGTTGACAAAATACATCTTGAACGTATAATATTCACCTTACCTGTTCTTATTCATCACCTGAACTTTTTTTGTGAGACAAAGGACATTTGTCTACTTCAACCGAGAGACATTTCATTTCATTTGATAGAACTTTATATATATTTACATATTCTTAGTATTTGTAGCGCTGAATATCTTTCGACATTTCTCTTGTATATAATTTTTCATCAGTGTCAGGGGTACACTGAATCGTATACATTCATGCAGCTCAATACCCACACCATATAAGTTTATTAAGAGTTTATTAAGATTTCACAGGGAACACACACATCCCAGATCTATATATATCTCTTAAACTGGTGTTGTAATTTATAAACATTTTACTCAATATTTCACTACCTTTACCTATACATTGACCTATCTGTTTGTGGAACAACTGAGCGCTGGTACCTTTTCTTGAATATATATATATATATATATATACAACTTTAACAATTTTGCGCCTCACTTGTAATCTAGCCCATAGTCTAATACTTTCTAATACTTTCTTTTAATATGTTTATATATGTTTTATTAAAGGGACAGTCTAGTCCAAAAAAAACTTTCATGATTCAGATAGGGCATGTAATTTTAAACAATTTTCCAATTTACTTGTATCACCAATTTTTCTTTGTTCACTTGGTATTCTTAGTTGAAAGCTTAACCTAGGAGGTTCATATTCTAATTTCTTAGACCTTGAAGGCCGCCTCTTAAGAATGCATTTTAACAGGTTTTTCACCACTAGAGGGAGTTAGTTCATATTTTTCATATAGATAACACTGTGCTCGTGCACATGAAGTTACCTGGGAGCCATCACTGATTGGCTAAACTGCAAGTCTGTCAAAGAACTGAAATAAAGGGGCAGTCTGCAGAGGCTTAGATACAAGATAATCACAGAGGTAAAAAATATATAAATATAACTGTGTTGGTTATGCAAAACTAGGGAATGGGTAAAAAAAGGGATTATCTATCTTTTAAAACAATAACAATTCTGGTGTAGACTGTCCCTTTAAGTTATTATTCTAGCCCTAACACTTTACTCCAAGGGGCTGATTTATCAAAGCTTCAACTGATAATAGGCTGGAATCTCGCATCAAATTAGACGCAAAGTTGATACTCTGTAATTAACAAAGCGTCAAGATTTTCAAATGTGGAAATGTGTGACGTAATATACGCTCCTGCAATATAAATCAGATGCAGATCGATGCTTGCGTCATTCTAGATGTTTCATATTCACATTCGACTCTATTTGACACTCTTCCTAATTTATCAAACATTCAACAGGTCCGCTCGCGTCTATTCCACGCTTGAGACCGCGAATGCCAAAGAAATCAATGGGAGTCTGAAAACACAGAAAGATTATGTTTGATGCTGCAAGAGAATGAAGCATATTACATAATAAAAGTAGTTATGGATTATGGGTTATGTTACATATTTGTCTCTTATTACAAATCAAGGGGACAATAGTATTGCTTAAAATTTGGTGCAAACTATTGCTTCAAATTTAGTGCACTATTAGATATAGGGATAAAAATGAAATACATTACATAATATAGCTAACTTCCTTTTTTGGATAAATCTATTTACACTATGTTTAACGCATGTAATACAAGTCCCACTCTCCACTTCGCACCCAATTTGACGCAACACTTTTCGCACCAAATTTGATGCACACTCCTAAACATCCCACATACCAGTGAAGTTTTCCACCACTTTTGATTGGGATATGCATAATCACATGATGTATGACATTAGCCAATCTGATTGAAATATACATTTTATGCTATCACTAATGAATCAAATTGCTCGATACTTGTGTCATTGATCATTCATCAGAACTTATAAGTGCCATTTGTTACATTGTGTATTATACTTTGAAAGTATGCATATGTGAAATTAGTATTAAAGTTAAACATTGATGATGTTATTAGGATTAGGACACACAGTGTAATATTTTAGACAATGATTTTAAAAATCGAATGATGTTTGATTCAATACAATCTTAAGATGATAGCTCTAAGGGATAGTCTACCTAACATTAAACTGTCATGAATCTGATACAGCAGAAATTAAAATCCTCTCTTTTCTGTCATGCTATTTTCAGTGTTCTTCTTCCTTCTCTTGAATTTAATTTTCATTAAGAAATATCATGTTATATGCCAGCCTATTTTATAACACCTGTGTAAGGGTGGTGTTTAAAACTAGACTGCAATCAGGAGGGGTTACACAGGTGCAGAGAGAAAACAAATACATATGATACCCTGATTACATGTTATTTTCACAATTATTCTTGCTCAGAATAATTATTTATTTAAACTATATACATATAGTGGCATAAATAAACACAGAGTTATGAAAGACAACATTGTTTGGAACAAAAAAACAATTTTTTTACAGACATATAAATATGTCTGCAAAAGATTTCTGACATAACACACACACATATATATATATATATATATATATATATATATATATATATATATATATATATATATATATATATATATATATATATATATATATATATATATATATATAAAAGAGAGTCAATATCGGAAAGAATTCAGTGCTACAAAAAATACCAAATGTTATTGTTTGTGAGTGATATTATGTTAAATGTATCAAAGATGTCAGTTATATTAGTAACAAACAGTCTGTATACGTCTCTGAATAATAGTGGAGAAAAGAGTCCTGGATTACCAAGATGTAATGCAAAAAAAGGGCAATTGGAGTAATGATTATTTAGGTATACAAGTTCCTGGTAAATTTCACTTTCAGACACACAAACTATATCATAAAATGTCAGTAGAAATAGTGGTAGTCCAACTTCAGCTGAGGACTCTACACAACAAGTGGTATTCTCTTACCAGAGGGTACCTCAATCATATGAGGTAATGGGGGGTAGTTATCAAGCCGTCTACTTTTCTGGCTTCGCCCGGCCCAATACGTCCGCCTAAGCTCGCCTACCTTCGCCGCCGCGGACCTTGAATACGTTCGCCTAAGTTATCAAATAAAGCTGTCAAAAAGCCGCGGGGCGATGAGCAGCGGACTGTGACAGTTATCACTCATCCGATCTCGCTGCCCTTCGGCTTTTTCCCAGCTTTATTGCTAGCCTGTCACTAAGCACTCACACTAAACTACACTGTTCTACCCCCTATACCGGCGCCCCCGGAGGCCCCCGCAACTAAATAAAGTTACTAACCCCTAAACCGCCGCTCCTAGACCCCGCCGCAAGTCTTATAAATGTATTAACCCCTAAACCGCCGCTCCTAGACCCCGCCGCAAGTCTTATAAATGTATTAACCCCTAAACCGCCGCTCCTAGACCCCGCCGCAAGTCTTATAAATGTATTAACCCCTAAACCGCCGCTCCCGGACACCGCTGCCACCTACATTATACCTAGTAACCCCTATCCTGCCCCCCCTATACCGTCGCCCTCTATTATAAAATTATTAACCCCTATCCTGCTGATCCCGCACCTCTCCGCAACTAAATAAATAGTTTAACCCCTAAACCGCCGCTCCATGAACCCGCCGCAACCTATAATAAATGTATTAACCCCTATCCTGCCCCCCACTACGCCGCCGCCACTGTAATAAAATGATTAACCCCTAAACCTAAGTCTAACCCTAACCATAACGCCCCCCTAACTTAAATATTAATTAAATACATCTAAATAAATTAACTCTTATTAACTAAATGAATCCTATTTAAAACTAAATACTTACTTATAAAATAAACCCTAATATAGCTACAATATAAATAATAATTATATTCTAGCTATCTTAGGATTTATATTTATTTTACAGGTACCTTTCAATGTATTTTAACCATGTACAATAACTATTAAATAGTTATTAACTATTTAATAGCTTACCTAGCTAAAATAAACTGAAATTAACCTGTAAAATAAAAACTAACCTAAGTTACAATTACACCTAACACTACACTATACTTTAATAAATTATTCCTATTTAAAACTAAATACTTACCTGTAAAATAAACCCTAAGATAGCTACAATATAAATAATAATTATATTCTAGCTATCTTAGGATTTATATTTATTTTACAGGTAACTTTGTATTTATTTTAGCTAGCTAGAATAGTTATTAAATAGTTATTAACTATTTAATAACTACCTAGTTAAAAGAAATACAAAATTACCTGTAAAATAAATCCTAACCTAAGTTACAATTAAACCTAATACTACACTATCATTAAATTACATAAACTAACTAAAGTACAAAAAATAAAAAAAGCTAAGTTACAAAAAATAAAAAATTAAGTTACAAACATGTTAAAAATATTACAACAATTTTAAGCTACTTACACCTAATCTAAGCCCCCTAATAAAATAACAAACCCCCCCAAAATAAAAAAAAATCCCTACCCTATTCTAAATTACATAAATTTCAAAGCTCTTTTACCTTACCAGCCCTTAAAAGGGCCATTTGTGGGGGCATGCCCTAAAAAGTTCAGCTCTTTTGCCTGTAAAAGAAAAATACAACCCCCCCCCAACATTAAAACCCACCACCCACATACCCCTAATCTAACCCAAACCCCCCTTACAAAAACCTAACACTAATCCCCTGAAGATCATCCTACCTTGAGTCGTCTTCACTCAGCCGAGCCACCGATGGAACTGAAGAGGACATCCGGAGCGGAAGAAGTTAATCCTCCAAGCGGCGCTGAAAAAATCTTCCATCCGATGAAGTCATCATCCAGGCGGCGCTGAAGAAGTCTTCGATCCGGCCGATGTCATCTTCAAAGAGGCGCTGAAGAGGTCTTCTATCCGGGCGAAGTCATCTTCCAAGCCGGGTCTTGAATCTTCCTTCCGCCGACGCGGAACCACCTTCTTCACCGACGGACTACGACGAATGACGGCTCCTTTAAGGGACCTCATCCAAGATGGCGTCCCCTCAATTCCGATTGGCTGATAGGATTCTATCAGCCAATCGGAATTAAGGTAGGAAAATCTGATTGGCTGATGGAATCAGCCAATCAGATTCAAGTTCAATCCGATTGACTGATCCAATCAGCCAATCAGATTGAGCTCGCATTCTATTGGCTGATCGGAACAGCCAATAGAATGCGAGCTCAATCTGATTGGCTGATTCCATCAGCCAATCAGATTTTTCCTACCTTAATTCCGATTGGCTGATAGAATCCTATCAGCCAATCGGAATTGAGGGGACGCCATCTTGGATGACGTCCCTTAAAGGAGCCGTCATTCGTCGTAGTCCGTCGGTGAAGAAGGTGGTTCCGCGTCGGCGGAAGGAAGATTCAAGACCCGGCTTGGAAGATGACTTCGCCCGGATAGAAGACCTCTTCAGCGCCTCTTTGAAGATGACATCGGCCGGATCGAAGACTTCTTCAGCGCCGCCTGGATGATGACTTCATCGGATGGAAGATTTCTTCAGCGCCGCTTGGAGGATTAACTTCTTCCGCTCCGGATGTCCTCTTCAGTTCCATCGGTGGCTCGGCTGAGTGAAGACGACTCAAGGTAGGATGATCTTCAGGGGATTAGTGTTAGGTTTTTGTAAGGGGGGTTTGGGTTAGATTAGGGGTATGTGGGTGGTGGGTTTTAATGTTGGGGGGGGTTGTATTTTTCTTTTACAGGCAAAAGAGCTGAACTTTTTGGGGCATGCCCCCACAAATGGCCCTTTTAAGGGCTGGTAAGGTAAAAGAGCTTTGAAATTTATGTAATTTAGAATAGGGTAGGGATTTTTTTTTATTTTGGGGGGGTTTGTTATTTTATTAGGGGGCTTAGATTAGGTGTAAGTAGCTTAAAATTGTTGTAATATTTTTAACATGTTTGTAACTTAATTTTTTATTTTTTGTAACTTAGCTTTTTTTATTTTTTGCACTTTAGTTAGTTTATGTAATTGTATTTCATTGTAGTTATTTGTAGGTAGTTTATTTAATTAATTTAATGATAGTGTAGTATTAGGTTTAATTGTAACTTAAGTTAGGATTTATTTTACAGATAATTTTGTATTTCTTTTAGCTAGGTAGTTATTAAATAGTTAATAACTATTTAATAACTATTCTAACTAGCTAAAATAAATACAAAGTTACCTGTAAACTAAATATAAATCCTAAGATAGCTATAATATAAGTATTAATTACATTGTAGCTATCTTAGGGTTTATTTTACAGGTAAGTATTTATTTTTAAATAGGAATAATTTATTAAAGTATAGTGTAGTGTTAGGTGTAATTGTAACTTAGGTTAGGATTTATTTCACAGGTACATTTCTCTTTATTTTAGCTAGGTAAGCTATTAAATAGTTAATAACTATTTAATAGCTATTGTACATGGTTAAAATAAATTGAAAGGTACCTGTAAAATAAAAATAAATCCTAAGATAGCTAGAATATAATTATTATTTATATTGTAGCTATATTAGGGTTTATTTTAAAGGTAAGTATTTAGTTTTAAATAGGATTCATTTAGTTAATAAGAGTTAATTTATTTAGATGTATTTAATTAATATTTAAGTTAGGGGGCGTTAGGGTTAGGGTTAGACTTAGGTTTAGGGGTTAATAATTTTATTACAGTGGCGGCGGCGTAGTGGGGGGCAGGATAGGGGTTAATAAATTTATTATAGGTGGCGACGGTGTAGGGGGGGCAGATTAGGGGTTAATACATTTAATATAGGTTGCGGCGGGTTCAGGGAGCGGCGGTTTAGGGGTTAATACATTTATTATAGTTGCGGTGGGCTCCGGGAGCGGCGGTTTAGGGGTTAATATGTATAGAGTAGCTTGCGGTGGGCTCCGGGAGCGGCGGTTTAGGGGGTAATAACTTTATTTAGTTGCGGCGGTGTAGGGGGGGTCAGATTAGTGGTGTTTAGACTCGGGGTACATGTTAGGGTGTTAGGTGTAGACAGCTCCCATAGAAATCAATGGGATGTCTGTCAGCAGCGAACTTGTACTTTCGCTATGGTCAGACTCCCATTGATTCCTATGGGATCCGCCGCCTCCAGGGGTGGCGGATTGAAAACCAGGTACACTGGGCCGTAAAAGTGCCGAGCGTACCTGCTAGTTTTTTGATAGCTAGCAAAAGTAGTGAGAATGTGCCGCACTTGTGTGCGGAACATCTGGAGTGACGTAAGAATCGATCTGTGTCGGACTGAGTCCGGCGGATCGAAGCTTACGTCACAAAATTCTACTTTTGCCGGTCTCGAGCCTTTGATAACTAAGGCGAATCAGCCTCGCCACAAATACGCTGCGGAATTCCAGCGTATTTGAGGTTGACGGCTTGATAACTACCCCCCAAAGTCTATGCGTGTGGTTGAAGTTTCTCCGGTCTGTTACGGTTTCTCCTCCTGTCTTGGAAGAAATCCTGGTGGGTATCTTCTGTGCGGACTTGTGTATGGCACTTTCCCCCTTTGGAGAATTCCCGGTCTTTGGGGTTGTTAGCTTGGTGTCTCCCCCCAGTATGGTAGTTCAATTCGGATCTTGGCTCTCACCGGATTTGATGTAATTTAAGCGAGGAAAAAAGATAAATACATAGCGTGATACTGTATAAGTAAAAATTTATTATATTCAGAACTCAAATAGGAAATGCACTCACATAAAATGACCTCAATCAATATGAGGTAAGTAAAGATGTGTAGATATATTTTTATACACCTTACACAGGTGTTGCTTAGAGCAGGTATTTCTTTCTTGTGATTGAGTAGTTGAGGCGTAAGAACTACAGGTAAACAGGTCTCAAAAGTATCTTAAAGTGTCCCAAAGAAATCAATAAGAGTCATGTGGTGGTAGTAGCACAGCACGTATGTACAAAGTTTAGTGAAACAATGGTGCCAGGACTCTGAGTGTATATACACACAGTCTGCTGCTGGGATGAATGAAGCAGCTAGTGGCTATAAAGTGCTGTGTGCTGGTAATAATTAGACCACAGAAGGTTCTGCCCCTCTTTAATAATAGGAACGAATAATACAATATACAAGAAAGGACTTTGTAGAATTGAGGCATATAAGTGTTGCCAGCTCGAGTGAAATGGCTGTAGTAAGTATACTGTCTAGGCGTATCTGTATGGTAGATGTATGGACTGACAGTATTAGTTAGTCAGAATATATCCCCTATTTAGGCCCGTGTGGCAACTAGGTGCAATAGGCAGTCGCAGTTTTTCGAGCGAGGTGTGCATATAAAAAAGTAAAGTCAATAACAGTATATTACCTTTCTGGATAATACTGTAAATGTAGCGTGTAGCGTTGTGTGAAGGCACTCAGAAGTGCCGCTGACAGGAGTCAGAAATAGCGTGCTGTTTGCAAATTTTAGAAAAGCCGCTTTGAAGGCATGTAGGTAAAAGGTTCGTAAGACAGCCGCTGGGGAAAAAAGAGCAAAGCCACACTCACTAAAAATAATCCTTACGCGTTTCGAAGCGTTAGAAGTGCTTCTTCATCAGAGGAAGTTGTGGCTTGCATTACGGAAATGGCTGTATTTAAAGGGCTTGGAGTGGGCGTCTTTTTTCCTTCAGCGTGATGATGTGAGGCGCGGCTGTTCTGTATTGTCAGTGTATGCGTGTGTTGTCATGGTAATGGTTGGTATATTTAAACGGAGCTGTCAGCGTAAAAAAGTGAGGAGAGGAAATTGTATTAGCTGGAAGCGAGGAAAAGTTTAACTTGAAAGTACAAGTATGTCTTGCTATCTGAAATAAAGCTAGACACTGGTGATGTAACTTATCTGTGGGGTACTACTAAATACTTCCCTATTCTAAATAATCAATTCATGTTTAAACAGGCTTGTGTTCTAGAAACAGGTTTAATTTCTAGTGGGACCTGTAACTGTCTGTGTTGTGTTGGTTGATATAGACTGCTATTGGGATATCTCTTAAAAACAGGGTTGGAGGAGTGTTCTATTTGTTCTGCAAGAACTGTGGGATGCTCCAGTGATGGGCTGGAGATTTCTAATATATATATAGGAAGACTGGGCATAAGGAGTATAGGATATGTGAATATACTATACTATTTGGTACATACTACATATTAGACTTTGGGTCCCCCCTGCGTAAGTATGCAACAATATATGTACAAATTCTAGCATTAATAATCATTTAAAAAAAAAAAAAAAAAAACACAAGATAGGCATATTTCTAGAAATACAAATATACATTAATTTATGTGAAAATATATATCAGTTTTTTCTTATAACAAATACATAGAAAATAACTATCTATAAGATATTATTGTTTGTTCAGGTAAAAATCTAGCTATTTCTTGGACATTAACAGATGAAAAATAAAAGATTAGCTTTCGAGAAATGTGCTTGTTCATGGACTGTAATGAAACGGTATAAATAAAGTTGGAAATAACAAAATAGTCCAATGTTCATAGCTCCATACTTGACACGCTTGTTTTTGACAGTTTTTAATAAATAAGGGGGTTGTATGTAGATTTGCGGCAGTAATGTCTGGCGAGCGTATTGACGCCAGCAAATGTACAGAGATTGACGCTTTGATAAATCGACCCCCAAGTCTCAAGTCACGCTTTGTTAGTGCTGTTATGTGATAACACATAACTCACAACTTGTAATATGAGTAGTGTTATCTATTGCAATTATAGGTAAACTAAAGTGATGTTTGCCAAGCTAAACATTCTCTGGTAATTAATTTGTTACCATTGACTTGTAACACTCTGCGCACTTCACTTGGAATCTAGGCCTATGTTTTAGTTTAATTTGTTTAATTTGTTAAACCTGCATGATAAAGAATAGCATAGGAGTCATTGATTTTTAAATATTACAAATATACAATTACATTTTGGGCCAGATTACGAGTGGTGTGTATGTAAACAGTTACCTGCGAGAGTTAAGGGGTTTATCGTGGCTGTTTTCATTCGTCGGGTTTTCCACTCGTATTACAAGTTGAAAGTAAATGCGATCACTTGAGTGCAATCGCGATTTAAACTAGAATGATTACTGCATCCTCAGAGCTCTGGTTAACTGTTTCGCAAAACAAAAAAGTGTCACAAAACACAACAAAAATACATTACAAAGTACACTTACACTCATAATAACCTTAAAAAAAATTGCACAAAAAAGTTATAAAGGCTCAAAAGATATAAAGTTTCAGGTGTTAGGGAAAAAAAGGCAGGCAAATGGCTTTAACATAGAGATAAATATACATGTCTTAATATGTATATGTATGAGTGTGTATATATATATATATTTATATGTGTGTACAGATGCATTTTTGTGTGTACATATGTATTTCCATGCATATGAACACATATTAACAAAAGCCACATGTGTACACACATATAGAGACATATAAATATATATACATGAGTTTATACAGAAAGAGTAAATCCTGGAAAAAATATATACCTGGATTAAAGACAGGGAATTCAGCACTCTTTTTAAGAAATTTATTTAGCTCATTGAAACAAAGGTACTTTAATGGTGTATCCAAAAAAGAGCTTGGATTGCTAGAAGAGAGGGTGATCTCTAACACCCTTTAAACTTAATCTCCTAGTTTTATTAGCAATAAATTTTCAACGCAAAAAGATACAAAAATAGTATATATATTCAACATGAAAAAATAGGCATTGAAAAAATAAGTTAACATTCAAACCTGACCGGTCAGGGGACTGTGTTGGTGCCTGTTCAGGAAAATTACATGCAAAAATCTACCTTTTCATCTATATACTACATCAGGTTAAGTATTATGTAATGTTGAACCTCTTACATCAACACATAGCAAGTTAGGCATCTCATTGTACATACATTATATAAATATATTGGGGGGGGGGAGCCAATATGTGTCACCCAAAAAACAAACTGACTGGCTTACACTGGAAAATGTGTGGCATGCAAATATATGGTGAAAACCAAAGTATTTTCTACCCACACAGGGAAGACATATAAACTAAAGCATCACAAAACATGCAGCACTGAAGGTGTCATATATCTTCTCTCCTGTAGTTGCCCACGTTTCTATGTGGGTAAAACCAGGATAGCCATAAAAGACCGTATAACAGAGCACCGAGATGATATCAAGAACAAAAATCCCAAAAGTAATGTGGCAAAGCATTTTGAAGATGCTCATGAATGCAATTCTGACTCACTCTCCTTTATTGGCATTGACAGGGGCATCACAAACAATAGAGGGGGGTGATAATGATAAAGCCCTTCTCCGCAAAGAATGCAGGTGGATCTCTATTCTAGAAACCCAGATACCGAAAGGGTTAAATGATAGAATAGACATGGCTTGCTTCTTGTAGATGTCACATAACAAGTCTTCCATTAACCAGACATGTATCTAAACTACGATAGTCATAACTTCATATACTAGGATGTTCTAACTATGTATGAGATTAGGGCCGTTTAGTTTAATGGGTAAATCTATTCTCCATTTTTATTATCTTTACTAATATGTATATATATCAGTGACTTAGATATTTACAAAATCTTATACTTTTTTGTTTAAGTATCTTAGCCAAATTATATTTTCTATAAAATGAGCCTGTTTGAGCTCAGGTATGTTCTAGGCAGTTTGTACTTTTTAATTTCTTTCTCATAGAGGTATTGTATGATTCTTGTTACTCCCCAGTAGGGGCGCATAATCCGGCAAGCTTAAAAGGGAGATGCAATGCTCCCCACATCATCATGCCTTGACGAAGCCCGACACACTTAGCGGGTGAAACGCGCGTCGGCATTGGACAAGCCGAACCGGAACATGTGGTCTGTGTTGATGCCGGAGAACAGACACACTGCAAGTATTGGCGCTTGATGGATCTCAACCGCAGACTCGTTCAGAGGTCATAAAGGCTTTTAAACAAAGTACCGGCTTGAAGTTATATCTGGAAACAGGTTGTATATTGTTATAACTATTGCCTGATTGATAGGCAAATACTTCAACGAACTTGATACCGCTACCCTGTCGAGGGGGCTTATCACAAGTCCTTGACTCTGAAAGGATATTGCAAACCTTGACAAATGCCTGATGCACACAGATTGTATATCTACTGACTTGCTATCCTGCACTTAACATCATGCTTTTTCTGCTTTATGGCTAACACATTGCCTGCTTGCATGACTAATCTAAGGACTCTAACTACAAAAAATAACGACCTACAGAAACTAATGTGATCACAAATTTACTTATCTTGCTGAGTACTTTAACCCTCAATTTTGCCTTTTGCTTCTTTTGCAATTTGACCACAAAAGTGTACATATTCTGGGGCACACTATCAGTAACTACTTAGATCCCATACTTAATTACCTGCCCGGCATTAAGCCTTACACACTAAGGTGCCGTACGCAGCAGGGTGTAGTAGTTTGGTTGCTGTTCCCCACCAATATATTTATATAATGTACAGGGAGTGCAGAATTATTAGGCAAGTTGTATTTTTGAGGATTAATTTTATTATTGAACAACAACCATGTTCTCAATGAACCCAAAAAACTCATTAATATCAAAGCTGAATAGTTTTGGAAGTAGTTTTTAGTTTGTTTTTAGTTATAGCTATTTTAGGGGGATATCTGTGTGTGCAGGTGACTATTACTGTGCATAATTATTAGGCAACTTAACAAAAAACAAATATATACCTATTTCAATTATTTATTTTTACCAGTGAAACCAATATAACATCTCAACATTCACAAATATACATTTCTGACATTCAAAAACAAAACAAAAACAAATCAGTGACCAATATAGCCACCTTTCTTTGCAAGGACACTCAAAAGCCTGCCATCCATGGATTCTGTCAGTGTTTTGATCTGTTCACCATCAACATTACATGCAGCAGCAACCACAACCTCCCAGACACTGTTCAGAGAGGTGTACTGTTTTCCCTCCTTGTAAATCCAACATTTGATGATGGACCACAGGTTCTCAATGGGGTTCAGATCAGGTGAACAAGGAGGCCATGTCATTAGATTTTCTTCTTTTATACCCTTTCTTGCCAGCCACTCTGTGGAGTACTTGGACGCGTGTGATGGAGCATTGTCCTGCATGAAAATCATGTTTTCCTTGAAGGATGCAGACTTCTTCCTGTACCACTGCTTGAAGAAGGTGTCTTCCAGAAACTGGCAGTAGGACTGGGAGTTGAGCTTGACTCCATCCTCAACCCGAAAAGGCCCCACAAGCTCATCTTTGATGATACCAGCCCAAACCAGTACTCCACCTCCACCTTGCTGGCGTCTGAGTCGGACTGGAGCTCTCTGCCCTTTACCAATCCAGCCACGGGCCCATCCATCTGGCCCATCAAGACTCACTCTCATTTCATCAGTCCATAAAACCTTAGAGAAATCAGTCTTGAGATATTTCTTGGCCCAGTCTTGACATTTCAGCTTGTGTGTCTTGTTCAGTGGTGGTCGTCTTTCAGCCTTTCTTACCTTGGCCATGTCTCTGAGTATTGCACACCTTGTGCTTTTGGGCACTCCAGTGATGTTGCAGCTCTGAAATATGGCCAAACTGGTGGCAAGTGGCATCTTGGCAGCTGCACGCTTGACTTTTCTCAGTTCATGGGCAGTTATTTTGCGCCTTGGTTTTTCCACACACTTCTTGCGACCCTGTTGACTATTTTGAATGAAACGCTTGATTGTTCGATGATCACGCTTCAGAAGCTTTGCAATTTTAAGAGTGCTGCATCCCTCTGCAAGATATCTCACTATTTTTGACTTTTCTGAGCCTGTCAAGTCCTTCTTTTGACCCATTTTGCCAAAGGAAAGGAAGTTGCCTAATAATTATGCACACCTGATATAGGGTGTTGATGTCATTAGACCACATCCCTTCTCATTACAGAGATGCACATCACCTAATATGCTTAATTGGTAGTAGGCTTTCGAGCCTATACAGCTTGGAGTAAGACAACATGCATAAAGAGGATGATGTGGTCAAAATACTCATTTGCCTAATAATTCTGCACTCCCTGTATGTACAATGAGATGCCTAACTTGCTATGTGTTGATGTAAGAGGTTCAGTATTACATAATACTTAACCTGATGTATAGCGATGAAAAGGTAGATTTTTGCATGTAATTTTCCTGAACAGGCACCAACACAGTCCCCTGACCGGTCAGGTTTGAATGTTAACTTTTTTTTTTCAATACCTATTTTTTCATGTTGAATATATATACTATTTTTGTATCTTTTTGCGTTGCAAATTTATTTCTAATAAAACTAGGAGATTAAGTTTAAAGGGAGTCAGAGATAACCCTCTCTTCTAGCAATCCAAGCTCTTTTTTGGATACACCATTAAAGTACCTTTGTTTCAATGAGCTAAATAAATTTCTTAAAAAGAGTGCTGAATTCCCTGTCTTAAATCCAGGTATATATTTTTTCCAGGATTTACTCTTTCTGTATAAACTCATGTATGATATTTAAGGGTCTGCACCACAGTTTGATATATTCATGACTAAACCAGTATGTGATTAAGATCTGGTTGGTTGCGCATATTTAGCTCTCAGCAGCTGCGTCCCCTCTGTATTACTCCTCAATTATTTCATATAAATATATATATATATATATATATATATATATATATATATATATATATATATATATATATATATATATATATATAAATGCATTGAAGCCCTTTGCAGTTAAGTAGAGGAAACATGTAAAATTATATTTATGCAATATTCATATTTAATAAAGTGTTAGAATGTTTATTTAATGTAAAGATTTCACATTACAATGTTCTGCACATAGTAGAATATGTTCTATGTATTTTGAAATAGATATTCATATATATATATATTTAAATTTAAATATATATATATATATATATATATATATATATATATATATGAGAGAATAACTCATGTTTTTATGAGCGAATAACTCATGTTGTATCCCATTAACAAATCTAGATAAGTCAGAAGGTTTACTTTTCCCACAGAGAACCTCTGGATACATTGTTTCCAATGCAGCAAAGGATTCTGGGAAAGACATGGAACTGATGTTCACAATGACTTACTTTTTTACTTCAGTCTGCTTTTTCGCAGATTCCCTTGATGCCATAGCATCGCAATATAAACAGCTTTTAAGTTTAGCTAGGGCTATTACAGTGATTCAGAACCATCTCAGGACAGCTGCTTCTTTTTTTTTTTAAATTTCCCTCAGATAATCACATATAAGTCACTTTTTAGTTCACACCTTACATACACCAGAATATGACTTCAAAGTATCATCCTTGGGTTAAAAACCAAAACAATTGTTTAAAGAATATTACTCCATAAACCCCATTGCCAAATCCTTACTGCACTAACCTTCCCCATATTTTTACAATCCCGCAAATAATATGTATACATAATTCCTAAAGCTAACCTAATACAATTATTAACAGTTATAACTTCTCTTCGAAATTGTAACAAATTCCTAGCCACCCAAATAGCCTCCTTAACACATAGCCAACCACACTACAATACGTTTATCAGAGGAGACAATGCTAATTTGTCCATACATCACATTCTCATATTCAATCTGCCTAAGTCCACTAATCCATTTCAACAAAACACCAAACTTCATCCAAACTTCTATTGCAAAAGCACAACTCCAAAAAACATGTAACAGTCTCCTCACCCACACAATCATCCCTGGGACATTTACTAAATGTTGCCACATGTCTAGAATGTTTAAAAGCCCTTTTCAACAAACAACCATGCACAATAGACCATGCTAAATCCTTTTGCTGATTTGACAAACACTTATGAGAAACACGATTCCATATTTTCTTTGACACCAAAATTAAAAGGTTATACTAAACATACCTCAATCCTTTCCTTTAATAAAGCATTAATCTTTTTGTGGTCTTTCACTACTTCCAGTGACTCATTATGAAAATGAAATTGTTACGTATTGTAATTATGAATATTAATAATTAATAGCAGTATAAAACTATTGTCAGCGATATCTACAATTAATATAGCAGAACTTTGTCAATACACTTCAGTAAGATATTAAATATCTGTAGTGTACTCCAAAATATCACTACTGAGATACCTAAAAAAATTGACAACAATATTATTATTAAAAATTAATATTTAATCCTTTGTTCTGATCAGTTATCTTTATAGACTCATTGAATTATATTTATGTAAAAACTAGATTATTAAAACAATTATACACTCTTATTTTGTTTTTCTATAAAAAACAGAACATAAAATATATCTTTAAAAATTAACCTTACACACAATGAATCGCTTATTAAAATATCACAAATGAGAATACCAGAACAGTCTATAATTAGCAAATAACTCTAGTTCACTGTCCCCCTCTAGTTCACTGTCCCTATATAAGCCTATAAGTTATAAAGCTGAACTTATAATAATCAGAGAAATTGTATATTATTAATGCAACAGCCAATTTATATGACAATTAATTAATCTGGCCTGAAACAACCTCTTATTTAGCCACAATAAAACAAATTCTAAAATATATCGCAATAGCTGCAATTAACTTATGACATTAAAAATACAAAAAATATTTCTAAATATTAATATTTAACACCAGTATACTTACTACCCTAGGTCTAATTAATATTAAATATAAGAATAAATTACCTTGTAACTCACAGCTGTAGTTTAACTATGCTATAAAGAGTTTATTTGCTAAAATCTATTAAGATATAAAATAACCATTAATACATTACACCTAAACCAATTTGCGGCTTCAGCTTTTTCAGATAAATTATTTTCACCGTCATATGAAGGGAATGTGCAATTATGGAAGTAAAATGTTTAGGCCACATTTTGCTTTATAGAGACTGTAATCCAAGGCAGCAGGTCAATTCAGCAGTCAGTTTAAGCAGCATCAGCCCCTTTTACTCCTGTGCATAAAACTTTATCAAATTATTTAACACCTCTATTCTAATCATTGATGAAAATGTGGATACGCTCTAATCAAAGCTTGTCTCTCATTAGCCCTAACGGAGCTGTCTTTCCATTAGTTCTTTGAGAATGCATATGGTGATTTTAGATTCTTTGACACTACAATACCCTTTGGTTGAAATTTTCACATAAACCACTGGAGGGCAACATGAGCAGAAAAACGGCCTCATTATCAAATACTGCTAACAGTTTAATATATATTATAAAGTGTTCATTAAAATACACTTATAATTTCCATCATCAGCAAACAAATATGCCCAATATGTATGGGACCATTTAATACTATTTAATCTGAGTATTTTCATACTAAACATGGGGTACTTTGATATTCTATATTATTAAAAAAAATTGCATTTAAAACCACATCTTTATGAAGGGATAACAATACTTTCAGCATAGATCCAACTATTTTATCAGTTTACAATTGTCATCTTTCCCAGTTATTATTTTAATATTTAGTGTATAACTATATGATTTGACTCAGGGCACACACCATACATGCACTCCTGTAACAGCATTTATTAGCCCCATCTGGAACCCAATCTGTTCCTCAGATGTCTGGAAGATAGAAGAACAAAAACATGTTATATACTTTAAATGAGATTATTACAATTGTTTATTTATTACATAAATCCAAAATACATTTCATATTTAGTGTTTCACTGTGTGATTTAATTTACAGCACCAACTACACAGGCATTGTCCCTTTCAGAAAATAGAATCGTTTGTACAATCTAATTTTCATTTGCCAAACAGTTAAATATCTCCAATACATTTATTGATTTAATGTAGCAGACACTTATCTAATATGTAACTGTTAGGCATTTCTCTCAAATCCATAAATATACATTTATACAATACTGAGGTACACCATAACTGAAAATTAGACATAAGTTGTACTTTTAAATCTCACTTTTGATGCTTTCAATCTTATGGTTTTAAAAGATTTTCTTTGTCATTCAATAGAGACGTTACGTCTGGATATCTATGTATTTAGTTGGCTCAGTGATTAATCATTGATTTATCAACATGCCTGTGTTAAATACCACATCCTCAAGATTCTGCTTGTGTTTCTCAGCTAAGGTACAGAATCTTGTCACCATCACCCCTGGGGTCTGTGCTGAACTAAGGAGACAAATGTTCTCTTTTGAATTAGATGTCTTAAGCAGTGAGGTTGGGGTGGTCGCTGTGGCTATAGCTAAATCAACTCATGTCAAGGGAGATATTAGCTGACATCACATATTAAATTGTGCAATACATATGTAGTTTATATAATGCTACTCACAGTTACCCTGACATAATACACGCAACATCTCCTCTAATAACTCAAACTGCCATGGAATAGATCCACACAATGGTATTATATTGTCACAAACATCAATTTATACCTTTTAAATAAAAAAAACTGCTGCATTCTTTACAAACTTACCACAAACTCCTGATTTCAGCACTACATTAATATAAAAAGACACATACTTAGCATACAAAAAAATGAAACAAATTTGTAAAACCTTTTCCACCTTTTTTGTGATCCAAGCATAACTTATCCCTGCATAAATACTCCATTTTACATCCCCAAAAGAACAAAAAAGACTATGGATTACTTTCCTCAAAAATAAATCATTTCGAGGAAATATTAAAGGGTTACTAAACCCATGTTTTTTCTTTCATGATTCAGATAAAGCATGCAATTTTCTACTATCAATTTTTTTTCGTTCTCTTGTTAACTTTATTTAAAAAGCAGGAATTTAAAGCTTAGGAACCGGCCCATTTTAGGTTTAGCACCATGGATAGCGCTTGCATATTGGTTGCTACATTTAGCTAACCAATAAGCAAGCATAACCCTGGTTCTCAATAAAAAATGGGCCTGCTCTTAAGCTGGGTTTAGTGTCCTTTTAAGGCTACAAACAAAATAACAGGTGGCAAAATCTGCTTTATAACCAAAACTCTGCCCTCTTTAGTTAAAAAAATCTCACAATCCACATCAAAACTTTCTTTTTATTTTTTTCCAGTAATGGACATAATTTATAACCCCTTTCAAATCTTGTGAAAAAAATACCCCTAAAATTTTCAATTTATCCTTAACAAATTTTTACACCTACCTGATCTATATCTAAACATTCACCATACAGTCTAATTTATCTAAATTTAAATGAAAACTTGAACACACACCAAACCATTCAACAATCCTAATATCCTGCATAAGAAAACACACACTTTTACACAGAACAGTGAGATTATCCATATAAGCTAAAGGATTTAGCTTATATGGATAGTTAAAGGGACACGGAACCCAAATTCTTTAGTTTGTGATTCAGATAGAGCATGCAATTTTAAGCAACTTTCTAATTTACTCCTATTATCAATTTGTCTTCGTTCTCTTGCTATTTTTATTTGAAAAAAGGCATCTAAGCTATTTTTGGTTCAGGACTCTGGACAGCACTTTTTGTTATTGGTGGATGAATTTATCCACCAGTCAGCAAGAACAACCCAGGTTGTTCACCAAAAATGGGCCGGCATCTAAACTTACATTATTGCATTTCAAATAAAGATACAAAGAGAATGAAGAAAATTTGATAATAGGAGTAAATTAGAAAGTTGCTTAAAATTTCATGCTCTATCTGAATCACGAAAGAAAAAAAATTTGGGTTCAGTGTCCCTTTAAGTAGCTAGAGGAAGATGAGAAAAGTTCTAGATATTTTTTTTACAAAAATCAATAAGAAAAGTAGAGATTTAATAGCTTCTTTTGAAATGCAATCTACTATTAATGGTATTCTAAGTTTATGATTTTTATTCAGTTATTTTCCATGAGAGTGATAGATAATTATTTGAAAGATTTATTTTTGGAGTCGGTTTTTGAAAAATTAAAGGGACACTGAACCTGATTTTTTTCTTTCGTGATTCAGATAGATCATGCAATTTTTTTTATTTTTTATACTTTTTATTAACCAAAAAAAGGCGATTTTATACAATGCTATAAATACAAGTCACGGAAACAAACAAAGGATAGAGAAAAATAAATATAGCTCCAGCGCCAGGAGTGCCACTACACTAGCTCCTATGTGCAAAATCTCCCGATCAGATTTCAGATTAACTAATTTGTATAAGCTAGAAGGAGCGCTTAGATCTCTTAAAGGGATCTTAGCTGTGTAGGGTCTGAGGGTAAATTCAGAAATGGACTTTGTAAGTTTAAAATGTATACATATTTATTCCAAAATTAAAATACAAGATAGTTAAACCAATCGCATCTGCTAAAAACAATAAAGACTGATAAAAACAATAATGATAATTCACAGTACTATACAGGATTATCCACAGTGCTAGAAATAATCTCCACAATGATGAAAAAATACCTTATGAAAATACCTTTAAAATGGATGAATTGATATACCTTTAAAATTGATATACCTTTAAAATTGATATACCTTTAAAATGATATCAGTACAACAATTTGTGCTATCAGTACAACAATTTGTGCTATATGTGGTAATGCTGTGGTACTTAAAATGTATAAAAATGTTAAAATAGAAATATGTGACCTTTAGGTGTACACCTTAGGGATTTACACGCGGCGTGAGGGTGAAAAAATGTAAAATTGGTCAAAATTAGTGACACAAAAATACGTGACCCAAAAAATAATAATTGTCATAAAAATATAAAAATATATAAAAATGTATAAAAATAATAATAATAATTCTTGTGAAAAATATTGCTGTGAAAAAAATACCAAGTGCTGCAAAAAAAATCTAGTGAAAAAATAGTCCAGTGAAAAAATAGTTCATGTGATTGTGAATGTTCTTGTCTTTTATAATTAACTAAATAGTGTCTTTGCAAAATAATATCCTTGTGATCCGTATCCTAAGAAGGTGGTCCAATTATTCTTCAAATGGCACAATTATAATCCAATTAGGGTGTTCCATACATCTTTAACCTGAGTGAAAGAAATAAACATACATAGTGCAATATGCTTTGCTAGGAATGGCTGAATAGGTATAAAACTCACCAAATAGGGACCTGAGCCGTGAATATCAGTAGCAGTCTACGCGTTTCGATCCTCCTGGATCTTTCTCAAGACTGATATTGGCTCTAGTGGTCCCCTGCCTTAAATAGGGTATGTATTGCGAATTGTGGTCTGCCAAAAGGGCGCCAAAGAAGGGCGCCAAAAAACCGCTTCTGTTGGTTACCTTTGACCCGGAATTGTATTTTTCAATATCGTCGTTATTGTGCGAAACCGGATGTTGCCGGAATCGTCACTATTTGCCTGGACATGGCGCGAGACCGGAAGTGACGTTTCGCTTATGACGTCACTTCCGCAGTTTCACTTTCGTTCTGGGTATACTTTGTTTGTAGAAACTGAGAGAAAATAGTATTGTGTTCACTCTCAAGTCCCTTAATCGAGAGAGTCTATACCTTTACATGATACAGCCATTTTGATTCGCTAAAAATATCGGACACAATTATGTTTAAAATGTCGGACATAATTCTGTTTAAAATGCATATTCTGGTAATCTATGTGGAAGGTAGTATTGATTCTCAATGTGGGCTAAGGGTTATTCTATAATTCTTAGTGAATTGCTACATCTGCCTCATACCTCCCTATATATACTACTATCTGTATAAAGTTAATAACTTACATTAATAGTTTAGAGGGGATGGATATGAAGTGGGGTGGCCTCTGATATACCCTTCTAAGACATAGATATGGTCTGACAGTGAGAACATTGATTCTACTTGTAATGCCCCCTCAAAGATTTTAGTGTAGTGTGATCCAGAGAGGTCTCTATTCGAAAGCATTCTTGTATAAAAAATGAATAATAAATAGATAAAAAATACGGATAAAAGATACTATATAATCAGAGAGGAAATACGGATAAAATTGTAGGAGTATAGAATATTATAAGAGTATAAAAATATTGGGTGAAAAATTATGAATAAAATATGAATAAAATATTGAATAAAAATATTGTATGAGTAGGGAATTGATGGGGAGGATTTTTTGGAAAGGTTTCCTTCTATAGTAAATGTAATATCTCTATATTACTATTGAAACCTTTGGGGAATATGCAGTCCATATTGAAGATCCATTTTGATTCTTCTTTTAAAAGTGACTTTTCAAAGTCCCCTCCTCTCCAATTCTTCTTTACTTTACTTATCCCCATATATCTGAGAGTTTTATTGTTACTGTTGTGGAATTCTTTAAAGTGTTTATATAGGGGGAAGTCCTCCTTCTTCCATTTGATTTGTAACAGGTGTTCCCTTATCCTGTCTTTAAGTTTCCTGGAGGTTTGGCCTATGTACTGAAGTCCACAACCACACTCTATCAGATATATAATGCCACTATCCTGGCATTTTATCACATCATTCATATTAAAAATTTCTCCCGTTATTTTGGATTTGAAAGTCCGGGCTTTTTTGCCATGTTTACACGCTTTACACGAGTGGCATGGGAAGAACCCTTTTAATTGTTGGCCTAGGACATCATTTATTGTCTTCCTCTGAGTTTTTGAGACACTTGGTGCAAGAATACTATTCAAGTTTCTTGTTTTCCGATATATAAACCTTGGTGTCTCATTAAGATCTTTTCCAATAATGTTGTCCTCTTTTAGGAAATGCCAATTTTTCTTTATAATCTTTTCGATTAAAAATTGATTCTCGCTGTATTCAGTTATAAAAGGTACTTCTATTCCTGTGCCATCTTTGCATGTTTTTTCTTTGTCTTTATAGTGTAACATAGGCCCTCTGTCCATGGTTTCAATTTCCCTTATAGTCTTTTCTATGGTTTCCTCTTCATATCCCCTATCTAAGAACCTCTTTTTCAGGATCTTTGATTGTTCCTTCCATTTATTAACATCGGAACAGTTTTTTCTGATTCTCATCAGTTGACCTTTGGGGATATTGGCCTTCCATCTTTGGAGGTGGCAGCTTGTTTGGTGAATGTAGTTACAACAATCTACTTCCTTGAAATAAGTTGAGGTGGAGATTTTTCCTTTCTCTATATTAATATCCAGATCCAGAAAGTGAATGTTCCTTTTACTTATCTCATATGTAAACTTTAAATTCACAGTGTTTTTGTTCATCACGTGTATAGTGTGTTCCAAATCCTCAATACTTCCTTTCCACACTATTATAATGTCGTCTATATACCTTTTGAAGAGGACCAGGTCTGCGCCCGCTGGGCAGGATTCCCAGAATAGGTTCTCCCACTTGCCCATGTAAAGGTTTGCGTAGCTGGGCGCAAACCTGGTCCCCATGGCTGTACCGCAAATCTGGTTATAGAATTTTCCTCCATTATGAAAGTAATTGTGTGTTAAAATGAAAAGAATGCTATCCAAGATAAACTCTCTCTGATCAGGACTCACTTCATCATCTTTTTCTAGGAAATGGCTGACTGCCTCTATACCTAAGTTGTGTGGAATACTTGTGTATAGGGCAGTCACATCACAAGTAGCTAAAATATAGGTCTCCTCCCATTCTAAATTGTTTAATGTATTGAGGACATCAGTTGAGTCCCTTAGATAGGACGGGAGGGCCTTAACATATTTTTGAAGTTTCTTGTCAATGTACTCTGACAGATTACACGTAATAGATCCAATGCCTGAAATTATAGGCCTACCCGGAGGGTTGGTCAGACTTTTGTGTATTTTGGGCAAATAGTAGAATACAGGTATCCTAGGGTGCTCTGTCCTTATATATCTGTATTCATTTTGGTTCAATATCCCCTTTCTTTTGGCTGACATTTTCATAATGTCCAAATCTTTTTTATAAGATTCTGTGGGGTCTTTTGTTAAAACCTTATATATCTCAATATCGCCCAAAATCCTGTTTGATTCTATTTCGTAATCTTCCTTGTTCAGAATTACAATCCCTCCCCCCTTGTCCGCTGGTTTTATTACGATATTTCTATTTCTCTCAAAATTTGTGATGGTCTCTAATTGTGTTTTATTTAGATTATGATGAAATTTCTTAAGCGACGTATTATTCAATTTCTTTATCTCATTACAGACTATATTCTCGAATGTCTCAATATGGGGCCCTTTTTGTGTTACAGGGAAAAACGTAGATTTTGGTTTTAGGGTTGTGTGTCCTGTTTTGTTCTGGCTGGGTATTGGTGTTCTATTGTTCTCTAATGTGTTGTTAGATCTTTCTTTTGATTTGCAAAAGAACCTTTTAAGCGTCAAATTTCTTATCAACTGTTTTACATGTGTATATGTTTGAAATTTATTAAGACCTCTAGATGGAGCATAGGATAGACCCAATGATAAAACCTCAATATCTTTCGGTTTGAGATCAATTTTACTCAAATTATAGATCCCTTTTTGTTCGGGATCTGTGTTACTGGTGGATGGTGTTATGGTGGACTCAGTATGTAATGCATCTTTTTGTTCTTGTTCATCTTTTAATCTTTTCTGCTGGATTTTTAATCCTGCTCTTCCACCCCTGTGGTTTTTCTTTTTAGAACCGGACTTTCTTCTATGTCCTGTGTTCTGTTTTTCCTTTTGGACTGTTTGTTTCTGTCTATTGGGGCCAGATTTCCTTCCCCTAAAAAATGATTTTCAATCTGTCCTTCCTTATTTCCAGATATGTTAGTGGTGATTTGTCTTGGGGTGGTTGGAGTGGATTTATGTGTATCTCCCTCATGTCTCAGAGGTTCGAACCTATTTTTGGTTGATACTTGAGCATCATCCCAATAGTTTCCAACACTTGTATGATGTGTGTTCTTTTGTGGGAATCTTTCATTTTGCTCAAAGGGTCAAAGGTAACCAACAGAAGCGGTTTTTTGGCGCCCTTCTTTGGCGCCCTTTTGGCAGACCACAATTCGCAATACATACCCTATTTAAGGCAGGGGACCACTAGAGCCAATATCAGTCTTGAGAAAGATCCAGGAGGATCGAAACGCGTAGACTGCTACTGATATTCACGGCTCAGGTCCCTATTTGGTGAGTTTTATACCTATTCAGCCATTCCTAGCAAAGCATATTGCACTATGTATGTTTATTTCTTTCACTCAGGTTAAAGATGTATGGAACACCCTAATTGGATTATAATTGTGCCATTTGAAGAATAATTGGACCACCTTCTTAGGATATGGATCACAAGGATATTATTTTGCAAAGACACTATTTAGTTAATTATAAAAGACAAGAACATTCACAATCACATGAACTATTTTTTCACTGGACTATTTTTTCACTAGATTTTTTTTTGCAGCACTTGGTATTTTTTTCACAGCAATATTTTTCACAAGAATTATTATTATTATTTTTATACATTTTTATATATTTTTATATTTTTATGACAATTATTATTTTTTGGGTCACGTATTTTTGTGTCACTAATTTTGACCAATTTTACATTTTTTCACCCTCACGCCGCGTGTAAATCCCTAAGGTGTACACCTAAAGGTCACATATTTCTATTTTAACATTTTTATACATTTTAAGTACCACAGCATTACCACATATAGCACAAATTGTTGTACTGATAGCACAAATTGTTGTACTGATATCATTTTAAAGGTATATCAATTTTAAAGGTATATCAATTTTAAAGGTATATCAATTCATCCATTTTAAAGGTATTTTCATAAGGTATTTTTTCATCATTGTGGAGATTATTTCTAGCACTGTGGATAATCCTGTATAGTACTGTGAATTATCATTATTGTTTTTATCAGTCTTTATTGTTTTTAGCAGATGCGATTGGTTTAACTATCTTGTATTTTAATTTTGGAATAAATATGTATACATTTTAAACTTACAAAGTCCATTTCTGAATTTACCCTCAGACCCTACACAGCTAAGATCCCTTTAAGAGATCTAAGCGCTCCTTCTAGCTTATACAAAAAAGGATAGAGAAAAATTACAATGTCTCCTTAAATTCGGACAGTTTTACTAAAATGAAACATAATACATATTGCCAGGCAAAATCCTGCCTAAAAAATTGATTATCTTCCTAACCCAAGACATTCATGCATTCATGTATACCTTTTGTTGGAATTTTTCTTATTTTATCCTAGAACCACCCTTAAATCAACCAAAAAAAAAAAAAAAAAAAAAGAATTATAAATTAACCCATTGCCGAACAACAGCAAAAAAAAAAAAAAGTAACTATCTTCTCTCCCCCCATCCATTTACCAAATTCTTAACAGGACTATCTCCGAATTTTGAAATGGGAAAATCAGGTAGTCTATCTCTCTGTCAGGAAGTGTTTTAATATACACTGCCCACTTATTAAAATAATTCCTAATATCAGCTTCATTATCTATATTTGTATCTCTTTGCTCCAATATACACTGTTTTTTCAAACAGTTCCTAACTTCAGAGATACTTGGCACTGATCGCATTTTCCATTTTTTACATATTAAATATCTGGTGGCCAAGATAGCTAAAGACACTAACTTTTCATTAGTATGACATTTATCTTCATTCCCTAAACACAGTATAATCTGATATAGGGATAGGGTCAGTGGGAGATTTTCAGCACCCTCTTTAACCTAATTTGTACCACACATTTCTTATTTTTGAGCAATGCCAAAACATATGCTCCAGGTTAGCTGCTGGAAGGAAACATTTAGGACATCTATTAAACTCTAGATTGTGGGCCCTAAGTCCCCTTTCCGGAGTGAAGTATGCTCTGTGAAGGAGTTTTATATGCGCTTCTTGCCAAGTTGCGGAGAGCGTAGTCTTTGCCATTTTATTTATTGAATATTGCAATGTTTTTGGTTCAATAATATTCTGTACTGAAAGTGCGCTCCATGTTAATGCCAAATTTCCCAGTATGGGGGTACCCTTACTGGTACAGAGAAGATGATAGCATGGGGAGATGGACATTCGGTCGATCCTCGTAAGCATGAGACAATTTTTAGTTTACCTAACGCCCAGCACCAACCCGCCTCTTTAGTTATTTCCAGAACAAAATGCCTTATCTGTAGGTATGCAAAAAAAATCTTTGTTGAGTAAATTGAACTCTATTTTCAGTTCTTCAAATGTTTTAATACATTTTATATATTTGTCTATCACATAAGCAAGCTTATTTAGGCCATTCTTATGCCATCTTCTAAAAACCTCAGATTTTAAACCCGGCTGAAATCTCGGGTTCCCTATTAAATGAAGATAGTGTTATATTTTACTATTTACTGAGAGAGATTTTGAAATTTTCCACCATGCCTTAAGTGGGTTAGAAATAGTTTTGAGTCCCTTAATTTCTGCCAGTAATTCCTTGGGAGAAGAATGGAGCAATGCTATAGGGAGATACAGATCACATATGTTTATTTCAAGCTCATTATTTAAAACATAATTTTTGGAGAAGATCCAGTCAGTTGCTATCCGAGCTAGAAAACTAAGATTATATGATCTTATATCTGGCAATGCCAAGCCTCCAAATTCAGTTGGCAAAGAAAGTTTAGTTAGAGAGATCCGAGTTATTTTCCCTTGCCAAAGAAATTGTCTAAGTGAGCTATTGATAAGACGAACATCTTTTTCTAACAGAATTAATGGGACATTCTGAAGAACATATAATAATTTCGGAAGGAGAACCATCTTAAATATTGCTGCTCGACCAGTAATTGACAAAGGTAAATTTTGCCAGATTTTTAGTTTCTCCTTGATTTGCTTTATTATTGGCGGTATATTAAGTTTATATAGATCCCCTGATTTGATCGGAATGTGAAGCCCTAGATATTTAAATGATTCTGTAACTATTTTAAATGGGTTATCTCAGCACGAACCTTTATTCCTCCAAATCCAAAGTATTTCTGATTTTGTAGCGTTCACCTTGTAACCTGAAAAAGTACGAAAATGGTCAGTTATCTGCAGAAGTTTCAGGATATTTACTCTAGTATTTGACAAGTATACAGGGAGTGCAGAATTATTAGGCAAGTTGTATTTTTGAGGAATAATTTTATTATTGAACAACAACCATGTTCTCAATGAACCCAAAAAACTCATTAATATCAAAGCTGAATAGTTTTGGGAGTAGTTTTTAGTTTGTTTTTAGTTATAGCTATTTTAGGGGGATATCTGTGTGTGCAGGTGACTATTACTGTGCATAATTATTAGGCAACTTAACAAAAAACAAATATATACCCATTTCAATTATTTATTTTTACCAGTGAAACCAATATAACATCTCAACATTCACAAATATACATTTCTGACATTCAAAAACAAAACAAAAACAAATCCGTGACCAATATAGCCACCTTTCTTTGCAAGGACACTCAAAAGCCTGCCATCCATGGATTCTGTCAGTGTTTTGATCTGTTCACCATCAACATTGCGTGCAGCAGCAACCACAGCCTCCCAGACACTGTTCAGAGAGGTGTACTGTTTTCCCTCCTTGTAAATCTCACATTTGATGATGGACCACAGGTTCTCAATGGGGTTCAGATCAGGTGAACAAGGAGGCCATGTCATTAGATTTTCTTCTTTTATACCCTTTCTTGCCAGCCACGCTGTGGAGTACTTGGACACGTGTGATGGAGCATTGTCCTGCATGAAAATCATGTTTTTCTTGAAGGATGCAGACTTCTTCCTGTACCACTGCTTGAAGAAGGTGTCTTCCAGAAACTGGCAGTAGGACTGGGAGTTGAGCTTGACTCCATCCTCAACCCGAAAAGGCCCCACAAGCTCATCTTTGATGATACCAGCCCAAACCAGTACTCCACCTCCACCTTGCTGGCGTCTGAGTCTGACTGGAGCTCTCTGCCCTTTACCAATCCAGCCACGGGCCCATCCATCTGGCCCATCAAGACTCACTCTCATTTCATCAGTCCATAAAACCTTAGAAAAATCAGTCTTGAGATATTTCTTGGCCCAGTCTTGACGTTTCAGCTTGTGTGTCTTGTTCAGTGGTGGTCGTCTTTCAGCCTTTCTTACCTTGACCATGTCTCTGAGTATTGCACACCTTGTGCTTTTGGGCACTCCAGTGATGTTGCAGCTCTGAAATATGGCCAAACTGGTGGCAAGTGGCATCTTGGCAGCTGCACGCTTGACTTTTCTCAGTTCATGGGCAGTTATTTTGCGCCTTGGTTTTTCCACACGCTTCTTGCGACCCTGTTGACTATTTTGAATGAAACGCTTGATTGTTCGATGATCACGCTTCAGAAGCTTTGCAATTTTAAGAGTGCTGCATACCTCTGCAAGATATCTCACTATTTTTGACTTTTCTGAGCCTGTCAAGTCCTTCTTTTGACCCATTTTGCCAAAGGAAAGGAAGTTGCCTAATAATTATGCACACCTGATATAGGGTGTTGATGTCATTAGACCACACCCCTTCTCATTACAGAGATGCACATCACCTAATATGCTTAATTGGTAGTAGGCTTTCGAGCCTATACAGCTTGGAGTAAGACAACATGCATAAAGAGGATGATGTGGTCAAAATACTCATTTGCCTAATAATTCTGCACTCCCTGTAAAAGTATGTCATCTGCATAGAGACCTATTTTCATTTCATGATTTAAAATGTTAATCCCTTCCATACTCTGCCTTAGCCTAATTGCTAATGGTTCAATGGCAAAATCAAAAAGACGTGGGGAGAGAGGACACCCCTGACGCATACCTTGCTCCAGTTTAATTGGAGGGGAGACAATGCCATTGACTATCAGTCTTGTGTAGGGTTGGTTATATAGGTTTTCTATGAATTTGGGAAATTTGCCCTTTATCTCAAATTTCATCAAAGATGTAATTAAATGTTTAAAAATGACGGAATCAAAGGCTTTTTCTGCGTCTATTGATATGATAGCAAGATCAGATGGTTCCTCTCTCTCCACCCCAGATATCGATGATCTCTCAAGGTATTCCGATGTGACTAAAACCTCTCTGATTTTTGCTGCTGAGTTCCATTTATTTAAGAACCCGGCTTGATCTGTGTGAATTATTCCTGGCAAGATCACCTGTAGCCTGGACGCTAGAATTGAGGTTAAAATCTTATAATCCGAGTTGAGGAGAGCTATAGGCCTATACGATTCCTTTTGCGTTGGGTCTTTCCCTCCCTTGAGTAATAGGGTCGGGAAAGAGGAAGAGAATGAGGGTGTAACCAGTTTGCCATTGATATAGATATCATTGTATAGATTAGTCAAATGAGGAGAGATTTCTGCAGATAAAATCTTATAAAACTCGTTAGGTAGCCCATCTGGTCCTGCAGCTTTATTAATAGATAGCTTAGAAATCACTTTCTTGAGATCATGCAATTTTAAGCAACTTTCTAAGTTACTCCTATTATCAATGTTTCTTCGTTCTCTTGCTATCTTTATTTAAAAAAGAAGGCATCTAAGCTAAGGAGCCAGCCATTTTTTGGTTCAGACCCTGGACAGCACTTGTTTATTGGTGAGTGAATTTATCCACCAATCAGCAAGAACAACCCAGGTTGTTGACCAAAATGGGCCGGCTTCTAAACTTACATTCTTGCTTTTTAAATAAAAATTCCAAGAGAATAAAGAAGATTTGATAATAGGAGTAAATTAGAAAGTTGTTTAAAATTGCATGCTCTATCTGAATCACAAAAGAAAAAAAATTGGGTTCAGTGTCCCTTTAAGTGAAGATGATAATATCGGGTTATGTAAAGAAGTAAGCGAGGTTGAAATTTGAACATTTTGAAAAGTTTTAATTCTGGTAAGACGCCTCGGTGTGATGAACTTCCAGTTGAGTTTTATGTGAGATTTTGGGATTTAATTAAGGATGACTTGTTATTTTTAGGGAATGTATGAGTGTGGATGAATTACCTTTGTCATGGATGAAAGGTGTGGTGTCTTTAATTTATAAGAAGAAAGGTGAGAGAAGAGGTCTTAAAAATTGGCGTCCTATAACATTATTGAATGTGGATTATAACATTTTTGCTGAAACAAAAGCAGTTCGTATGAAGGGTGTAATTGGAAAAGTAATTGGTGATGAACAGGTTTGTGGTGTGCCTTGGAGAAGTATGCATGATAATTTGAGTATTTTAAGAGATACTATTTGGTATGAAAGAGATAGGGATCAAAGTGTAACTGTGCTTAGTTTGGATTTTGAAAAGGCTGGGTTGATCATGATTGGATGTTATGTGTTTTGAAGAAAATTAGTTTTACAGATTTTCTAGTTCAGCAGATTGTTACTATGTATAATAGGAATGTGAGTGAATTCTTAGTGAATTGTTTTCTATCCAAGGGTGTTAGATCAGAGAGTGTTGTTAAGCAAGGCTGTCCACTCTACCATTTATTGTTTATCTATTCTATTGAACCATTATTGGAGGATAAGGTTGTTTGTTGAGTTCCTATTATAGGTGGAGGGGGTAAACAGGTGAAGGTTTTAGCTTATATGGATGATCTCACTATGGTGTATGTTCAGATTCAAATATAAAAAAACATAAAAACAGAGGCAGCAGCACCATTTGAAATAATGTCCAAATTTATTGGAAGTGCAACAAAGTTAAAACAGCAACATTTGGACACGTTTTTCGACAGTGCAGATCAGGTCCGCAAGACCTCGCTGAATGCAGAGAGCAATACGCTCTCCGTATTCAGCATTGCACCAGCAGCTCACAAGAGCTGCTGGTGCAACGCCGCCCCCTGCAGACTCGCGGACAATCGGCTGCCAGCAGGGGCTGTCAATCAACCCGATCGTACTCGATCGGGTTGAATTGTGACGATTCCTGTCCGCCTGCTCAGAGCAGATGGACAGAGTTATGGAGCAGCGGTCTTTGTGACCGCTGCTTTATAACTGCTGTTTCTGGTGAGTCTGAAGACTCGCCAGAAACACGGGCCATCAAGCTCCTTTCGGAGCTTGATAGATAGGCCCCTAAGTCCTAAATCATGCATAAATGGTTACAGATGGGGAAGCCATAAATAGCACTCTAAACCCATCCCTCTCTGGCATCACAGAGCAACTCCCCCTCTACAACAGAAAAATGTACATTTAAAGAGACAGTGCATAATATAAACACATAGGTAAAATTACCTCAAATAAGCATATCTCACATTTTGCATTATAAAAACTAAACTGAATTTATAAACAACATTCCATAAGGCCTCTCTCTGTTTGAGCCTTTTGTCTCATTCCCCCCCTCGACTGTCTATAGGTTGTCTATAAGTATGTGTTCAATAATTTGATATCTTAGTTGACTCACTGAATGCCTAGCTTCCTTAAAATGACAGGCTACTGGTGATTTCTCAACTCTGTTCATAATGTTAGATTTATGTTGGACAATATGGCCTCTGACACTTCTTGTTGTCTCTCCAACATAATGTTTTGAACATGGACATTTAAGGATATAAATGGCATATTCAGTGTTACAGGTGAAAAACCCATTAAACCCAGTACGAGGAGGGAAAAAATAAGGACCCTGTAACATATGCTGTTTCCGAACTACATTATTCCACCTTAACTAATACAGATCCACCTCCTAAGGGACATCATCATCTTACTTAAATCTGCTCTCATTTCACTACTTTGCTTGATCAATCAAGCTGGTTGTGTCAGAATAGCTCTCACTATAATTTTGAGCTATATTTCAAAATACTTTTGTTATCAACCTGCAGACAGATTAATTATTTTTATCTGCAAGAATATAATTACAAAAATCCAAACCAGGAATTAAACTGCTATAAAACTTTTATTTATTACTAACAACCAACTCTCTTTATCCCATTTTCTACACATTATCATTGGACAACTGTTTGCTGTCAATCATCCTTTGCAACCAGGAACTACCTTTTGCATATTCAGTGACACCTGCTGCAGTCAATCATCAGCTGACCTCATCTAACAGATCCCTCTACACAGGAATCACTGCAGCTTTAGCATTTTCTACAGCACAGGAATTCAACAGAAAGAAATAGCATATTAAACACGGTAAGAGCTTTTTATACTTACAATCTGTATTTGTTTTCTAAGCAAACTGTAAACTTTATTCCTGCCCAGGCTCCCCTATTAAATGCATGTGAATTGAACTCATGCTTATCATGCCTTATAAGTATTGGGAGAAATAACATGCTACACACTTATTCTTAAAGGGACATACCTAGGGAGTGTCAGTGCATAGAATGATAAAATTTTAACCATTTCAGTGGCTGAGTGTCCATAAAAGACTGAATGTTACAGACCCCCTTATTAAGCTGTTACAGTTAATACATCCCAAACAGGGAAAGCAACCATTATTTTTAGTACCTATTACAGTCTGCCTTTGTATCCTACTGGGGCCTACATCTGATCTAGTCATTTTATCTCTCAAACTATGCGACTGTTTGTAGGCTGCCATAGTTTTTTTTTTATTCTATTATAAGAGGATTGCTCTGTTGTAAAATGCCCCAATGATTGTTAATAATTTAAAAAAAAATTGAGCTTTGATTATTGAACTGAGAGACAAAAGCAATTATATCCCTATTGTCAGATTTTTTCCTTTTTGTATATTTGTAGCCAAAAGTGTAGCCCTGTGAATTTTTAACACTTGTTCCCTTTCCTTCTCTACCAACTCCTCTGAATAGCCTCTCTTTTCTACAGCACAGGAATTCAACAGAAAGAAATAGCATATTAAACACGGTAAGAGCTTTTTATACTTACAATCTGTATTTGTTTTCTAAGCAAACTGTAAACTTTATTCCTGCCCAGGCTCCCCTATTAAATGCATGTGAATTGAACTCATGCTTATCATGCCTTATAAGTATTGGGAGAAATAACATGCTACACACTTATTCTTAAAGGGACATACCTAGGGAGTGTCAGTGCATAGAGTGATTAAATTAACCATTTCAGTGGCTGAGTGTCCATAAAAGACTGAATGTTACAGATTGATCAAGTCAATAACATGGACCCAACTGAAATGGCAAATCACCTTATATAACTTACTCAAAGGGTGGATTATCTGACCCTGGGACTCAAGGAATTACAGTCTGAAAATGTGGTCTTAAAGGCATATGTTAGGGAAAAGTTACCACCTAAAAGCATTACTCCAATTACAGCTCCCACTGTGTTTACTGAATTTACAGAGCCTTATATGAGTCCTCCTGAGAAATTATCAGGTGATAGGATCCAATATAGGGAGTTTATGAATTCCTGCAAACTATTTTTTAAACTTAAACCAATAACTTATGTCAATGATAAATTAAAAGTTCTATCTACCATTTACTTTTTGAGAGATGAACCAAGGGCATGGGCGAATACATATGTAGAGACAGATGACAACATACTATATTCATTGGACTCATTCTTCAATGCCATGTCTTTTATATGATGATCATGACAAGCAGAGTACAGCCGAGTCTGCCATATGCTCCCTAAAGCAAGGTAGAAGACCAGTGGAGGATTATGTGGCTGAATTTAAAAGGTGGGTTACTGACTCTGGTTGGAATGATGTTAGCCTAAAAAATCAGTTCAGATTAGGTCTCTCAGACCCTGTGAAGGACGATCTGTCTAGAACAACTACACCAAGTAATTTAGAAGATTTAATAAAATTAAGTATAAACATTGACAGGAGGTTACGTGAACAAAGGGCTGAAAAATCTCAGCATGAAGCTTATAAAAGACAGCCTTATCAGACTACCTCCAAACCTACCTCTAACCCAGAACCTTTGGATATTGGGGTATTCAGAGGTCGCTTAACCCCTGAGGAAAAGAACAAAAGAAGATATTTTCACCTGTGTATGTATTGTGCAGCAAATGAACACAACCTCAGGTCCTGTCCCAAACTACCCCGAAATAAATTGGGTAAGCCCTCTAATTAAAAAGAGATATTATCTTTAAACAATAAAAATCATTCTTATTTTATTCTAACACTCTTTTTACAGTGGGATCAAACAAGAGTACAGACTCAGGTTATAATTGACACAGGGGCATGTGGAATTTTTATGGATGAGAAATTTGTTGTGGAAAATAAAATACCTAACATAAAAAAAAACAATCCTGTGTCAGTGCGAGTTATAGATGGGTCACCAGTATCCTCTGGTCCCATAACCCATCACACTGTACCTTTAAAAACTATTACTCCCGAGGGGCATACAGAATATTTAACATTTGATATCCTACCATCTCCCCTTTTCCCAGTAATTCTGGGAATTCCTTGGCTGACTTTACACCAACCTCATTTTTTCCTGGGATCCTCTATCAATAAAATTAGAATCCACCTATTGTCAGAAAACTTGTTACCCTCACTCATCCATTTTAGTTCTTAATGAAGCGTTTCCTGCTGAATATCATGATTTCTCAGACGTATTCAGCAAAAAGGATGCTGGAAATCTTCCACCTCATAGACCATATCATTGTCCATTAGATCTTATACCAGGCACATCCGCACCACATGGTCATATATATCCATTATCAGAACCTGAGCTCACTTATCTTAGAGAATATTTGAGTGAAAATCTTAAGAAGGGGTTCTTTTGTCACTCCATATAACCTGCTGGCGCAGCCATGTTTTTTGTAAGAAACAAAGATCAATCTCTGAGGCTAATAATTGATTACATAGGTCTTAATAAGATCGCTGTAATATATAGTTACCCTTTACCCCTCATTCCTGACCTAATTGGAAGATTGAAAGGATCAAAACACTTCACAAAGTTAGATCTGAGAGGAGCCTATAATCTTAAGAGAAGGAGATGAATCCAAGACAGCTTTTTGAACTAGATATGGTTTATTTGAATACCTTGTAATGCCATTCTGACTTTCTAATGCTCCAGCTAAGTTTCAGCATTTCATAAATGATATTTTTAGAGATCTCTTGGATAAATGTGTCGTCATTTATCTAGATGACATTCTTGTTTATTCCACATCCTACTCTGAACATATTAAACATGTAAGATGGGTTCTTTCTCGTTTAAAAACACATCATTTATATGCCAAGCTGGAAAAGTGTGAATTCCATAAAGAGGAGATTACCTTGCTTGGCTATGTAATTTCTTCATCTGGTATCAAAATGGATCAAACTAAAGTATCTGCTATCACTGACTTGGCTCCACCCATTAATCGTAAAGCTCTACAGAGATTTTTGGGTTTTGCTAATTTTTACTGGAAGTTCATAAACATTTTTTCCTCAGTTGCTAATCCTCTTACCGAATTAACAAGTACTAAGAGACCCTAATACTGGTCATCTGATTGCCAACAAGCTTTTATATGTACAGTATATGTACCACCTTCTCTCAGTCATTGAAATTATGTCATGACAATCCTTTGTCAGTACACCAGGGTGTTGTTAAAACAAAGGAATTAGTAACCAGACATTTTTGGTGGCCTAAAATTAATGAATTTGTATACCAATACATAACCACACGTATTATCTGTGCACAATGTAAATACCCAAAAACTCCTCAAGCTGGCTTACTACATTCTTTACCTATACCAGACAGACCGTGGAGTTCTATTTCTATGGATTACATTGTTGATCTACCCAAATCAGAAAACCACACCACCATTTTAGTTATCGTTGAACAACTCAGTAAGATGACTAATTTCATTCCTTTAAAGGCCTTACCTACAGCTTCACAAACAGCAACATTATTTCTACATAATATAGTAAAATTACATGGAATTCCAGACACTATATTAACTGACAGAGGTACTCAATTTTCTTCAAAATTCTGGAAAGAGTTATGTGAAAAACTTCAAATTACAAGGAAACTAACTAGTGCACATCATCCTCAGACCAACGGTCAAGTAGAACGCATAAATCAATGGTTAGAGCAGTTTCTCCGATGTTATTCTACGCATCTCCAAGATGACTGGTACTCACTCTTACCTATTGCAGCATTTGCTTATAACAACACAGTAAGTTCATCCACAAAACAGTCCCTTTTCTTTTCAAACTATGCCTATCACCCCAATTCCATATCACTGAATCCTGTTAGCTCAGTTATCCCTCATCTCAATAACTACATAGACAAGATACTCAATGGTTTACAAGTTATTAGAAGAAACATCCAAGCAGCGCAAGATAGGAAAAAACTGTACTATGATCAGAGGCATTGTAAAGCACCTCAATATAAAATTGAAGACAAGTGTTGGTTAGCGACTAAATTCCTAAATCTACCCATTTCTACAAAAAATTGGGCAAATTATTTGTTGGACCCTTCAAGATCAGTCAACTTGTAAATGAGAATGCAGTACGCTTGGATTTACCTTCAACCTACATCCCGTTATACATGTTTCCCTCCTCAGACCTTTCAAACCTAACTCCTTCCCTGATAGAAATGTTGCTCCTCCTGCTCCTTTGTCAACAATGAACCAGAATATGAAGTGGAGAAAATACTGGACTCAAGATTACATTATAGGAAACTACAATATCTGATCCACTGGAAGGGATATGATTCTGAAGAGGATTCTGTAGGGTTACTTCTTTTGTTCCTTAGCTCTGCTCTGGCTGATAAGGGTGCGGCACACGTTTTCTTCAGGGCCCTGGGGTGACCACTGAAATCACACACACATGCAACTGAGTGTTTTCACAAAAGTCCCCTTTATTTGAAGAACACACAAAGAATTTATAGTGATGTATACGTCATACATGAGGTCACAGGAAATATATAAAAAACGTAGTTAACTTCACATCTGCATAAGGGGCCCACAGGAAATAAGAATGTTGTTATAGCACATAACAGAATATGCCCATATAACCATTTGTAGAGAGGATCATATATTGGAACCATATGTTACAACTTATACAAAAAAACTTGTGGAATGCTGCATTATAAACATTTGATACTAGATTTAAGGCTACCCTCAATATGCTTAATATGTGAGATTCAAATTACCCATATAACATAATATATATATATATAATATATATATACACATATATATATACATATATATATACACACATATATACATACACACATATATACATACACACATATATACCCATCATTCCCCTCTTTGATCACATCGTGATCACATAACCTGTAATGTTCCTACAATATAAACTATCTGGGTCTACCTCTAATTAAATTTTGCAGTTGAACTTTTTCTGCATCTTGTATCATACCTGATATTTTCTTTCGTAAAGTACAAGACATGTAACAGTTAAACAATGTTAATAATAGTAAACAAATAGGTGTAAAGTGTTCAACATCTTCAGGTGAGCAATAACATGCCGTTATTAATACTATTGGGATATACACAAAGATCAATATCCCCATTAGGAAAATGTCTTGGATCCATGATTGAGATCGTCATCCTGGTCTTTGTGAGGAGTGATCGATACCTTATCACCCACTTCTCCTTTGTGAGGGGTGACCGATAGCTTGTCACCCGCTTCTCCTCTCTTTGGACAGAGTTTCACTCGTGAAGCGTGTATCCAGATGTTCTTGTCGTCAGTCAGTACGGCAGTCCTGGTTACAGCGATCACAGTGACTGGCTTGCTGAACGGGAAACCTCCTTTCTTTGCTTTATTCAGCTGGCAAATGCAGACCAGATCTCCAGGCTTGAAAGGATGAGTTGGTTCCTGTGAGGGAAGAGGTAAACGGGAAGACACATCACCATAGATGCCATTCAATTTATCAATCAATTGTTTTACATATTGTTCCTTAATACAATCTAAATCACCATTTTTAATGATAAGTGGGCCTTTTACCCATGGAGTCGGGAATGGTCTACCCATTAAGACCTCAAATGGAGACAACCTGGTTGTCCTATTTGGAGTCATTCTGATTTCTGCTAAAATCGCAGGTAAATAGTTTTGCCATTTAACCCATGTACCTGCTGTTGCCTTTAAAAGTTTTTCCTTGATATTGCGATTCATTCTTTCTACAATCCCTGAGCTTTGAGGATGGTAGGGAATGTGAAAGTTCCAATTAATCTGTAACCATTCTACTAACTCATGTGTGATTTTACTAATGAACGCTGGACCGTTATCAGAATTAATCTGAAGCGGACAACCAAATCTGGGAATTATTTCAGTGGCTAAAATTTTAGCGACTGATTTTGCATCTTCCCTCTGGGTAACAAAAGCTTCTGGCCACTTAGAAAATTGGTCAACTATTACAAGCAGATATTATTGTTTAGTGCCAGTTTTTGGAATATGTGTAAAATCAATTTGTAGATGTGTGAATGGGGCTGTAGGTGGGGGTAAGTGGTCATGCTGGGCTTTATTGGGAATGGTTGCATTGGTCTGTAAGCAATATACACATCTATTAATATATGCCTTGCAATGATCACCTATACCTCTAATGTAGAAAGATTGCTTCAACAAGTTAGTTGTTGGTTTTATACCTAGGTGTCCAACACCATGGGCTTGTGCTATAAAGAGTGGTGCACTGATTTCCAGTATGCCCACCTTCCCCTCTTTAGAAAACAAACCATTCTCATCTAAAGTTAACCCATTAGTAGTCCAGAAAGATATGTCACTAGGAGTGGCATGTCCCTGGAGTTCAAGAAGCATATGGTCTGTAGGACATGAAGGTGGGGCTAAAACAGCATACATACGGATGGTGGATCTGGGTGTATGAGAAACATAAGCAACCTCTTTAGCAATTTTATCTGCAAGTGCATTACCCAAGGAAATAGGGTCAGACTTGTATGTATGTGCACGGCAATGTATGATCGCTATGTCCTTTGGGAGTTGTATGGCCTCTAAGAGGTCATTAATCAGGTCTGTATGAGAGATGGTCTTGCCATCTGCTGAAACAAAACCACGTTGTTTCCATATCATACCAAAATCATGCACAACCCCAAAAGCATAGCGAGAGTCAGTGTAAATGTAACAGATTTATTTTCAAACAATTTACAAGCTTTTGTGAGTGCTATTAATTCTGCAGCTTGTGCAGAAGGATAAGGAATGGGGCCTGCATCTAGAACAATGTCTGGTAGTTGCACAACGACATAGCCTGTCTTATAAATACCATCACTAGGTCGGGAAAAAGAACCATCAACAAACACATTATCAGCATGGTCAAAAGGTTTATCCATCAAGTCAGGTCTTGGTGTGGTAATGTGGTGAATTACCTCTATACAATCATGATCTGTTGGAAAGTCTGGTGATCCTGTAAGTAAGGCACTAAGTATTTGAGTTGGCCCTGAGGATACACTACTATATTTAATAGTCAGATTTGTATTATTCAGTAATATACATTCATAACCAGAAAGTCTTTGAGAAGTCATGTGTTGGGTAGTGACATTTTTTACAAGATGTAAAACTTGGTGACTAGTGTGTAGTACTATTGGATGGCCTAATGTGATTGTTTCAACCATCTCTACAGCCATGGCGCAAGCCGCCAATGCTCGGAGACACGCCGGCATCCCTTGTACCGGTATTGGAACTACTTTGGAAAAGAAAGCTACGGAACGCATATTGCCTCCAGCATGCTCTTGGGCACAGACAGCAGCCATGGTTTTACAATTGTCCCTCGCATACAAGTGAAATGGTTTACAATAATCAGGTAGTCCTAAAGCAGGGGCACTAATAATGCTAGTCTTCAGAGCTATGTAGGATTTAGTCATGTCTGTGGTCCATTGTATATGTTCAGGGCTATCCCCTTTTGTGGCTTGCCTTAGAATGGAATCATGATGGGAGCACTCAGGAATCCATTGTCTGCAATAATTAATCATACCTAGAAAGGTGAGCATGTCCTTTCTAGTAACTGGCTTTGGGATCTGTTGAATCGCTTGGATTCGTTTGGGACTAATGGGCCGGTGGCCTTGGGAAAGCACAAAACCAAGGTAATCCACTTTTGTCACTCCTACTTGTAGCTTATGTTTTGCTATTTTATGACCTTCAGCAGCAAGGTGTTTTAACAGACTTATTGTAGCTACTGTATTAGCTTCCTGGTTAGGACTACACAACAGTAGGTCATTGACGTACTGAAGGAGGACGGAACCTTGGCTTGGAGTCCATGACCACAAGATACGTTGGAGCACCAGCGAGTAGACCGCAGGTGAGGCCACATAGCCTTGAGGGGGCGTGTCCAGGTAAGATGACGCCCATCATAATAAAAAGCCATAAGCAGCTGTGTCTCAGGGTCCAATCGGACTGAAAAAAATGCGTTAGCTAAATCAATGACTGTAAATATACAGGCGTCATGTGGAATGGCTGTGAGTAAGGTTGTAACATCTGGGACTATTGGGGCAATTGGGATTACTATTTCATTAATTGCCCTTAGGTCTTGTACTAACCTATATTCATTGTCTTTCTTTGGTATCGGATTTATGGGGGTATTATAGGGAGAAACTACTGGACGGAGGATTCCTTGTTTAAGGAATTCCTCTATCATGGGTCTTATCCCTTCTTTCTTTTCTCTAGACAATGGATATTGTTTAATAAACACTGGAGTAGTATTAGGTTTTAATCTGGCTTTATATGGGGTACACTGAACTAAACCAACGTCAAGTTTTGAAGATGCCCATACAGAGGATGGGACATCTGTCAATATGTCATTAAAAAACACAGGTTAGTGGACCCTAGACTCACGTCTAACCCACAGTAGGTAAGCGCGGTGTAGCGGCGTCCGGAACCGGAACCGGTAATGGTAGGTAAAATGCTCCAATGGAATGGTCTGGCAGAGTGCCGTAGCCAGCGATCAACTCAAAATCGCTGTATATACAAGAACAGGAGGGCAAATGGCAGGTACTCCAATAACCAGATAGGCGCAACTATATTCGGTAAAAAATTCAAAACTTTAATGAAAAAATGTTTAAAAATTGTATATAAAATACACAATCAAGCTGGACACAAAGACAGGGGGTGAAAAAGACAGGCCTGACGCGTTTCGCGCCCCCTAGTGGCGCTTATTCATAGGCTGCAGCACCTAGTGTGTGGTGCCTTTTTAAAGGGCAAGGAAAACCATTAACCCTTAGTGTGCAAATCATTATTAAAAACAGTAACAAAATAAAAACAACAACAAATTTACATTGGGATTACTTACAAAAAATATAAATACAGATTCAGATTCAGACATACCTGAGCCAGTGTGTGGAATAATGTGATACCTAGACATGATAATGAGAAATTAATATATACCAATTACCTAAGTTTGGATACTAGTAACTAAGAGATGTCCTAGTTTTCTTAAATATGTATAGACCAACTAGTATTGTACACTATAGGGATATCACAATATTAATATAGTAAGGGAAATATATAATTAATTAATAGTCTCATGACTACATAGTGCCATTTCAGTTATCAGTGAAGTAGTTAATATCGCATGCTTTATTCATTCCTAGTGGTTGGCATGTATTAAGCTTTAATATCCAAAATATTTCTTTCTTATCTAAGATTTTTTGCCTATTGCCTCCTCTAATTGGAATTTTAGCGATATCAATGATTTGGACTGAAATATCAGCCTTGTGGGTGAAATGTAAACCATTAAAGTGACTAGCGACTGCGGAGTCCTTAGAATAGTTTTTGACGTCTCTAACATGTTCCCCAAACCTGGTTCTGACTTCGCGTGAGGTTTTACCTACATATTGACTTTTACAGATATTACACGTTAAAAGGTAGATGACAAATCTGGTTTTACAGTTAGCATAGAAATCTATGACATATTGTTTATTATCTACACTTGAGTAAAAATGTGTACCCCTAATGAGATTAGGGCAAGTTAAACAATCCCTGCTACCACATTTGTATAGCCCCTTCTTTGATAGCCAGTCTCCTGAGGGGACACTCGCAGTATCAGTAACCAAGCTGGGAGCAAGTACTTTCCCTAATGTCCTTGGTTTTTTAGGGACGTACCTGAAATTATTTACAAGTGGTTTGAGAATGTCATCTCCCAGAAGGATATGGGAATGCTTCTTTAAAATCTTTACTACTGCATCATAATTTGTTGAATACTCTGTTGTGAAGACTATAGTGTCACTAGTGACTTGGTTCTTCTTATGTGCAGTAATGGGTTGTTTATTATAAGCCTTAACTGCTAATCTGCATTGTTCAAGCCTACTTGGGTTATAGCCTCTCTTAGTAAGTCTATATTTTAGCTCTAAGGACTGTCTGTCATAGATGGAATCATCTTGGGTATTCCTGCGTAGCCTAATAAACTGCCCTCTTGGGATGGCTTTTTTTACATGTTCTGGGTGTTGGGATGCCGCATACAGGATTGTATTGCCTGCCACTGGTTTTCTATAGGTTTGAGTTACTATTTGATTATCACTAATTAATAAAGTAAGATCTAAATAGTTAATCTGTTTATCATTTACTTCACCTGTAAATCTTAAACCCATGAGATTATCACTCAAATATGACAGCAAATCATCCAAAATGACAATTTTTTTATCATTATTGACAATTAGCAACAAATCGTCTATGTAACGAACAAAAAGCACTACTTCATCCAACCAAGGGTTATTTGTTGAAAAAATATAAGTAAGTTCCCACCATGCCACATAAATATTTGCAAAAGCTGGGGCAAATTTTGCCCCCATGGCGGTCCCCCTGATTTGTAAGTAGTACTCTTTGTCGAACATAAAATAATTGTGCGAAAGCAAAAATTGTAAGGTTTCACAAATATAATCAATTTCTTGATCACTCAGATCCGTGTCCCTTTTTAAAAAGTAGTTGACTGCTCTTATGCCTAAGTGCTGTGGTATACTGGTGTATAATGAAACTATGTCAGCTGTAATCCAACTATAGTTGTCTTTCCATTGGATTGTGTTTAATGTGGTAAGCAGATGTGATGTGTCCCTCAAATAGCTGAGTTGTCTTTGAGCTATAGGTTGTAATATTGTGTCAATCCATTCCCCTAGAGGTTCTAAAAGAGAACCTATGCCCGCAACTATGGGCCTTCCCGGGGGGGTATCCTTGTTTTTGTGAATTTTGGGGACATGATGAAATAACGGAGTGACTGGATAATCTGGTATTAATGTTGCCACATCTTCATTTTTAAAGATCCCCAAAATGACTCCATCTGCTACAAGTTTACCCATTTCTTTTTTGAAAGTATGGACAGGGTTGCCAGGCAACAACCTATATACACTGCTGTCTGAAAGTTGTCTCCGTGCTTCCTCGAAATAGTAGGACCTATCCATGACTACGATGCTGCCACCCTTATCTGAATTTCTGATGACTATATCATCATTATTTTTAAGAGTTTTAATAGCTAGACGTTCATGATATTTCAGATTATGGGTGACAGCATCGCTGCCAGTGTCCATATCAGCTTCCAGCTTAAGTATATCATCTTGTACCAACCTATGGTAAGCATTGACCATAGGGCCTCTATAATTGGTAGGATAGAAACTAGACCCATGCTTGTTAGGTCTATCCAGTATCTCCTTATGGTCCTCCTGGTCAATGCCACCCATATTGTACAATTCATTCAAGGTCGCTACAGAGCAAGCATCAGCAAATGGTAAATGTGGGGAAACTTTATCTACATCTGATGTCACAATCTTAGTTTGTGGCTCTTCAGTACCCTTATCAGTTAAGGCAAAGAACCTTTTTAAGGACAATTTACGAATGAATTTGTTTACATCCAAGAGAGTGTTAAAGCATGAAAGCCTATTTGTTGGAGCAAAACCCAGTCCTTTTGATAACACTGAAATTTCACTGTCCTTTAACTCATATTGAGAGATATTAATAACATTGAGTCCTTGTTCTAAAGACTTGTGTGACGATATTGAGGGTGTTACTTCTGCCCTTTCTTCATCTTGTGCTTTCTTTTGTGTTCCTTTACGCCACCTCCTTCTGTGTTTTTTCCTTTTTCTGCATTTTTCTTTATTTTCAAACGTGTCACTGGTTGTCCTTCCGTTTCTTCCCCCGTCTGCACCTGTAAAAAAGCACATGAGGAAAGAGGAGTAGGAGAGGAAGGAGGAGAAGAGGCAGGAGAAGACGATGAAGAAGCAGTAGAAGTGCAGTAAGAAGAAATAGAGGATATAGCTGAAGTGTTAGCTTCTGAATCCGTGGACTCTCCCTCTGAAGCACTGAATTCCACCTTCCTAGCATTCTTGTTTTTATTTTTAAGTATGGATTTTGGAGCTAGCTTGACTTGATCTTTGTCTTTATCTTTCTGCATGTTTTTGAACTGTTGTCTGTTTTTCCATGACTTATTTCTTTTATCACGTTGTTGTTGGCGCACCTCTGCCCAGTTATATACTTTATCCAGATCATAATCCTCCTTATCACGCACAAATTTTGTTCCTTTTCTTGAGGCTTGCTCTTGATCACATTTTTTCAAAGTCTCATCCATTTTCTTTTTGTGCTCAGAAAACTTAGAACTGGCTTCCAACGGTTTAAGATCCTCTTTTATGCTCTCAACCTTAACTTTTAACTTCATTCTTTTTTTCTCTTTCACTCTGATAAGGATCCTGATGAGTTTAAGGGAACACTCTGTGAGTGCCGAGTTCCAATCCTCCATATCAGGGGGGTCTTCAAATTCAAAAGATGGATATTTCTTTATTCTGAGTCCCCTTGGAATACGGTCTGCCTCTAAGTATCTATTAAAAGCTACAATGTCCCACATCAGGCGCAAATCAGAGATCAAGGTATCCTGTAAGGCTTTAAAGTTTGTTCTTATGCTTGACTCCTCAATATCACTTTCAGCCTTAGAAAATATTTTATTGAAAAAATCTTCCCTGTTGTACATATCAAACATATCAGTAGTTTCCACTTCATTGGTGTTGGTGTCTGAATCCTGTATTACATTATTGGAATCGTATCCCGCACCCTCCCTGTCTGTGTCAGCCATGTTATTTTAAAAATACGTGTATTTTTAAGTTGCGCTATTGGTTTAATATGCCAGATAAACTTCAGAGGATTATACCGGTATGTGAACTTGAAACCAAACTTTAAGTACTAATTCTAGTACAACAGACAATTGACATTAATGTCAGTAAGCAAAGAGTCCCAGCAAAAGTCCCAATAATAGTGAACACTCGATACTCCAAATAAGCATCACATAAAGTCCCAAAAAAAACAATTGGTAATTCTTGTGTTAACTTACTGTGTTGTTGCTGAGAAGACTTGTCCACACTAAAGTGTTGGTCTGTTTCGGGGGTCCGACGGCTTGCCAAGCGCTGTGGTTTGAGTCAAAGAGCTGCTAGCATACACAGTAGGTAAGCGCGGTGTAGCGGCGTCCGGAACCGGAACCGGTAATGGTAGGTAAAATGCTCCAATGGAATGGTCTGGCAGAGTGCCGTAGCCAGCGATCAACTCAAAATCGCTGTATATACAAGAACAGGAGGGCAAATGGCAGGTACTCCAATAACCAGATAGGCGCAACTATATTCGGTAAAAAATTCAAAACTTTAATGAAAAAATGTTTAAAAATTGTATATAAAATACACAATCAAGCTGGACACAAAGACAGGGGGTGAAAAAGACAGGCCTGACGCGTTTTGCGCCCCCTAGTGGCGCTTATTCATAGGCTGCAGCACCTAGTGTGTGGTGCCTTTTTAAAGGGCAAGGAAAACCATTAACCCTTAGTGTGCAAATCATTATTAAAAACAGTAACAAAATAAAAACAACAACAAATTTACATTGGGATTACTTACAAAAAATATAAATACAGATTCAGATTCAGACATACCTGAGCCAGTGTGTGGAATAATGTGATACCTAGACATGATAATGAGAAATTAATATATACCAATTACCTAAGTTTGGATACTAGTAACTAAGAGATGTCCTAGTTTTCTTAAATATGTATAGACCAACTAGTATTGTACACTATAGGGATATCACAATATTAATATAGTAAGGGAAATATATAATTAATTAATAGTCTCATGACTACATAGTGCCATTTCAGTTATCAGTGAAGTAGTTAATATCGCATGCTTTATTCATTCCTAGTGGTTGGCATGTATTAAGCTTTAATATCCAAAATATTTCTTTCTTATCTAAGATTTTTTGCCTATTGCCTCCTCTAATTGGAATTTTAGCGATATCAATGATTTGGACTGAAATATCAGCCTTGTGGGTGAAATGTAAACCATTAAAGTGACTAGCGACTGCGGAGTCCTTAGAATAGTTTATTAGGCTACGCAGGAATACCCAAGATGATTCCATCTATGACAGACAGTCCTTAGAGCTAAAAGATAGACTTACTAAGAGAGGCTATAACCCAAGTAGGCTTGAACAATGCAGATTAGCAGTTAAGGCTTATAATAAACAACCCATTACTGCACATAAGAAGAACCAAGTCACTAGTGACACTATAGTCTTCACAACAGAGTATTCAACAAATTATGATGCAGTAGTAAAGATTTTAAAGAAGCATTCCCATATCCTTCTGGGAGATGACATTCTCAAACCACTTGTAAATAATTTCAGGTACGTCCCTAAAAAACCAAGGACATTAGGGAAAGTACTTGCTCCCAGCTTGGTTACTGATACTGCGAGTGTCCCCTCAGGAGACTGGCTATCAAAGAAGGGGCTATACAAATGTGGTAGCAGGGATTGTTTAACTTGCCCTAATCTCATTAGGGGTACACATTTTTACTCAAGTGTAGATAATAAACAATATGTCATAGATTTCTATGCTAACTGTAAAACCAGATTTGTCATCTACCTTTTAACGTGTAATATCTGTAAAAGTCAATATGTAGGTAAAACCTCACGCGAAGTCAGAACCAGGTTTGGGGAACATGTTAGAGACGTCAAAAACTATTCTAAGGACTCCGCAGTCGCTAGTCACTTTAATGGTTTACATTTCACCCACAAGGCTGATATTTCAGTCCAAATCATTGATATCGCTAAAATTCCAATTAGAGGAGGCAATAGGCAAAAAATCTTAGATAAGAAAGAAATATTTTGGATATTAAAGCTTAATACATGCCAACCACTAGGAATGAATAAAGCATGCGATATTAACTACTTCACTGATAACTGAAATGGCACTATGTAGTCATGAGACTATTAATTAATTATATATTTCCCTTACTATATTAATATTGTGATATCCCTATAGTGTACAATACTAGTTGGTCTATACATATTTAAGAAAACTAGGACATCTCTTAGTTACTAGTATCCAAACTTAGGTAATTGGTATATATTAATTTCTCATTATCATGTCTAGGTATCACATTATTCCACACACTGGCTCAGGTATGTCTGAATCTGAATCTGTATTTATATTTTTTGTAAGTAATCCCAATGTAAATTTGTTGTTGTTTTTATTTTGTTACTGTTTTTAATAATGATTTGCACACTAAGGGTTAATGGTTTTCCTTGCCCTTTAAAAAGGCACCACACACTAGGTGATGCAGCCTATGAATAAGCGCCACTAGGGGGTGCGAAACGCGTCAGGCCTGTCTTTTTCACCCCCTGTCTTTGTGTCCAGCTTGATTGTGTATTTTATATACAATTTTTAAACATTTTTTCATTAAAGTTTTAAATTTTTTACCGAATATAGTTGCGCCTATCTGGTTATTGGAGTACCTGCCATTTGCCCTCCTGTTCTTGTATATACAGCGATTTTGAGTTGATCGCTGGCTACGGCACTCTGCCAGACCATTCCATTGGAGCATTTTACCTACCATTACCGGTTCCGGTTCCGGACGCCGCTACACCGCGCTTACCTACTGTGTATGCTAGCAGCTCTTTGACTCAAACCACAGCGCTTGGCAAGCCGTCGGACCCCCAAAACAGACCAACACTTTAGTGTGGACAAGTCTTCTCAGCAACAACACAGTAAGTTAACACAAGAATTACCAATTGTTTTTTTTGGGACTTTATGTGATGCTTATTTGGAGTATCGAGTGTTCACTATTATTGGGACTTTTGCTGGGACTCTTTGCTTACTGACATTAATGTCAATTGTCTGTTGTACTAGAATTAGTACTTAAAGTTTGGTTTCAAGTTCACATACCGGTATAATCCTCTGAAGTTTATCTGGCATATTAAACCAATAGCGCAACTTAAAAATACACGTATTTTTCAAATAACATGGCTGACACAGACAGGGAGGGTGCGGGATACGATTCCAATAATGTAATACAGGATTCAGACACCAACACCAATGAAGTGGAAACTACTGATATGTTTGATATGTACAACAGGGAAGATTTTTTTAATAAAATATTTTCTAAGGCTGAAAGTGATATTGAGGAGTCAAGCATAAGAACAAACTTTAAAGCCTTACAGGATACCTTGATCTCTGATTTGCGCCTGATGTGGGACATTGTAGCTTTTAATAGATACTTAGAGGCAGACCGTATTCCAAGGGGACTCAGAATAAAGAAATATCCATCTTTTGAATTTGAAGACCCCCCTGATATGGAGGATTGGAACTCAGCACTCACAGAGTGTTCCCTTAAACTCATCAGGATCCTTATCAGAGTGAAAGAGAAAAAAAGAATGAAGTTAAAAGTTAAGGTTGAGAGCATAAAAGAGGATCTTAAACCGTTGGAAGCCAGTTCTAAGTTTTCTGAGCACAAAAAGAAAATGGATGAGACTTTGAAAAAATGTGATCAAGAGCAAGCCTCAAGAAAAGGAACAAAATTTGTGCGTGATAAGGAGGATTATGATCTGGATAAAGTATATAACTGGGCAGAGGTGCGCCAACAACAACGTGATAAAAGAAATAAGTCATGGAAAAACAGACAACAGTTCAAAAACATGCAGAAAGATAAAGACAAAGATCAAGTCAAGCTAGCTCCAAAATCCATACTTAAAAATAAAAACAAGAATGCTAGGAAGGTGGCATTCAGTGCTTCAGAGGGAGAGTCCACGGATTCAGAAGCTAACACTTCAGCTATATCCTCTATTTCTTCTTACTGCACTTCTACTGCTTCTTCATCGTCTTCTCCTGCCTCTTCTCCTCCTTCCTCTCCTACTCCTCTTTCCTCATGTGCTTTTTTACAGGTGCAGACGGGGGAAGAAACGGAAGGACAACCAGTGACACGTTTGAAAATAAAGAAAAATGCAGAAAAAGGAAAAAACACAGAAGGAGGTGGCGTAAAGGAAGACAAAAGAAAGCACAAGATGAAGAAAGGGCAGAAGTAACACCCTCAATATCGTCACACAAGTCTTTAGAACAAGGACTCAATGTTATTAATATCTCTCAATATGAGTTAAAGGACAGTGAAATTTCAGTGTTATCAAAAGGACTGGGTTTTGCTCCAACAAATAGGCTTTCATGCTTTAACACTCTCTTGGATGTAAACAAATTCATTCGTAAATTGTCCTTAAAAAGGTTCTTTGCCTTAACTGATAAGGGTACTGAAGAGCCACAAACTAAGATTGTGACATCAGATGTAGATAAAGTTTCCCCACATTTACCATTTGCTGATGCTTGCTCTGTAGCGACCTTGAATGAATTGTACAATATGGGTGGCATTGACCAGGAGGACCATAAGGAGATACTGGATAGACCTAACAAGCATGGGTCTAGTTTCTATCCTACCAATTATAGAGGCCCTATGGTCAATGCTTACCATAGGTTGGTACAAGATGATATACTTAAGCTGGAAGCTGATATGGACACTGGCAGCGATGCTGTCACCCATAATCTGAAATATCATGAACGTCTAGCTATTAAAACTCTTAAAAATAATGATGATATAGTCATCAGAAATTCAGATAAGGGTGGCAGCATCGTAGTCATGGATAAGTCCTACTACTTTGAGGAAGCACGGAGACAACTTTCAGACAGCAGTGTATATAGGTTGTTGCCTGGCAACCCTGTCCATACTTTCAAAAAAGAAATGGGTAAACTTGTAGCAGATGGAGTCATTTTGGGGATCTTTAAAAATGAAGATGTGGCAACATTAATACCAGATTATCCAGTCACTCCGTTATTTCATCATGTCCCCAAAATTCACAAAAACAAGGATACCCCCCCGGGAAGGCCCATAGTTGCGGGCATAGGTTCTCTTTTAGAACCTCTAGGGGAATGGATTGACACAATATTACAACCTATAGCTCAAAGACAACTCAGCTATTTGAGGGACACATCACATCTGCTTACCACATTAAACACAATCCAATGGAAAGACAACTATAGTTGGATTACAGCTGACATAGTTTCATTATACACCAGTATACCACAGCACTTAGGCATAAGAGCAGTCAACTACTTTTTAAAAAGGGACACGGATCTGAGTGATCAAGAAATTGATTATATTTGTGAAACCTTACAATTTTTGCTTTCGCACAATTATTTTATGTTCGACAAAGAGTACTACTTACAAATCAGGGGGACCGCCATGGGGGCAAAATTTGCCCCAGCTTTTGCAAATATTTATGTGGCATGGTGGGAACTTACTTATATTTTTTCAACAAATAACCCTTGGTTGGATGAAGTAGTGCTTTTTGTTCGTTACATAGACGATTTGTTGCTAATTGTCAATAATGATAAAAAATTGTCATTTTGGATGATTTGCTGTCATATTTGAGTGATAATCTCATGGGTTTAAGATTTACAGGTGAAGTAAATGATAAACAGATTAACTATTTAGATCTTACTTTATTAATTAGTGATAATCAAATAGTAACTCAAACCTATAGAAAACCAGTGGCAGGCAATACAATCCTGCATGCGGCATCCCAACACCCAGAACATGTAAAAAAAGCCATCCCAAGAGGGCAGTTTATTAGGCTACGCAGGAATACCCAAGATGATTCCATCTATGACAGACAGTCCTTAGAGCTAAAAGATAGACTTACTAAGAGAGGCTATAACCCAAGTAGGCTTGAACAATGCAGATTAGCAGTTAAGGCTTATAATAAACAACCCATTACTGCACATAAGAAGAACCAAGTCACTAGTGACACTATAGTCTTCACAACAGAGTATTCAACAAATTATGATGCAGTAGTAAAGATTTTAAAGAAGCATTCCCATATCCTTCTGGGAGATGACATTCTCAAACCACTTGTAAATAATTTCAGGTACGTCCCTAAAAAACCAAGGACATTAGGGAAAGTACTTGCTCCCAGCTTGGTTACTGATACTGCGAGTGTCCCCTCAGGAGACTGGCTATCAAAGAAGGGGCTATACAAATGTGGTAGCAGGGATTGTTTAACTTGCCCTAATCTCATTAGGGGTACACATTTTTACTCAAGTGTAGATAATAAACAATATGTCATAGATTTCTATGCTAACTGTAAAACCAGATTTGTCATCTACCTTTTAACGTGTAATATCTGTAAAAGTCAATATGTAGGTAAAACCTCACGCGAAGTCAGAACCAGGTTTGGGGAACATGTTAGAGACGTCAAAAACTATTCTAAGGACTCCGCAGTCGCTAGTCACTTTAATGGTTTACATTTCACCCACAAGGCTGATATTTCAGTCCAAATCATTGATATCGCTAAAATTCCAATTAGAGGAGGCAATAGGCAAAAAATCTTAGATAAGAAAGAAATATTTTGGATATTAAAGCTTAATACATGCCAACCACTAGGAATGAATAAAGCATGCGATATTAACTACTTCACTGATAACTGAAATGGCACTATGTAGTCATGAGACTATTAATTAATTATATATTTCCCTTACTATATTAATATTGTGATATCCCTATAGTGTACAATACTAGTTGGTCTATACATATTTAAGAAAACTAGGACATCTCTTAGTTACTAGTATCCAAACTTAGGTAATTGGTATATATTAATTTCTCATTATCATGTCTAGGTATCACATTATTCCACACACTGGCTCAGGTATGTCTGAATCTGAATCTGTATTTATATTTTTTGTAAGTAATCCCAATGTAAATTTGTTGTTGTTTTTATTTTGTTACTGTTTTTAATAATGATTTGCACACTAAGGGTTAATGGTTTTCCTTGCCCTTTAAAAAGGCACCACACACTAGGTGCTGCAGCCTATGAATAAGCGCTACTAGGGGGCGCGAAACGCGTCAGGCCTGTCTTTTTCACCCCCTGTCTTTGTGTCCAGCTTGATTGTGTATTTTATATACAATTTTTAAACATTTTTTCATTAAAGTTTTGAATTTTTTACCGAATATAGTTGCGCCTATCTGGTTATTGGAGTAACTGCCATTTGCCCTCCTGTTCACGTCTAACCCACCCTGTCTAGTGACAGCTACTTTCAAACCAAGGGGACCCATAAGATCACGACCCAAAAGGTTAAGGGGACACCCAGTTATAATACGAAATGGGTGCAAAAGTTGTTGGCCAGTACAGGGTACCCTAACTTCAAGTGGCGGTGTGATGCGAGTCTGAGTCAGCACTCCATTAATCCCTAAAGAAGGTTCAGATTTTTCAGTAATGCCATCATACATATCTGAGCATAAGGCAAAGCATGTAGCTCCTGTGTCTACTAGAAATGGTAGGGGTTCTCCCTCTACTTCTAGGACTAAGTACGGTTGCTCATGATAACTTGTTGACACCACTGGAAAAATTGGAGTGCTACCTTCTAGGCACCCCTATGGCCATTGTATGTTGTGTTTGGGTGCCTCCATGGGTGCAGGGGCTATGTAAGGCTGTCTGTTATACTGTCGGGGATTGTAAGGGGGGCCAGAATTATTAGGGGGTTTTGGGCATTCATTTTTCCAATGTCCCTGTTCCCCACAGTTAAAACAATGTGTTCTGTTTGAAGTATAATTCCCTCTAGCTCTTCCTCTAGCTCTCCCTCTACCTCTCACATACATTCTATTACTCCCTGTATTATCCCTTTCCCTGGCCTGGAATGGATCACAATGTTGTAAACTCTGCTTTTGATAAAAAGCAGCGTTTTTTCCTTCTAATTTCCTGCCCCTTCTTTTTCATGAATTCTTTTCAAGAATTCTGCTGGAGTCAACTCTGGCCAATCAGAGACAAGTTGTTTCACCAACAAGGAAAGCTGAGGTTGCATATTACTAATGCAAGTCTGGACCTTCAGAGAGCCCATTGCATCTCCTGATTCCATTCCAGCCTCTTCCTTCCAGCATTTATAAAAACGCTTAACAAATTCTACTACTGTTTCCTTTGTATTCTGTTTGCACGCTAGTGCAATTGACATACTTTGTTTATCCTTCCATATTCTATGCATTTCTATACTTAATTCTGTCCACATTTCATCAAGTCCCTCACGTGTGTTTAGGGCATAGTTAATTGTTGGATCTCGACTCAATTTACTAATACTCTTTACATTACCCCACTCCCAACCTGATTCAGGGTCATAGTCTAGAAGTGCATCAATGATAATTCTTATATCTGTCTGTGTCATGTTTTGTCCTTGTAACATTCTTTTTAAATACATAATACAAGCTGATGGATGTTGACGGGGGTTTGGGGCTCCCTTGGTAATTTCCCTTAATTCACCCGGGGACAAAGGTTTAATAATTAATTGGTCTCCCACAGTAAGAAATGGCATACTAGCTTCTGGTACAGCTGCCTCCTCCTCCTCTACTTCTTTTATATTGTGGGGTTATTGTAGGGGGGTAGGAAGGTGTTACTGGTTCAAACTTAATCGGGGTTTTGGGCATAATTGGGGGTTTAGTGACCTGGTATCGGGGAGTTACAGAAGGTCCTGGCAAGGTCCATTCCTGGGGTACCTGAGCAGAGGCAATAGCAATAGTCTCTAGATCTATGTCACTAGGGGATGGGAGGCTAGTATATAGTCTGTTATATGATGGCAAAGGTAGGTGAGGGGCATTATATGGCGCAGGGGGGGGTGTGAATATGCTTTCTGTCTTTGCTTCTCACTTTTACCCTTTTTTTTATTCCCATCTATATCAATATATCGCCAGTATGGAGCAACAGTCAGCCAATTTTCCCCACCCTTTTTCATATAATCCATATTCCATCTTGGATCACCTTTATACCATGGAAATGCCTCTTCATCACCTAGACACAACCCTTTTACCATATTCATATGAAATTTATCATTATCCCCCTCTCTGGGGAATGGATCAAAGCTTCTCATAGTAGACATGTGCACGGCTATAAAATTCGGTTCGTTTTCGGTTCGGATCGATTCGGACTTTTCGAATTTTGTTTCGGATCGAATCGGATTCGGCAAAATTTGAATAAATTAGTTTCGGATTTATTCGGATCCGAATAAATTCGTTTCGGATTTATTCGGATTCGGCTGAATTCGGTTCTATTCGGTTCCGAAATTCGGTATGTCTTAGTACACTAAGTCACTAACACCCATAAACTACCTATGAACCACTAAACCGAGGCCCCCCCACATCGCAAACCCTATAATAACATTATTTAACCCCTAATCTGCCGATCGGATATCGCCGCAACCTACATTATAGCTATTAACCCCTAATCTGCTGTCCCTAACACCGCCGACCCCTACATTATAGTTATTAACCCCTAATCTGCCCCCCCCCAATGTCGCCGCAATCTAACTACAAGTATTAACCCCTAATCTGCCGACCCGATATCGCCGCCGCCTACATTATAGCTATTAACCCCTAATCTGCTGTCCCTAACACTGCCGACCCCTACATTATAGTTATTAACCCCTAATCTGCCCCCCCAACGTCGCCGCAATCTAACTACAAGTATTAACCCCTAATCTGCCGACCCGATATCGCCGCCGCCTACATTATAGCTATTAACCCCTAATCTGGTGTCCCTAACACCGCCGACCCCTACATTATAGTTATTAACCCCTAATCTGCCCCCCCCCCAACGTCGCCGCAATCTAACTACAAGTATTAACCCCTAATCTGCCGACCCGATATCGCCGCCGCCTACATTATAGCTATTAACCCCTAATATGGTGTCCCTAACACCGCCGACCCCTACATTATAGTTATTAACCCCTAATCTGCCCCCCCCAACGTCGCCGCAATCTAACTACAAGTATTAACCCCTAATCTGCTGACCGCAAATCGCCGCCACCTACCTACAATTATTAACCCCTAATCTCCCACCCCCAACGTCGCCGCTACTATAATAAGGTTATTAACCCCTAAACCTAAGTCTAACCCTAACACTAACACCCCCTAACTTAAATATAATTTAAATAAAACTAAATAAGTTTACTATAGTTAAATAAATGAATCCTATTTAAAACTAAAGACTTACCTGTAAAATAAACCCTAAGATAGCTGCAATATAACTAATAGTTACATTGTAGCTATTTTAGGATTTATTTTTATTTTACAAGCAACTTTGTATTTATTTTAACTAGGTACAATAGTTATTAAATAGTTAATAACTATTTAATAACTACCTAGCTAAAATAAATACAAATTTACCTGTAAAATAAATCCTAACCTAAATTACAATTACACCTAACACTACACTCTCATTAAATTAACTAAATAAATGAATCCTATATAAAACTAAAGACTTACCTGTAAAATAAACCATAAGATAGCTGCAATATAACTAATAGTTACATTGTAGCTATTTTAGCATTTATATTTATTTTACAGGCAACTTTGTATTTATTTTAACTAGGTACAATAGCTATTAAATAGATATTTACTGTTTAATAGCTACCTAGTTAAAATAATTACAAAATTACCAGTAAAATAAATCCTAACCTAAGTTACAATTAAACCTAACACTACACTATCATTAAATAAATTAACTACAAGTACCTACAATTATCTACAATTAAATAAACTAAAGTACAAAAAACCCCCACTAAATTAAAAAAAAAAAAAAACACTAAATTACAAAAAATAAAAAAATATTACAAGAATTTTAAACTAATTACACCTAATCTAAGCCCCCTAATAAAATAACAAAGCCCCCCAAAATAAAAAAAAATGCCCTACCCTATACTAAATTACAAAAGTTAACAGCTCTATTACCTTACCAGCCCTGAACAGGGCCCTTTGCGGGGCATGCCCCAAAGAAAACAGCTCTTTTGCCTGTAAAAAAAACCCACAATCCCCCCCCACATTACAACCCACCACCCACATACCCCTACTCTAACCCAAACCCCCCTTAAATAAACCTAACACTACCCCCCTGAAGATCTCCCTACCTTGAGTCGTGTTCACCCAGCCGGGCCGAAGTCTTCATCCGATGGGGCAGAAGAGGACATCCAGACCGGCAGAAGTCTTCATCCAAGCGGGGCAAGAAGAGGTCTTCCATCCATCATACAAGTACCAAAATACAAACAAACACTAAATTACCAAAAATAATAAAATATTACAATAATTTTAAACTAATTACACCTAATCTAAGCCCCCTACTAGCTATTAATATAGCTACAATATAACTAATAGTTACATTGTAGCTATTTTAGGATTTATATTTATTTTACAGGACACTTTGTATTTATTTTAACTAGGTACAATAGTTATTAAATAGTTAATAACTATTTAATAACTACCTAGCTAAAATAAATACAAATTTACCTGTAAAATAAATCATAACCTAAGTTACAATTACACCTAACACTACACTATCATTAAATTAACTAAATAAATGAATCCTATATAAAACTAAAGACTTACCTGTAAAATAAACCCTAATATAGCTGCAATATAACTAATAGTTACATTGTAGCTATTTTAGCATTTATATTTATTGTACAGGCAACTTTGTATTTATTTTAACTAGGTTCAATAGCTATTAAATAGATATTGACTATTTAATAGCTACCTAGTTAAAATAATTACAAAATTACCTGTAAAATAAATCCTAATCTAAGTTACAATTAAACCTAACACTGCACTATCATTAAATAAATTAACTACAAGTACCTACAATTAAATACAATTAAATAAACTAAACTAAAGTACAAACCCCCCCCACAAAATTACAAAAAATAAAAAAATATTACAAGAATTTTAAACTAATTACACCTAATCTAAGCCCCCTAATAAAATAACAAAGTCCCCCAAAATAAAAAAATGCCCTACCCTATACTAAATTACAAAAGTTAACAGCTCTATTACCTTACCAGCCCTTAAAAGGGCCTTTTGCGGGGGCATGCCCCAAAGAAAACAGCTCTTTTGCCTGTAAAAAAAAAAACACAATACCCCCCCACATTACAACCCAACACCCACATATCCCTACTCTAACACAAATCCCCTTAAATAAACCTAACACTACCCCCCTGAAGATCTCCCTACCTTGAGTCGTGTTCACCAAGCCAGGCCGAAGTCTTCATTCGATGGGGCAGAAGAGGACATCCAGACCGGCAGAAGTCTTCATCCAAGCGGGGCAAGAAGAGGTCTTCCATCCATCAGAAAAGTACAAAAAAACAAACAAACACTAAATTACCAAAAATAATAAAATATTACAATAATTTTAAACTAATTACACCTAATCTAAGCCCCCTACTAGCTATTAATATAGCTACAATATAACTAATAGTTACATTGTAGCTATTTTAGGATTTATATTTATTTTACAGGCAACTTTGTATTTATTTTAACTAGGTACAATAGCTATTAAATAGTTAAGAACTATTTAATAACTACCTAGCTAAAATAAATACAAATTTACCTGTAAAATAAATCCTAACCTAAATTACAATTACACCTAACACTACACTGTCATTAAATTAACTAAATAAATGAATCCTATATAAAACTAAAGACTTACCTGTAAAATAAACCCTAATATAGCTACAATATAACTAATAGTTACATTGTAGCTATTTTAGCATTTATATTTATTTTACAGGCAACTTTGTATTTATTTTAACTAGGTACAATAGCTATTAAATAGATATTTACTGTTTAATAGCTACCTAGTTAAAATAATTACAAAATTACCTGTAAAATAAATCCTAACCTTAGTTACAATTAAACCTAACACTACACTATCATTAAATAAATTAACTACAAGTACCTACAATTAAATACAATGAAATAAACTAAACTAAAGTACAAAAAAAACAAACACTAAATTACAAAAAATAAAAAAAATTACAAGAATTTTAAACTAATTACACCTAATCTAAGCCCCCTAATAAAATAACAAAGCCCCCCAAAATAAAAAAATGCCCTACCCTATACTAAATTACAAAAGTAATCAGCTCTATTACCTTACCAGCCCTTAAAAGGGCCTTTTGCGGGGGCATGCCCCATAGAAAACAGCTCTTTTGCCTGTAAAAAAAACACAATACCCCCCCCCCCCCACATTTACAACCCACCACCCATCTTGGATGACGTCACTTAAAGGTACAGTCACTTAGTCGTCGGATCAAGAAAGAAGAGGATGCTCTGCGTGGGATGTCTTCAGGATGCTGCCGCTCCGGATGGATGAACAGAGAAGATGCCGCCTGGATCAAGACTTCTGATGGATGGAAGACCTCTTCTTGCCCCGCTTGGATGAAGACTTCTGCCGGTCTGGATGTCCTCTTCTGCCCGATCGGATGAAGACTTCGGCCCGCTGGGTGAAGACACGGTAGGGAGATCTTCAGGGGGGTAGTGTTAGGTTTATTTAAGGGGGGTTTGGGTTAGAGTAGGGGTATGTGGGCGGTGGGTTGTAATGTGGGGGGGGGGGATTGTGTTTTTTTTTTTTACAGGCAAAAGAGCTGTTTTCTTTGGGCCCTGTTCAGGGCTGGTAAGGTAATAGAGCTGTTAACTTTTGTAATTTAGTATAGGGTAGGGCATTTTTTTTTATTTTGGGGGGCTTTGTTATTTTATTAGGGGGCTTAGATTAGGTGTAATTAGTTTAAAATTCTTGTAATATTTTTTTATTTTTTGTAATTTAGTGTTTTTTTTTTTTAATTTAGTGGGGGTTTTTTGTACTTTAGTTTATTTAATTGTAGATAATTGTAGGTACTTGTAGTTAATTTATTTAATGATAGTGTAGTGTTAGGTTTAATTGTAACTTAGGTTAGGATTTATTTTACAGGTAATTTTGTAATTATTTTAACTAGGTAGCTATTAATTAGTCAATAACTATTTAATAGCTATTGTACCTAGTTAAAATAAATACAAAGTTGCCTGTAAAATAAATATAAATGCTAAAATAGCTACAATGTAACTATTAGTTATATTGCAGCTATATTAGGGTTTATTTTACAGATAAGTATTTAGTTTTAAATATGATTCATTTATTTAATTAATTAAATGATAGTGTAGTGTTAGGTGTAATTGTAACTTAGGTTAGGATTTATTTTACAGGTAAATTTATATTTATTTTAGCTAGGTAGTTATTAAATAGTTATTAACTATTTAATAACTATTGTACCTAGTTAAAATAAATACAAAGTTGCCTGTAAAATAAAAATAAATCCTAAAATAGCTACAATGTAACTATTAGTTATATTGCAGCTATCTTATGGTTTATTTTACAGGTAAGTCTTTAGTTTTAAATAGGATTCATTTATTTAACTATAGTAAACTTATTTCATTTTATTTAAATTATATTTAAGTTAGGGGGTGTTAGTGTTAGGGTTAGACTTAGGTTTAGGGGTTAATAACCTTATTATAGTAGCGGCGACGTTGGGGGCGGGAGATTAGTGGTTAATAATTGTAGGTAGGTGGCGGCGATGTTAGGGAGGGCAGATTAGGGGTTAATAAAATGTATTATAGTGTTTGCGAGGCGGGAGTGCGGCGGTTTAGGGGTTAATACATTTATTATAGTGGCGGCGATTTGCGGTCGGCAGATTAGGGGTTAATACTTGTAGTTAGATTGTGGCGACGTTGGGGGGGGCAGATTAGGGGTTAATAACTATAATGTAGGGGTCGGCGGTGTTAGGGACACCAGATTAGGGGTTAATAGCTATAATGTAGGCGGCGGCGATATCGGGTCGGCAGATTAGGGTTAATACTTGTAGTTAGATTGCGGCGACGTTGGGGGGGCAGATTAGGGGTTAATAACTTTAATGTAGGGGTCGGCGGTGTTAGGGACACCATATTAGGGGTTAATAGCTATAATGTAGGCGGCGGCGATATCGGGTCGGCAGATTAGGGGTTAATACTTGTAGTTAGATTGCGGCGATGTTGGGGGGCAGATTAGGGGTTAATAACTATAATGTAGGGGTTGGCGGTGTTAGGGACACCAGATTAGGGGTTAATAGCTATAATGTAGGCGGCGGCGATATCGGGTCGGCAGATTAGGGGTTAATACTTGTAGTTAGATTGCGGCGATGTTGGGGGGCAGATTAGGGGTTAATAACTATAATGTAGGGGTTGGCGGTGTTAGGGACACCAGATTAGGGGTTAATAGCTATAATGTAGGCGGCGGCGATATCGGGTCGGCAGATTAGGGGTTAATACTTGTAGTTAGATTGCGGTGACGTTGGGGGGGCAGATTAGGGGTTAATAACTATAATGTAGGGGTCGGCGGTGTTAGGGACAGCAGATTAGGGGTTAATAGCTATAATGTAGGTGGCGGCGATATTCGGTCGGCAGATTAGGGGTTAATAAAATAATGCAGGTGTCAGCGATAGCAGGGGCGGCAGATTAGGGGTTAATAAGTGTTAGATTAGGGGTGTTTAGAGACTCAGGGTACATGTTAGGGTGTTAGGTGCAGACTTAGTGTTTCCCCATAGGAAACAATGGGGCTGCGGTGTTAGGTTTTTTTCAGCCGAAACTCCCATTGTTTCCTATGGGGAAATGCCGAATTTTACCGAGCTAATTCGGATTTATTCGGAGATACGGCAGCTATTTCGGATTCATTTTGTAGATTCGGAAGTATTTTAATTCGGAAATCCGAATCGATCCGAATCTCCGAATTTACCGAATTTTCCGAATTTCCGAATAAATCCGAAACGAACCGCACATGTCTATCTCATAGCTTCTGTCCAATCTGCCATATTCTCCCACATAATCTTTAAATGTTTCTCCTTGCCTAGGTGATGGAAATTGTTTAGACTGGGATTTGTCCATTCTCAACTCCTAACTTATCTTTAAAAACTTTTACAACAAAATATAATACAATACAAAAAAAATAAAAAATAAAAAATAATAAAAAATAATAAAAATAAAAAATACAATACCTTTACCTTTAAGAGCAATTAATTATTGAATCTTTTAGCAAAAACCACATTAACTAGAATGGTTGTACTCTGTTACCAGTTATTGTGCTTAATGCTTAAGTTTACAACAAGAGAATGAAAAAAAAATATCACTATGCTGATCCTTTCAGTAGTTTCTGGCATTAATTATCTCTAGGTCAAAGGTCACCCTTCACCAGAAAAAATGTAGCGTTTAGAAACAGCAATACATATTAGCAACAGTTTACATTCTTAATACTTTATACAATAAGCAGTATTTTACTTCCTTAACACTTTATAATAAACAGTATTTTGCCATACAGCATATTTAAAAAGCAAGCAGCATAAGAATTCATATAAACAATGCAGTATTTATCTTATAACTTTAAAGCAATGTTAGCCATGCAGCAATATTTCAAAAGCAAGCAGCAAGAAAATGTGTGGTTTAACCCTTCAGCCAGACTTAATATAATCTGATTTCTACCAAAGAAATCTATTATTCCCCTTTTTATTTAGCCTACCAAAGACTTAATTATTATTAATTAATTTAACCTGATTTCTACCAAATAAATCTATTATTCCTCTTTTTAGACAATAGAATCTACCAAAGATTCACATATATATTTAACCTGATTTCTACCAAAGAAATCTACCATTCCTATGTAAAATGAAACTTAAGGGGTCTCGTGGTAAGAGAAAAAAGGTCAGAATAAAAAGGACTCTTTGTTCAGCTTACCTTCCGAGAGTTCCCTGTTTCATCCCTCTTCTGACGCCAGTTTTGTAGGGTTACTTCTTTTGTTCCTTAGCTCTGCTCTGGCTGATAAGGGTGCGGCACACGTTTTCTTCAGGGCCCTGGGGTGACCACTGAAATCACACACACATGCAACTGAGTGTTTTCACAAAAGTCCCCTTTATTTGAAGAACACACAAAGAATTTATAGTGATGTATACGTCATACATGAGGTCACAGGAAATATATAAAAAACGTAGTTAACTTCACATCTGCATAAGGGGCCCACAGGAAATAAGAATGTTGTTATAGCACATAACAGAATATGCCCATATAACCATTTGTAGAGAGGATCATATATTGGAACCATATGTTACAACTTATACAAAAAAACTTGTGGAATGCTGCATTATAAACATTTGATACTAGATTTAAGGCTACCCTCAATATGCTAAATATGTGAGATTCAAATTACCCATATAACATAATATATATATAATATATATATACACATATATATACATATATACATATATATATATATATATATATATATATATATATATATATATATATATATATACACACATATATACATACACACATATATACATACACACATATATACCCATCAGATTCCTGGGAACCTGCTGAGAATATCCATGCGCCACATTTGGTGAAGGCTGTCCATAGACTGCGTCCAGGGAAACCTTCACCTCGAAGCCCCTGAGTAGCTTCTTTGTGGGGGGGATCTGTAACATATGCTGTTTCCAAACTACATTATTCCACCTTAACTAATACAGAGCCACCTCCTAAGTGACCTCATCATCTTACTTAAACCTGCTATCATTTCACTACTTTGCTTAATCAATCAAGCTGGTTGTGTCAGAATAGCTCTCACTATAATTTTGAGCTATATTTTCAAAATACTTTTGTTATCAACCTGCAGACAATTTAATTATTTTTATTTGCAAGAATATAATTACAAAAATCCAAACCAGGAATTAAACTGCTATAAAACTTTTATTCATTACTAACAAACAACTCTCTTTATCCCATTTTCTACACATTATCATTGGACAACTGTTTGCTGTCAATCATCCTTTGCAACCAGGAACTACCTTTTGCATATTCAATGACACCTGCTGCAGTCAATCATCAGCTGACATCATCTAACAGATCCCTCTACACAGGAATCACTGCAGCTTCAGCATTTTCTAGAGCACAGGAATTCAACAGAAAGAAATAGCATATTAAACACAGTAAGAGCTTTTTCTACTTACAATCTGTATTTGTTTTCTAAGCAAACTGTAAACTTTATTCCTGCCCAGACTCCCCTATTAAATGCATGTGAATTGAACTTGTGCTTATCATGCCTTATAAGTATTGGGAGAAATAACATGCTACACACTTATTCTTAAAGGGACATACCTAGGGAGTGTCAGTGCATAGAGTAATTCAATTAACCATTTCAGTGGCTGAGTGTCCATAAAAGACTAAATGTTACAGATTGATCAAGTCATTAACATGGACCCAACTGAAATGGCAAATCACCTTATATCACTTACTCAAAGGGTATATCCTCTACACAGGAATCACTGCAGCTTCAGCATTTTCTACAGCACAGGAATTCAACAGAAAGAAATAGCATATTAAACACGGTAAGAGCTTTTTCTACTTACAATCTGTATTTATTTTCTAAGCAAACTGTAAACTTTATTCCTGCCCAGACTCCCCTATTAAATGCATGTGAATTGAACTTGTGCTTATCATGCCTTATAACTATTGGGAGAAATAACATGCTACACACTTATTCTTAAAGGGACATACCTAGGGAGTGTCAGTGCATAGAATGATAAAATTTTAACCATTTCAGTGGCTGAGTGTCCATAAAAGACTGAATGTTACAGACCCCCTTATTAAGCTGTTACAGTTAATACATCCCAAACAGGGAAAGCAACCATTATTTTTAGTACCTATTACAGTCTGCCTTTGTATCCTACTGGGGCCTACATCTGATCTAGTCATTTTATCTCTCAAACTATGCGACTGTTTGTAGGCTGCCATAGGTTTTTTTTTATTCTATTATAAGAGGATTGCTCTGTTGTAAAATGCCCCAATGATTGTTAATAATTTAAAAAAAATTGAGCTTTGATTATTGAACTGAGAGACAAAAGCAATTCTATCCCTATTGTCAGATTTTTTCCTTTTGTATATTTGTAGCCAAAAGTGTAGCCCTGTGAATTTTTAACACTTGTTCCCTTTCCTTCTCTACCAACTCCTCTGAATAGCCTCTCTGTCTAAAAAGCATAGCCATTTCTTGCAATCTGGTGACTATTTTACACACCCTGAGAAATTGACTTTTAGTTAAATACTTTTTCAAAGTTAAATACTTTTTCAAAGCTAAAGAAAGAGTGTAAAAGATTATTCCTATCCACCTTTTTCCTATATAAATCAATCACAAGACCAATATGACCCTTGTAAACCTTGGTGTCCAAAAAATGAATGGAGTACTCACTATACTCCAAAGTGAAACTGATACATTTAGTAGCACCATTAAGGGAAGATACAAAATCTAACAGGGTCCCAACGTCGCCCAGCCATATACCAAAAATATCATCAATATAGCACCACCAAGTGGCACCATACTGAATAAATAATAAATGCTCATAAACAAAATGTTCCTCAAAGGCATTCATGTAGGGGCAACGTTGGAACCCATAGCAGTACCCTGTAACTGCAAGTAGAATTGGTCTTAAAAAATAAAATAAAAATACAGTGTAACACAATCTCTAGTAATTCAATGATAAATTCAATTCCTTGTAAATTGTAAGTTTTCATCTGGGCCAATATGGCTTTCACTACTCCAACACCACTAGCATGGGGAATGAAGGTATATAAACTGGAGACGTCTAGACTGTATAGAATGTATTTACCAGTAGGAAGAACCAAGTTTTGCAATTTATTCAGAAAATGCCCAGTATCTCTAATATAAGAGTTAGATTTTTTCACAAAAGGTCTGAGGAGCCGATCCAAATAAATTGCAATGTTGGAAAGAATAGAGCCCACCCCTGAGACAATAGGCCTCCCAGGTGGTCTGTTCAAGTTCATATGCACTTTTGGTAAAGTGTAGAAAATAGGGATTCTGGGATCAGTAATTATTAAAAATGTAGCAGTGTCCTTTGAGATAATACCATACTTTATTGCTCTAGAGATACAAGCTTGTATTTCTCTTTGTACCTTAAACAGAGGACTATTATCCATAGGTAAATATACCTCTCTGTCAGACAACTGTTGTTTGATTTCTTCAATATAATAGTCCCTGTTTAAAATAATAATAGCACCCCCCCTTGTCAGCCTCTTTCAACAAGACCTCTTTATTTTTAAACCAAGGACTCCACAGCTTCTTTATTCTGCTTAGTGAAGTTATGTATTACTGGTTTTATAAGCATGTATATCATGTCTCAACTGTTCAATATCCTGGGACACCAATTTAATGTAAACATCAATGCTTGGATCATATCTTGTAGGCAAAAACACACTTTTGTTTCTCAAACCTAAATTACTCAAAGACAAATTATCATGTTTAAAATTAGTAAGCAGATTAGTGTCCAAATTAGTATTACATGGATATTGTGGACCCTCAGGAATAAAATTATTTTAATTGTCCTGAAAAAATGAAATATTTCTTGTTACAAGAGAAAAAAAGGCACAGTTAGTTACCGGACAAAAGGACAATCCTTTTTCAAGTGTGGCAGTCTCTAGAGGTGATGGTGATATATTTACCACTAGTGTTTCCACAGTATGCGTTTGGATCAACCTTCCTTCTTTTGATCCACTGCTCCTGCTCCATTGCTTTTTGTAGCGTTTTTCCCCCCTCATTTTCTGAGTCCCCCGTCGTGGAATCTGAGGTAGATGCTGACCCATCTGTATCTTTACCTGGATAACGATTCTTCCTACGATTCCAACCAGAAGTGCTGCGTCCTCTACTTTCGGTATTACTGGTCTGCCAGCGATAGACTTCCCCCCGGTGTAGTCTTGTTCGTCTCTCTGAAATTATGATCTTTTACGTTCCTTGATAGAGGCTTTTAATTCTACAATAGTGGTATTCACCTCTTTAAGGAATTTATCCATATCCTCTGTCGACCAGCCAGACCTGAGTTCAGTCTCCAAAACCTGCAGCTCTGCATCAATAACAGAAAGTTCCTTTTGCAAAATTCCACGGTAAGCACTATGAGATCAAATGAGCACTTATTTAAGATGAATTCAAATTTCTGATAGTACTCTTGATTCTCTCACATTAAAGTGAGATGTGTATGCATTCTCAGGCCTCTGGGTATCCTGGTTACCCAATGGTATTCTGCTAAAGTAGTTGAATGTAATTCAAAGGCTAACTGTTTCTTCCAATCTCTCATACTTGCTACTCACAGTTGTTGTAGGTGAGGTTTTCAAAAAAATCTCTTGTGCCACACACAAGAGTAGTAATATGTGCTGCTTCCACACCTGAATAGACAAACACCTTCTTGTGCACCAAATCTTCTTGACTCTCCATGTTGGAGCAAACACTGTGCTATGAATTGAGTGTGCAGAGATACAAATGTCCAAAGTAATGTCCAATGTAATTCAGCACCATTTTAGTGTGCTTACTTCCAGGCCTCACACCAAAGACCCCAAAACATACATAAAAAACAGAGGCAGCAGTACCACTTGAAATAATCTCCAAATTTATTGGAAGTGCAACAAAGTTAAAACAGCAACGTTTCAGACGCACTAGTCCTTAATCATGCATAAATGGTTACAGATGTGGCAGACTTAAATAGCATTCTATACCCCTCCCTCTCTGACATCACAGAGCAACTCCCCCTCTACAACAGAAAAATGTACATTTAAAGAGACAGTGCATAATTTAAACACATAGGTAAAATTACCTCAATTTAGCATATTCCAACATGGAGGGACAAGAAGATTTGGTGCACAAGAAGGTGTTTGCCTATTCAGATCAGTGATGTACAGTGAGGCCAGAGGCTGATGAGGCACTTGCTGATTGTTGACTAAATGTAGCCACCAATCAGCAAGTGCTACCCAGGTTCTGAACCAAAAATGGACCGGCTCTTAAGCTTTACATACCTGATTTTTCAAATAAAAATAGCAGGAGAATGAGGAAAAATGTATAATAGGAGTAAATTAGAAAGTTGCTTAGAATTGCTGCTCTATCTGAATCTTGAAAGAAAATAATTGGGTTTAGTATCCCTTTAAATGTAAAGTTGTTTAATATTGTATGTTCTATCTGAAACATGAAATAAATATTTGGTGTTTTATGCTCCTTTAACATTTTAAAACAAATTAACTTTTTACTGCAGCTATTCTCCAGTAGTCAAACTTCACCCACCATTTGCATTATTTGGAAAAGCCAATCTGGGCTTTATACCTCAGACATCAAGGCTAGCCACTGTCATAAAGTTAGTATAAAGAGTTTTGTAGCTGTTATCCACTAAAGCCAATTAGGGACAGATATGTAGCATTTTTAGCCTTGAGAAGTCAGCAAGGTGCATTTTGTGTTCTGATAATTAGAAATTGCCTAACTTTCAGTTCTAAAGTACATGAGAAAGCAGTAACCATTGCTAGTATTTCATCTGTCAGAGCCAGAAACAGGCACAATGTCCCATGCAGCCTTCCAAGAGGATTTAATTAGAAAAAAAATAATATAATCTGGCTTTATTTATTATGGTCCTTCTTTTAAACAATTATATATTAGCTTCCATAAATTAACAGCAAGGCATGCTTGTTAACAAAGATGGCATATAATATAAAGGCCTCTATGATATTCTAATATAATCCTAATGGAGTCACTAAATCTCTTTCTACACTAGTGATACTGTCATTGTTAATGTCTGTCCACTGCCACATTTATCACCCATAAAGACTGGTAAAAATATGCTCTTCATACATGCTGTTCTGCATTATATCACAGTGCCATACAAATTAACAACTATTTGCAGTAATAGTATCCAAAAGCAACAGAAAACTTTTTTTATTAGAGTTTATTTATTTTTTATGATATTTAGTTTACCCTTGAAATAATAAAAAAAACCATAGAATTCTAAAAGTGGTGTCACTTATTTGCTTAATAACTTTCATTAACTGTTTGAGTGCAAGAGTTATATCAACAATTAGTGTTACCTTTGAATATATAATAAATAGGCCCCATTTTAAAACTACATTAATTATATTAGCATATTTCATTTATATATATATATATATATATATATATATATATATATATATATATATATATATATATATATATATATATATATATATATATATATATATATTGTATACACAGCACATACAACACACACACACATTTTTCTTCACTTGGCAATATAATTAAATTCTGGCAAGCAAGGGCCCCATCCGATATGCAACGCCGGTTTTTGTGCAGGTTTGGTATCCCATATACAGAGTCGCATATAAATGCGACACGTATATTTCACCCATCGGACATAGTTTTTTCACCCATAGACTAACATATAAAAGACGCGCAATTTGGTATCCAATATCCAGCGCAAGGCCTTACGTAGCGAAAATGGAGAAATCTTACTCCATTTTCACCTTGCCATAAAATGCAGCCGTAGCAGGCCTTGCGCTGAGTATGGGAGCACTGTAACTCTCTAAAATGCCTGCAAAAAAAAACCTAACACCTAACGCATGCGCAATGTCTATCTACCTGCCAACCGCAATCCCCCACCGCAATACCTAATAAACTGTATTAACCCTTAAACCGCCGCACCCGGAGCCCACCGCCACCTACATTATATGTATTAACCCCTAAACCGCAGCTCCCGGACCCCGTCGCATCTAAATAAAGTGTTTAACCACTAAACCGCCGCTCCTGGACCCCGCCGCCATCTAAATTAAATTTATTAACCCCTAATCTGACCCCCTACACCGCCGCCACCTACATTAAATATATTAACCTCTAATCTGACCTCCCTACACCGCCGCCACCTACATTAAATATATTAACCTCTAATCTGACCCCCTACACCGCCGCCACCTACATTAAATATATTAACCCCTAATCTGACCCCCTACACTGCTGCCACCTACATTAAATGTATTACCCCCTAAACCTAAGTCTAACCCTAACACCCCCTAACTTAATTATTATTTATTTAAATAAATCTAAATAATATTACTATTATTAACTAAATTATTCCTATTTAAAACTAAATACTTACCTATAAAATAAACCCTAAGATAGCTACAATATAATTAATAATTACATTGTAGCTATTTTAGGATTTCTTTTTATTTTACAGGCAACGTTGTATTTATTTTAACTAGGTACAATAGCTATTAAATTGTTAATAACGATTTAATAGCTACCTAGTTAAAATAATTACAAAATTACCTGTAAAATAAATCCTAACCTAAGTTACAAATACACCTAACGCTACACTATCAATAAATTAATTAAATAAATTAACTACAATTCTCTAAAATAAAATACAATTAAATAAACTAAACTATAGTACAAAATAAAAAAATATTACAAGAAGTTTAAACTAATTACACCTAATCTAAGCCCCCTAATAAAATAAAAAAGCCCCCCAAAATAATAAAATGCCCTACCCTAAACTAAATTACAAATAGCCGTTAAAAGGTCCTTTTGCGGGGCATTGCCCCAAAGTAATCAGCTCTTTTACCTGTAAAAAAAAGAACACCCCCCCAACATTACAACCCACCACCCACACACCCCAACTCTAAAACCCACCGATCCCCCCCTTAAAAAACCTAACACTACCCCATTGAAGATCACCCTACCTTGAGCTGGCTTCACCCAGCCGGGCCGAAGTCTTCATCCGATGCGGGCACAAGTGGTCCTCCAGCCGGGCAGAAGTCTTCATCCGATCGGGGCAGAAGAGGTCCTCCATCCGGCAGAAATCTGGCGAGGAGCGGCTCCATCTTGAAGACTTCCGGCGCAGAGCATCCTTCCTGCACAACGACTACCCGACGAATGGCTGGTCCTTTAAATGACGTCATCCAAGATGGCGTCCCTCAAATTCCGATTGACTGATAGGTGTAAGGGTTAACTACTTTTACATATGATGTTAATGTTACTTTAAGAGACTCTGCCTATTTAAGGCACCTCCTCCCAGCCTCTATTGCTGGATAACTGAGTTACTTCAGTGATCTACGCTGCAACAGGTTTACTGTTGTACTTTCTACTCAAACTAACCTTCTCTCATTGAATATTTTCCCTTTAAGCTTTGTTATTGAACAGCCGTGTCTGTTTCCTCCTACCTACTGAACCGCTGCAAGCTTTGATTACTCCCTGCTCCTGTGTTACACGGCTCAGACAACAACGTCATCACCTGCAGACGAGTGCACTGCTTCTCTCCTCTCTCGCTGACAGCCTCTCCACACGCTGAACTCATCTGGCACCTCATGTACACGGAGGAAGTTTCAAGTGAACTACAGGTCAGATTATTGCTAAAATAACGTTACCTTCTGCCGTAACTCTCACAGAACTGTTGATATAACATTTGTCACACTCATTTATCCTGTGCAGCACCTTGAACCATTTAAAGCTGTACACTTCTGTGACCTCAGTCGTTTTGGGTGATTGATTATCTATTTGCCTTTGAGATTATATGTTAACTTAACCCTTGTGAGCATAATATTTTCTGTTGACAAACATTAAAACACAAGGGTAATCTTTACACATACTTGATTTCCCTTGTGTAACAAACAAACCTTTTATTCATTCAGAAGTATTCCTTATATGAACTTGGAGTTATTACATTTCACAGAAACACTTATTAAAGGACTTTAGCTCCTTACAATAGGATTCTATCAGCCAATCGGAATTAAGGTAGGAAAAATCTGATTGTCTGATTTAATCAGCCAATTGGATTGAAGTTCAATCTGATTGGCTGATTGGATCAGCCAATAGAATTGACCTCGCTTTCTATTGGCTGATCCAATCAATTCGAGGTACGCCATCTTGGATTACGTCATTTAAAGGACAAGCCATTCGTCGGGTAGTCGTCGTGCAGGAAGGATGCTCCGCACCGGAGGTCTTCAAGATGGAGCTGCTCCTCGCCGGAAGGATGAAGATAGGAGATGCCGCTTGGATGAAGAATTCTGCCGGATGGAGGACCTCTTCTGCCCCGATCGGATGAAGGCTTCTGCCCAGCTGGACGACCACTTGTGCCCGCATCGGATGAAGACTTCGGCCCGGCTGGGTGAAGACTTCGGCCTGTCTGGCTCAAGGTAGGGTGATCTTCAATGGTATAGTGTTAGGTTTTTTTAAGGGGGGATCGGGTGGGTTTTAGAGTAGGGGTGTGTGGGTGGTGGGTTGTAATGTTGGGGGGGATTGTTCTTTTTTTTACAGGTAAAAGAGCTGATTACTTTGGGGCAATGCCCCGCAAAAGGCCCTTTTAAGGGCTATTTGTAATTTAGTTTAGGGTAGGGCATTTTATTATTTTGGGGGACTTTTTTATTTTATTAGGGGGCTTAGATTAGGTGTAATTAGTTTAAACTTCTTGTAATATTTTTTTATTTTTTAGTGTTTTTTTGTACTATAGTTTAGTTTATTTGATTGTATTTTATTTTAGATAATTGTAGTTAATTTATTTAATTAATTTATTGATAGTGTAGTGTTAGGTGTATTTGTAACTTAGGTTAGGATTTATTTTACAGGTAATTTTGTAATTATTTTCACTAGGTAGCTATTAAATAGTTATTAACTATTTAATAGCTATTGTACCTAGTTAAAATAAATACAAAGTTGCCTGTAAAATAAAAATAAATCCTAAAATAGCTACAATGTAATTATTAATTATATTGTAGCTGTCTTAGTGTTTATTTTACAGGTAAGTATTTAGTTTTAAATAGGAATAATTTAGTTAATAATAGTAATATTATTTAGATTTATTTAAATAATAATTAAGTTAGGGGGGTGTTAGGGTTAGACTTAGGTTTAGGGGGTAATACATTTAATGTAGGTGGTGGCGGTGTAGGGGGTCAGATTAGGGGTTAATATATTTAATGTAGGTGGCGACGGGGTCCGGGAGTGGCGGTTTAGGGGTTAATACATATAATATAGGTGGCGGTGGGCTCCGGGAGCGGCGGTTTAGGGGTTAATACTAGGATAGGTTTATTGCGGTGTGGGCTATGGAAGTTTAGGGGTTAATAATTAGGCTTATTGCATTGTAGTGGGTTGTCGGTCTAGGGGTTGATACATTTATTATTTGGAGTGAAAGGGGGGATTGCGGATATAGGGGTATACGTATCGGGCTTATTTTTGGGAGGCGTGTTAGACAGTAACAGGAGATTTAATATTTTAGTTCGTTTTTTTAGGCGCACGCAGTTTCTAAAGTGCCGTAAGTCACTGGCGACTCCAGAAATTTGTATTTACGCTTATATCTGGACATCGCAAGTTTATCCGACTTATGGCACTTTAGCAACTGCCGGCGGGGTATATGTAATACCACGATGTGCGAGGTGAAACTATGGGCGGCGCGGGTTCCCTTGCTTGTGCCAAAAACTATGCCATATATCAGATTGCACCCCAAGTAGTTAAAAAGACCACACGTTTGTGACTGCTTAGCAAGAACTAAGCACAAAACAATACATCTTTTTAACTTGTTATATTTCCCTCACCGTCTGAGCGTGAAACAGGATAGGGGGTTAAAAGAATAACATCCAAGCAGCCCAGCACAAGTATGGCCCAAGAAAGGGAGGGGGAATGTTAGCTTATCAGTGTATTACATTTCTCAATAGAACTACCTGCTAAGCCAGACAGACGCCTCTCCTCGACACAATCACACCGATACTGCAAGTTTTTAGCACAGATCTATCATCCATCTCCTCCACCACACACTGATCGATACTGCATAGTTAAACATGTGTTGTCTGTTTTGAAAGCTTATCAGTATTGGTCAGTGTGTAGGAGAAGCGTGTTTGCCTTAGTCCATAGGTCTATTTAGAAAGTAGCCCAAGAAAAATAAACATGCAGCCCCTCCCATGTTACCACTGACCTCCGGCTCCGATATAGATATACAGCAGCATGCAGGCTAAAGCTGTTAAATAGGCTATTAACCCCATGGTTGCCAACAATTGATATAAACCCTGATAGCTAGAGCAGAGACAGCCCTGCCACCCCAGATGTAATGTTAAAACACACTGACTGAATAAATAACCTCTCTGCCTTCACTGAGTGTCCATCCATACTGTGAGCACTGCTGACTGCACTGCCCTTACACATGCTGCTGTTGTAGACTAGTACTCGCACTGACGATACACATGCTGCTGTAGGCCGGCTCACAAACAGAGGAAAATAATACTTTACTTAATGTAAACCGTCATCCAGGGCAGGTCCAGCTCAGCACTGTCAGCACTGAGCTCTTCTGTCTTCTCCGGTCTTCTCTATTCTTGATTCCTGCCAGTCCTACTGGAACACACCTTCACGAGCAGTGAGCTCTGAGCCTCTGACACCCACGTCAGACTCCGGAAGCTGCTTAGAGAGCAGCCTCTAACAGGAACTATATGGGTGGCAAATAGACTTAAGTGCCACTTGGTGGCTCAGTCTCTAGCGGCGCTAAGACATGGAGCAGTGAGCTGAGCTCTGACACGTCACACTCGACTTAAATGCCTGTGCCACTGGGTGGCACAGTCTCTAGTGGGTGGGGCCGTGGGGGTGGGGGTACCTTGGGTTACATAAAAAGATTATTTTTATATAAAATTAAAAAAAATATTATTTTTTTTAACATTATAAATAAAGTGTAATTACACATGGGAGGCGCTGCCTTACCTGCCTCCTATGATGGCATGTCACTGATTGAGATTTGTAAGCAGCACGTATTACTACTCTTGTGCGTGGCACAAGAGATTTTTTGAAAATCTCACCTACAACAACTGTGAGTAGGAAGTATGAGAGATTGGCTAAGAAACAGTTAGCCTTTGAATCACATTCAACTACTTTAGCAGAATACCATTGAGTAGCCAGGATACCCAGAGGCCTGAGAATGCATACACGCCCCACTTTACTGTGAGAGAATCAAGAGTACTGTCAGAAATTTGAATTAATCTTAAATAAGTGCTCATTTGATCTCATAGTGCTTACCGTGGAATTTTTGCAAAAGGAACTTTCTGTTATTGATGCAGAGCTGCAGGTTTTGGAGACTGAACTGAGGTCTGGCTGGTCAACAGAGGCTATGGATAAATTCCTTAAATAGATGAATACCACTATTGTAGAATTAAAAGCCTTTATCCAGGAACGTGAAAGATCAAAATTTCAGAGAGGCGAACAAGACTACACCGGAGGGGAAGTCTATCGCTGGCAGACCAGTAATACTAAAAGTATAGGATGCAACACTTCCGGTTGGAATCATAGGAAGAATCATCTTCCTGGTAAACATACAGATGGGTCAGCGTCTACCTCAGATTCCATGACGGGGGACTCAGAAAACGAGGTCATCTCAGGAGAGGTGGCAAATGCTACATAAAGCAATGGAGCAGGAGCAGTGGATCAAATGCATACTGAGGAAACGCTAGTGGTAAATATATCACACTATACACCATCACCTCTAGAGACTGCCACACTGGAAAAAGGATTGTCTTTTTGTCCGGTAACTAACTGTGCCTTTTTCTCTTGCAACAAGAATTATTTCATTTTTTTCAGGACACTGAAATTAAAATCATTTTTTTCTGAGGGTCCACAATATCCATGTAATTACTAATCCGCTTACTAATGTTAAACATGATAATTTGTCTTTGAGTAATTTAGGTTTGAGAAACAAAATTGTGTTTTTGCCTACAAGATATGATCCAAGCATTGATGTTTACATTAAATTGGTGTCCCAGGTTATTGAAAAGTTGAGACATGATATACATGCTTATAAAAAAACGGTAATAAGTAACTTCACTAAGCAGAATAAAGAAGCTGTGGAGTCCTTGGTTAAAAATAAAGAGGTCTTGTTGAAAGAGGCTGACAAGGGGGGGTGCTATTGTTATTTTAAACAGGGACTATTATATTGAAGAAATCAAACAACAGTTGTCTAACAGAGAGGTATATTTACCTATGGATAATAGTCCTTTGTTTAAGGTACAAAGAGAAATACAAGCTTGCATCTCTAGAGCAATAAAGTATGGTATTATCTCAAAGGACACTGCTAAATTTTTAATAATTACTGATCCCAGAATCCCTATTTTCTACACTTTACCAAAAGTGCATATGAAATTGAATAGACCACCAGGGATGCCTATTGTCTCAGGGGTGGGCTCTATTTTTTCCAATATTGCAATTTATTTAGATCGGCTCCTCAGACCTTTTGTGGAAAAGTCTAACTCTTATATTAGAGATACTTGGGATTTTCTGAATAAATTACAAAACTTGCTTCTTCCTACTGGTAAATACATTCTATACAGTCTAGATGTCTCCAGTTTGTATACCTTCATTCCCCATGCTAGTGGTGTTGGCATAGTGAAAGCCATATCGACCCAGGCAAAAATGTACAATTGACAAGATATTGAATTTATCATCGAATGACTGGAGATTGTGTTACATTTACATTACAGTTTTTTCTTTTTCAAGACCAATTATACTTGCAGTTACAGGGTACTGCTATGTGATCCAACGTCACCCCTTCATATGCCAATTAATACATGAATGTCTTTGAGGAACATTTTGTTTATGAGAATTTATTATTTATTCAGTATGGCGCCACTGGTGGCGCTATATTGACAATATTTTTGGTATATGGCTGGGCGACATTGGGACCCTGTTAGATTTTGTATCTTCCCTTAATGGTGCTACTAAATGTATTAGTTTCACTTTGGAGTATAATGAGTGCTCCATTAATTTTTTGGACACCAGGGTTTACAAGGGTCATATTGGTCTTCAGATTGATTTGTATAGGAAAAAGGTGGATAGGAATAATCTTTTACACTTTTAGAGCTCAAATCCTTTAGCTTTGAAAAAGTCTTTACCTAAAAGTCAATTTCTCAGGGTGCATAATATAGTCACTAATACTGATGTATTAGACACCAGATTGCAAGATATGGCTATGCGTTTTAGACAGAGAGGCTTTCCAGAGGAGCTGATAGAGAAGGAAAGGGAACAAAAATTCACAGGGCTACATTTTTGGCTACAAGTATACAAAAGAAAAAATCTGACAATAGGGATAGAATTGCTTTTTTCTCTCAGTTCCATAATCAAAGCCAAAATTTTTTTTAAATTATTAACAAACATTGGGGCATTTTACAACAGATTTAAATAACAGAATTACAAAAAAAACTATGGCAGCCTACAAATGGTCTCATAGTTTGAGAGATAAAATGACTAGATCAGATGTAGGCCCCAGCAGGATACAAAGGCAGACCGTAATAGGTACTAAACATAATGCTTGCTTTCCCTGTTTGGGATGTATTAACTGTAACAGCTTAATAAGGGGTCTTTATTTTTTCCATCCTCGTACTGGGAAGAAATGTACTATTAATGGGTTTTTCACCTGTAACACTGAATATGCCATTTATATCCTTAAATGTTCGTGTTCAAAGCTTTATGTTGGAGAGACGACAAGAAGGGTCAGAGACTGTATTGTCAAACATAAATCTAACATTAAGAACGGAGTTGAGAAATCCCCAGTAGACTGTCATTTTAAGGAAGCTAGGCATTCAGTGAGTCAATTAAGATTTCAAATTATTACATACCTATAGACAGACAAGGGGGGATAGAGACAAATGGCTCAAACAGAGAGAGGCCTTTTGGATTTATCATTTAGAAAGTTGGATACCTATGGGAATGAACAAGGTATGGGATTTATTCCTATTTTTGTGAAATTATAAATATTTTTAATCTTAAGTTATGAATAAAGCATGGGATATTGGGGCCTAGTTATCAAGCCGTCAACCTCAAATACACTGGAATTCCGCAGCGTATTTGTGGCGAGGCTGATTCGCCTTAGTTATCAAAGGCTAGAGACCGGCAAAAGTAGAATTTTGTGACGTAAACTTCGATCCGCCGGACTCAGTCCGACACAGATCGATTCTTACGTCACTCCAGATGTTCCGCACACAAGTTCGGCACAATCTGACTACTTTTGCTAGTTATCAAAAAACTAGCAGGTACGCTCGGCACTTTTCCGGCCCAGCGTACCTGGTTTTCAAACCGCCACCCTGGAGGCGGCGGATCCCATAGGAATCAATGGGAGCCTGACCATAGCGAAAGTACAAGTTCGCTGCTGCCAGATATCCCATTGATTCCTATGGGAGATGTCTACACCTAACATCCTAACATGTACCCCGAGTCTAAACACCCCTAATCTGTCCCCCTACACCGCCGCAACTAAATAAATGTATTACCCCCTAAACCGCCGCTCCCGGAGCCCACCGCAAGCTACTCTATACATATTAACCCCTAAACCGCCGCTCCCGGAGCCCAACTGCAACTATAATATATGTATTAACCCCTAAACCGCCGCTCCCGGAGCCCACCGCAACTATAATATATGTATTAACCCCTAAACCGCCGCTCCCGGAGCCCACCGCAACTATAATATATGTATTAACCCCTAAACCGCCGCTCCCGGACCCTGCCGCAACCTATATTAAATTTATTAACCCCTAATCTGTCCCCCCTACACCGTCGCCACCTATAATACATTTATTAACCCCTATCCTGCCCCCCACTACACCGCCGCCACTGTAATAAATTTATTAACCCCTAAACCTAAGTCTAACACTAACCCTAACACCCCCCTAACTTAAATATTAATTAAATAAATCTAAATAATATTTCTATTATGAACTAAATTAATCCTATTTAAAACTAAATACTTACCTTTAAAATAAACCCTAATATAGCTACAATATAAATAATAATTATATTGTAGCTATCTTAGGATTTATTTTTATTTTACAGGCATCTTTCAATTTATTTTAACTAGGTACAATAGCTATTAAATAGTAAAATAAAAACTAACCTAAGTTACAATTACACCTAACACTACACTATACTTTAATAAATTATTCCTATTTAAAACTAAATACTTACCTGTAAAATAAACCCTAAGATAGCTACAATGTAATTAATAATTACATTGTAGCTATTTTAGGAATTATATTTATTTTACAGGTAACTTTGTATTTATTTTAGCTAGTTAGAATAGTTATTAACTACCTAGCTAAAAGAAATACAAAATTACCTGTAAAATAAATCCTAACCTAAGTTACAATTAAACCTAACACTACACTATCATTAAATTAATTAAATAAATTACTTACAAATAACTACAATTAAATAAACTAACTAAAGTACAAAAAAAAGCTAAATTACAAAAAATAAAAAAAATAGGTTACAAACATTTAAAAAATATTACAACAATTTTAAGCTACTTACACCTAATCTAAGCCCCCTAATAAAATAACAACCCCCCCAAAATAAAAAAATGCCCTACCCTATTCTAAATTAAAAAAGTTCAAAGCTCTTTTACCTTACCAGCCCTTAAAATGGATATTTGTGGGGCATGCCCCAAAGAATTCAGCTCTTTTGCCTGTAAAAGAAAAATACAACTCCCCCAACATTAAAACCCACCACCCACATACCCCTAATCTAACCCAAACCCCCCTTAAAATAACCTAACACTAATCCCCTGAAGATCTCCCTACCTTGAGTCGTCTTCACTCAGCCATGCAGCGATGGAACTGAAGAGGAGACCCGGAGCGGCAGAAGTTATCCTCCAAGCAGCGCTGAAGAAATCTTCCATCCGATGAAGTGATCCTCCAAGCGGCGCTGAAGAACTCTTCCATCCGGGCAATGTCATCTTCCAAGAGGCGCTGAAGAAGTCTTCTATCCGGGCGATGTCATCTTCTAAGCGGGGTCTTCAATCTTCATCCCGCCGACGCAGAACATCCTTTTTTTCCGACGGAGTACCGACGAATGAAGGTTCCTTTAAGGGACGTCATCCAAGATGGCGTCCCTTCAATTCCGATTGGCTTATAGGATTCTAAGTTAAGTAAGGTCATTAGGTCAGAGCAGGACGAACTCTCTTTACAAAGGGATTTGCTAAAATTAGAACTATGGGCAAGTGAATGGAAAATGAGATTTAATACGGAAAAATGCAAGGTTCTACATTTTGGAAGTAAAAATAAGCAGGCTACGTATTTTTTAAATGGGACAAGACTTGGGAGTAGTAATAGATAACAAGCTAAAGATGAGTGCACAATGCAGGGCAGCGGCTTCAAAGGCTAATAAGATACTAGCATGTATTAAAAGAGGCATTGATTCAAGGGAGGAAAGCATAATTCTGTCATTATATAAAGCCCAGGTAAGACCTCACCTTGAGTTTGGAGTGCAGTTCTGGGGACCGATTGCTAAAAAAGATATTGCTGAACTAGAAAAAAATCAGAGAACGGCCATAAAGCTAATAAGGGGATTGGAGAAATTAACCTATGAGGAGAGGCTAGCCAAACTGGGTCTGTTTTCTTTAGAAAAAAGGCGCTTGAGAGGTGACATTATTACTTTTTATAAATATATTCAAGGCCCATATACAGAGATGGCAGAAGCTCTGTTTATTCCAAGAAAATTGTTTCTGACAAGAGGTCATAATTTAAGGTTGGAGGAAAGGAGATTTAATTTCCTGCAACGGAAACGTTTTTTCACTGTAAGAGCAATAAAATTGTGGAACTCATTACCAAAGGAGGTAGTGAATGCCAATACCATAGATACATTTAAAAATAGTCTGGATAAATTTCTGTATATAAACAAAATTCATGGATATGATTTCTAGTATTAAATGGGTCACATTTTAATGGGGTTATTTAAGCTTAACTGGAGCTTTTTGTAAGTATTTTAGATTTGTATAGGTTGAACTCGATGGACTTCAGTCTTTTTTCAACCTTATCTACTATGTATGTTATCTACTATGTATGTTAGTATGTAATCGGAATTAAGGTAGGAAAAATCTGATTGGCTGATTGAATCAGCCAATCAGATTCAAGTTCAATCCGATTGGCTGATCCAATCAGCCAATCAGATTGAGCTCGCATTCTATTGGCTGATCGGAACAGCCAATAGAATGCAAGCTCAATCTGATTGGCTGATTGGATCAGCCAATCAGATTGAACTTGAATCTGATTGGCTGTAAAAAGCCGAAGAGCAGCGAGATCGGATGAGTGATAACTCTCACAGTCCGCTGCTCATCGCCCCGTACTTGGTGCGCGGCTTTTTGACAGCTTTTTTCATAACTTAGGCGAATTTTTGCAGGTCCGCGGCGGCGATGTGAGGCGAGCTTAGGCGGGCGTATTGGGCCGCCAAAGACAGGTAAAATAGACACGTTGATAACTACCCCCCATAACCTCTATCTTTGGAAAGTTGTGTATAAATTCAGTTTAGTTTTTATAATGCAAAATGTGAGATATGCTTAATTGAGGTAATTTTACCTATGTGTTTATATTATGCTCTGTGATGTCAGAGAAGGAGAGGTTTAGAGTGCTATTTAAGTCTGCCACATATGTAAACATTTATGCATGATTAAGGACTAGTGTGTCCAAAACATTGCTGTTTTAACTTTGTTGCACTTCCAATAAATTTGAAGATTATTTCAAGTGGTGCTGCTGCCTCTATTTTTTATGTATGTTTTTGAGTCTTTGGTGTGAGGCCTGGCAGTAAGCACACTACACTGGTGCTGAATTACTTTGGACAACAGGTTTAAATATAAATCAGGTAGGTATGAAAGCTGTTAAAGATAAATTGAAAATTTTAGGGGTACACAGTATTTTTGACAAAATTTAAAAGTTGCTATAAATTATGTCTTTTACTGGAAAAAATTCAAAAGAAAGTTTTGATGTGGAATATGAGATTTTTAACTAAGGAGGGCAAAGTTTTGGTAATAAAGCAGATTTTGCTCCCAGTTATTTTGTTTGTAGCCATAGGGACCCATTTATCAAGCTCTGTATGGAGCTTGAAGGGCAGTGTTTCTGGTGAGCCTTCAGAACCGCCAGAAACACCAGTTATGAAGCAGCAGTCTAGAGACGGTGCTCCATAACCAGTCAGCCTGCTCTGAGGAGGCAGACAGAGATTGTGTGAAATCAACCCGATCAAATACGATCAGGTTGATTGACACCCCCTGCTAGACACCCCCTGATTGGCCGTGAATCTGCATGGTGCGGCGTTGCACCAGCAGTTCACAAGAGCTGCTGGTGCAATACTGAATGCGGAGAGCGTATTGCTTTCCACATTCAGCGATGTCTGTCGGACATGATCCGCTGATCGGATCATGTCGGACAGACATTTCATAAATGGGCCCCTTAGTATTTACTGCAACTGATTTATTTTTGAGGAAAGTAATATATAATCTTTTTTGTTCTTTGGGGGATATAAAATTGAGTATTTATGCAGGGATAAGTTATGATTGGATTGTGAAAAAGGTAGAAAAGGTTTTCCAAATTTGTTTAATTTTTTGTATGCTAAGTATGTGGCTTTTTATAAAGAATTATTTGTATGATTGTAAAAATATGGGGAAGGTTAGTGCAGTAAAGCTTTGGCAATGGGGTTTATGGAGTAATATTCTTTAAATATTTTTTTTTTTAACCAAGGATGATACTTTGAAGCCATATTCTGGTGTATGTAAAGGTATGAACCAAAAAGTGACTTATATGTGAGTATCGGAGTTGAAAAAAGAAACAACAAAAAAACCCACAAAATAAACAGCTGTCCAGCAGATTGGTTTAACCCAGGACCTGACATTCGGCCTTGCCCCCCTTCCCCTTGTGGGTTGGTGGCTTGCTGCTATTGGAGGTGTCAGCAATCCCTGGTGTTATAGCGACTCTTAGGACATATTTAGGACAGTTTGGCTGTTCCTGAGCGATGAAAGGAAGAATACCTGTGGCTGATGCAACCAGACGGTTGTGATTGAGAAGGTTCTGAAAATGCCAAGACCCAGTTTATTCTGTGTACAGAACTTTATACAGCAAGGAGCATATGATGTTTCCTTTTTGACCAAGGCATTGGCCACCATTGCTATAGTGCTACAGGAAGTGTCAGGTGGGACTAAAGCTAAAATTAACATTACAGGCTACCTAATTAAACCCTTTACTGCCAGGAATAATAGAAGTGTGGTGAACAGCTGCAATTAGTGGCCTTCTAATTACCAAAAAGCAATGGCAAAGCCATATATGTCTGCTATTTCTGAACAAATGGGATTCCAGAGAAGCTTTTACAACCATTTGTGCTCTGGTTGCACAAGCAGTATGTAAATAATTTCAGTGAGCAACCCAAATTTTTTGAAAAATTAATATTCTTTTTTAATTTTGATTGCATTAGGCGGTGAAATGGTGGCATGGAATATCACAAAATGGGCCTTATTATTATTATCGGTTATTTGTAGAGCATCAACAGATTCTGCAGCGCTATAAACATAGGCTCAATCTATCACATGTCATCCACTGCCGGTATATTTCAGCAGCCCAACCTGCATAGATCATCCACTGCCACTTTGTCAGAGGATCAATGCTTGGACACAGCACATGTGAAGACAGCACATGTGAAGCTCATGGCTCTCCTGTCTCCTGCTGATGACGTCACTCAGACATGCGTTTCGGGACTCGGCCCTTTCTCAAGGAGTCATACCCAGAGGTAATACTGGCTTTTATTATGACCAGCAATCGGCAAATGGTGAGCTACTGAGGCATCTTCATCTAACTTGCCAATTGAAGCCTTATGCTGACAAATTCTGTCCTTAACAAATTGGGTTGTTTCCCCCACATATGCAAGCCCACATGGGCATTTGATGACGTATATAAAATATTAAGAATTGCATGAAAAATAACCATTGATAGGTATATGTTTACCCGACTGTGGATGAAGACAATCTCTATGCCCAAATCATGAGGTATCGAGGTATACAGACTGAAAATGTCCATTGTCACAAGGTACAACCAGGAGGGATTAGCAAGGCTTAGGCTCTTCCCAAGAAGTCAGTGGTATCTTGTAAATAAGAATCCACATATCCTAGTAAGAGTCTAATGAAATGATCAAAAAAAATAGCCAAAGGTTGGAAGAATGAGTTTGTGCCGGCCACTATCGGGCATCCTGGGGGATTAACCCAACCAAGTGTATATATTTCATGATATTTCAGTTTATATAGTCTGAGTACACCTTTGCATATATGTACATTATGTTCCTTTGTATAAATGCTCTTTATGCAATATACGGAGTGAGTGGGTGTGAACCTTCCTTTTTTTTTCAGTATGACTAACCACTGGTCAGTAGTGCACACTTAGGGGGGTAGTTATCAACGTGTCAACTTTACCTGCCTTCGCCGGCCCAATACGTCCGCCTAAGCTCGCCTACCTTCGCCGCCGCTGACCTGAAAAAATTCGCCTAAGTTATCAATAAATCTGTCAAAAAGCCGTGCAGCAAGTACGGGGCAATGAGCAGCGGACTGTGAGAGTTATCACTCATCCAATCTCGCTGCTCTTCAGCTTTTTTACAGCTTTATTGCTAGCCTATCACTAAGCACCTACACTTACTACACTGTTCTACCCCCTATACCGGCGCCCCCGGAGGCTCCCGCAACTCAATAAAGTTACTAACCCCTAAACCACCGCTCCTAGACCCGGCCGCAACTCTTATAAATGTATTAACCCCTAAACCGCCGCTCCCGGACACCGCCGCAACCTACATTATACCTAGTAACCCATATCCTGCCCCCCCCTATACCGCCGCCCTCTATAATAAAGTTATTAACCCCTATCCTGCTGATCCCGCACCTCGCCGCAACTAAATAAATAGTTTAACCCCTAAACCGCCGCTCCCGGACCCTGCCGCAACCTATATTAAATTTATTAACCCCTAATCTGCCCCCCTACACCATCGCCACCTATAATACATTTATTAACCCCTATCCTGCCCCCAACTACACCGCCGCCACTGTAATAAATTTATTTACCCCTAAACCTAAGTCTAACACTAACCCTAACACCCCCTAACTTAAATATTAATTAAATAAATCTAAATAATATTTCTATTATTAACTAAATTAATCCTATTTAAAACTAAATACTTACCTTTAAAATAAACCCTAATATAGCTACAATATAAATAATAATTATATTGTAGCTATCTTAGGATTTATTTTTATTTTATAGGTAACTTTCAATTTATTTTAACTAGGTACAATAGCTATTAAATAGTTATTAACTATTTAATAACTACCTAGCTAAAAAAAATACAAAATTACCTGTAAAATAAAAACTAACCTAAGTTACAATTACACCTAACACTACACTATCATTACATTAATTAAATAAATAAACTACAAATAACTACAATTAAATACAATTACATAAACTAAAGTACAAAAAATAAAAAACATTTAAAAAATATTACAACAATTTTAAGCTAATTACACCTAATCTAAGCCCCCTAATAGAATATCAAAGCCCCCAAAATAAAAAAATTCCCTACCCTATTCTACATTAAAAAAAATTCAAAGCTCTTTTACCTTACCAACCCTCAAAAGGGCCTTATGTGGGGCATGCCCCAAAGAAAACTGCTCTTTTGCCTGTAAAAGAAAAATACAACCCCCCCAACATTAAAACCCACCACCCACATACCCCTAATCTAACCCAAACCCCCCTTAAAATAACCTAACACTAATCCCCTGAAGATCATCCTACCTTGAGTCGTCTTCACTCAGCCGAGCCACCGATGGAACTGAAGAGGAGATCCGGAGCGGCAGAAGTGATCCTCCAAGGGGCGCTAAAGAAGTCTTCCATCCGATGAAGTGATCCTCCAGGCGGCGCTGAAGAAGTCTTCTATCCAGGCGATGTCATCTTCCAAGCGGCGCTGAAGAAGTCTTCTATCCGGGCGTTGTCATCTTCCAAGCGGGGTCTTCAATCTTCTTTCTTCAGGATCCATCTTCATCCCGCCGACGCGGAACATCCTTCTTTCCTGACGGACTACCGACGAATGAAGGCTCCTTTAAGGGACGTCATCCAAGATGGCGTCCCTTCAATTCAGATTGGCTGATAGGATTCTATCAGCCAATCGGAATTAAGGTAGGAAAAATCTGATTGGCTGATTGAATTAATATAGGTTGCGGCGGGGTCCGGGAGCGGCGGTTTAGGGGTTAAACTATTTATTTAGTTGCGGCGAGGTACGGGATCAGCAGGATAGGGGTTAATAACTTTATTATATAGGGGGGGCAGGATAGGGGTTACTAGGTATAATGTAGGTTGCGGCGGTGTCCGGGAGCGGCGGTTTAGGGGTTAATACATTTATTATAGTTGCGGCGAAGTCAGGGAGTGGCGGTTTAGGGGTTAATATGTATAGATAATAATATGTATAGAGTAGCTTGCGGTGGGCTCCGGGAGCAGCGGTTTAGGGGTTAATCAGTTTATTATAGTGGCGGTGGGCTCCGGGAGCGGCGGTTTAGGGGTTAACATATTTATTATAGTTGTGGTGGGCTCCGGGAGCGGTGGTATAGGGGGTAATACATTTATTTAGTTGCGGCGGTGTAGGGGGGCAGATTAGGGCTGTTTAGACTCGGGGTACATGTTAGGGTGTTAGGTGTAGACAGCTCCCATAGAAATCAATGGGATGTCTGGCAGCAGCGAACTTGTACTTTGTCCCATTGATTCCTATGGGATTGAAAACCAGGTACGCTGGGCCAGAAAAGTGCCGAGCGTACCTGCTAGTTTTTTGATAACTAGCAAAAGTAGTCAGATTGTGCCGAACTTGTGTGCGGAACATCTGGAGTGACGTAAGAATCGATCTGTGTCGGACTGAGTCCGGCGGATCGAAGTTTACGTCTCAAAATTCTACTTTTGCCGGTCTCTAGCCTTTGATAACTAAGGCGAATCAGCCTCGCCACAAATACGCTGCGGAATTCCAGTGTATTTGAGGTTGACGGCTTGATAACTAGGCCCCAATATCCCATGCTTTATTCATAACTTAAGATTAAAAATATTTATAATTTCACAAAAATAGGAATAAATCCCATACCTTGTTCATTCCCATAGGTATCCAACTTTCTAAATGATAAATCCAAAAGGCCTCTCTCTGTTTGAGCCATTTGTCTCTATCCCCCCTTGTCTGTCTATAGGTATGTAATAATTTGAAATCTTAATTGACTCACTGAATGCCTAGCTTCCTTAAAATGACAGTCTACTGGGGATTTCTCAACTCCGTTCCTAATGTTAGATTTATGTTTGACAATACAGTCTCTGACCCTTCTTGTCGTCTCTCCAACATAAAGCTTTGAACACGAACATTTAAGGATATAAACAAGTGCGGAACATCTGGAGTGACGTAAGAATCGATCTGTGTCGGACTGAGTCCGGCGGATCGAAGCTTACGTCACAAAATTCTACTTTTGCCGGTCTCTAGCCTTTGATAACTAAGGCGAATCAGCCTCGCCACAAATACGCTGTGGAATTCCAGCGTATTTGAGGTTGACGGCTTGATAACTACCCCCCTTATTCTCCTCTGTATTGCATCTTGGTAGGACTCCTTGAGAAGGGGCAGAGTCCCAAAATGTGTGTCAGAGTGATGTCATCAACAGGAGATCCATGAGCTTCTTATGTGCTGTGTCCAAGCGTTGGTCCTCTAACAAAGTGACGGTGGATGATCTATACAAGTTGGGCTGTAATAGATTGAGTTGGATTAAACTACTCATTATTGAAGTGGGTGCTAGTATGCCAGAGACTCTCTGTTACAGGCACATTTGCTGTGAGAAGTTGCCATATGTGAGGTATTATCTATGCTTGCTACGACCGTTGAAGCGCTATTATGCTTATATTTGACCCATTGATACACATATACTGAACTAATTAATCCATGGACTGCCTCTTAACACAGGAAACCCCTTGGTTGGTTCATTGTAGTAGCTGTTGCTGCAGGAGACAGGATTCTCTTTAACTGGGTTTGTTAAAGGGAATGACCCATAAATGCAGGATATCTATATAACGTTGGAAATACATTATAAACAGACTCTCAGGGGCTGTGACATATTGCATTAACCTGCTTGCTTACCTGCTAATTCTTGACTGCTTTTGATTCCCCCCCATCCCTTGGGACCCTAGATGCAATACCGGGGAGAATAAGTGTGCACTACTGACTGCTGGTTGGTCATACTTAAAAAAAGTATTGCATAAAGAGCACCTTATACATTTATACAAATGAACATAATGTACATATATGTAAATGGGTACTCAGACTATATAAACTGAAATATAATGAAATATATACAAAATGAAAAGAAATCCAACCCACCTCAGCCCTACTTTACGTAAATGTGCCCCAAGAGATCTCTCAATTGAGGCCCCTAGGAGACATAGTATCAAGCCTTCTTATCCATTGGGCCTCTTTTTTAAAAATAATCTTTTGTCTGTCTCCTCACCTTCTTAAAGAGGCAACCCCATCAACAATCAGGAAACACAACCGGCTTTTATTATGGCCAGCAATCGGCAAATGGTGAGCTACCGGGGCATCTTCATCTAACTTGCCAATTGCAGCCTTATGCTGACAAATTCTGTCCTTAACATATTGGGTTGTTTCCCCCACATATGCACGCCCACATGGGCATTTGATGACATATATAATATATTAAGAATTGCAAGAAAAATAACCATTGATAGGTATATGTTTACCCAAGTGTGGAAGAGGTATGGCATCTCCCTGTTGCAGGGAGTGGCATTGGGCACAATTCATACAAGCTTAGCAACCTTTCTTATTAATCTGGGGGGGGGGGGGGTATTTTAGTGTCCCTAATTCTGCCCGAATTAAGTCATCCCTGAGGATCCTATTCCTTTTGTACGAAAATAATGGTGGATTTTTAAAGATTGAGAACAATTGTCGGTCTTGTTGTAAAATGTGCCAATTTTTAATATTATGGAATGAAGTTTCCCACTATGTAATCCAAACTGGGTAACACAGGGTACTGAATATTGTTTAGATTGGCGAGTACTTCTAATGAGAATTGATTTTCTAGCTCTTATTTCAACTTTAGCAAGATGAGGATAGCCTCTCTTCTTTCATTTGAGGGGAATTTCATCCAATCTACTTTGGCATTTAATAGGATCATCCACTATCCGTTTTGTGCTTAATAATTGACTATATGGTAAACTCTTAATCATTGCAGGAAGATGAAAGCTGTCAAAATATAACAAGTTATTTCTGTCAGTCTTCTTAGAGAAGATGTAACATTCCATCGATTCCCCCCCCCCCCCCTTGATTGAAACCCTAGTGTCAAGGATACTGATCTGTTCAACACTCATCTCCATAGTAAATTTCAGATTATATGTAGCCACATTCAATCTGGAGATAAAGTGGTCCAAATCGATAGAAGTTCCTGTCCAAATCATAAAAACATTGTCAATATAATGAAACCAACATAAAACAGACCTCTTAAATGCTTCATCCACATATACCACCTCCTCCTCAAATTGTCCCACGAAGAGGTTGGCATATGTAGGGGCCACATTTGAGCCCATTGCTGTACCTTTACTTTGGACATAGAAAGTGTCCTCAAACATGAAATAATTTTCATACAGAACCAATTTAAATTTATATTTAATTTATATTTCATTATATTTCAGTTTATATAGTCTGAGTACACCTTTGCATATATGCACATTATGTTCCTTTGTATAAATGCTCTTTATGCAATATTGTTATGTGATGGATGCCTAAGGCGAATACTATTTCTGCTATTGAGACACTGAATATATGGAGTGAGTGGGTGTGAACCTTTTTTTTTCAGTATGACTAACCAGTGGTCAGTAGTGCACACTTGAGGACAAGAAGGTGCAACAGCACTACACTAATGTTAGGGGAGATGCTATAATGATAGGAATAATTTCCTTAGCTGGAGTGATTATGCATGATTAGACTAGAGGACAAAATCAACATAGAAGTTGAACAGAAGTATGCATTTATATAGCACTTCACTCTCCCTATAAACAAGTATAATTATACCATCAGAAATTATACTTGTTTATAGGGAGAGTGAAGTGCTATATAAATGCATACTTCTGTTCAACTTCTATGTTGATTTTGTCCAGTAGTGCACACTTATTCTCCTCGGTATTGCATCTGGGTAGGACTCCTTGAGAAAGGGCAGAGTCCCGAAATGTGTGTCGGAGTGACGTCACCAGCAGGAGACAGGAGAGCCACAAGCTTCTTATGTGCTGTGTCCAAGCGTTAGTCCTCTAACAAAGTGACGGTGGATGATCTATACAAGTTGGGCTGCTGAAATATACAAGTCAAGACTGGTGGTGGATGACCTGTGATAGATTGAGCTGGATTGAAGTACTCATTATTGAAGTGGGCACTAGTATACCAGAGACTCTCTGTTACAGGCACATTTGCTGTGAGAAGTTGCCGTATGTGATGTATTATCTATGCTTGCTACGACCGCTGAAGTGCTATTACTCTTATATTTGACACATTGATACACATATACTGAACTCATTAATCCATGGACTGCCTCTTAACACAGGCAACCCCTTGGTTGGTTCATTGTAGTAGCCGTTGCTGCAGGAGACAGGATTCTCTTTATCTGGGTTTGTTAAAGTGAATGACCCATAAACACAGAATATCTATATAACATTGGAAATACATTATAAACAGACTCTCAGGGGCTGTGACATATTGCATTAACCTGCTTGCTTACCTGCTAATTCTTGACTGCTGGTGATTACCCACCCCCCCTTGGGACCCCAGATGCAATACTGGGGAGAATAAGTGTGCAATACTGACTGCTGGTTGGTCATACTGAAAAAAGGTTCACACCCACTCACTCCGTATATTCAATGTCTCAATAGCAGAAATAGTATTCCCTTTAGGCATCCATAACATAACACTACATATATGTAAATGTGTACTCAGACTATATAAACTGAAATATAATGAAATATATACAAAATGAAAAGAAATCCAACCCACCTCAGCCCTACTTTACGTAAATGTGCCCCAAGAGATCTCTCAATTGAGGCCCCTAGGAGACATAGTATAAAGCCTTCTTATCCATTGGGCCTCTTTTTTAAAAATAATCTTTTGTCTGTCTCCTCACCTTCTTAAAGAGGCAACCCCATCAACAATCAGGAAACACAACCGGCTTTTATTATGGCCAGCAATCGGCAAATGGTGAGCTACCGGGGCATCTTCATCTAACTTGCCAATTGCAGCCTTATGCTGACAAATTCTGTCCTTAACATATTGGGTTGTTTCCCCCACATATGCACGCCCACATGGGCATTTGAAGACATATATAATATATTAAGAATTGCAAGAAAAATAACCATTGATAGGTATATGTTTACCCGAGTGTGGAAGAGGTATGGCATCTCCCTGTTGCAGGGAGTGGCATTGGGCACAATTCATACAAGCTTAGCAACCTTTCTTATTAATCTGGGGGGGGGGGTATTTTAGTGTCCCTAATTCTGCCCGAATTAAGTCATCCCTGAGGATCCTATTCCTTTTGTACGAAAATAATGGTGGATTTTTAAAGATTGAGAACAATTGTCGGTCTTGTTGTAAAATGTGCCAATTTTTAATATTATGGAATGAAGTTTCCCACTATGTAATCCAAACTGGGTAACACAGGGTACTGAATATTGTTTAGATTGGCGAGTACTTCTAATGAGAATTGATTTTCTAGCTCTTATTTCAACTTTAGCAAGATGAGGATAGCCTCTCTTCTTTCATTTGAGGGGAATTTCATCCAATCTACTTTGGCATTTAATAGGATCATCCACTATCCGTTTTGTGCTTAATAATTGACTATATGGTAAACTCTTAATCATTGCAGAAGGATGAAAGCTGTCAAAATATAACAAGTTATATCTGTCAGTCTTCTTAGAGAAGATGTAACATTCCATCGACCCCCCCCCCCCCCCCTTGATTGAAACCCTAGTGTCAAGGATACTGATCTGTTCAACACTCATCTCCATAGTAAATTTTAGATTATATATAGCCACATTCAATCTGGAGATAAAGTGGTCCAAATCGATAGAAGTTCCTGTCCAAATCATAAAAACATTGTCAATATAATAAAACCAACATAA